>NW_006399841.1:7765616-7782239 GCF_000299155.1 Elephantulus edwardii | reverse complement strand
CATTGTTTTAGTTCAAACATTCTTCTAGGTCTTATAACCCTGGTGTGTTCACTTGCTGTACAGAGGTAACTTGTGGTTGCTGTGAAGCTGAGCACTGTGACACTGATGTGTCAAATGTGATAATGGTTACCCATGGTGGACAGTGTTTGGTGGAGCTCCCTGATTAAAACAAACTTGGAAGCAGGAGTGGTATCCACTTCTGAAATAGCTTGCTTCCGGAAACCCTATGAACCTGGAGAAATGATGAAAGTTATACAGGTGTCCAGATTTTTCGTTCATAGGGTCACTGTGAGTCACCTACGACTTGACGGCACTTAACAACAACAACAATAAGAGGAAAGGGACTGATGTGATTAGAGGTTTAGAAAACATGCCGTCTGAGGAATGAGCCAATTAGGTATGGTTAGCCTAGTAAAGAGAGGAAGAGAGTTCTTTGCAGAGTTGTTTGAAGGACGTTAGGTGGAAACTGTAATAAGCTTGCTCTTCACAACTCTGGAGAGTAGAAGAAAAATCCATAAAACTTAAAGGAGATACACTGTATTAGTGCAAGGGAGAGCAATTTCACTGTTGTGGTTCCCCAGTGCGGGGACAGAGACAGTTTTCAGCAGAGGCTGGATGGCCACGTGTTAGATCCAGTGGAGGAAAGGATGAGCCATGACATTCGATGCCCTCAACGCTTCTGCCACGGCGTTGCTGCCCAACAATCACCTTAAAGACCCAGCGTGGACTGAGAACATACGTCTGCTCCGTACAAGAGGACCCCTTCATTCAGATACGGTCCCTTGACACATTATGTAAACCCACATTGAATACAAATCAAATCTCTTTGGAGTGGTGTCTCTACTAGTTTTGAAGAAAAGGTGAGCTTGGAAGAGAGAAGAAACCTCTCTTCCCTTCTGCCTATAAAGAAGATACATTGATGTTTTTACTTGCAGGAGTGGCTTCCACTTCCTAAACAACTTACCTCGGGAAACTCTATGAACTTTGATAAATGTCGATAGTTGTAGAGCGGCTTCAGGCCTTTTGTTCATAGGGTCCCAATGAGTCACGCTTGTCTTGAAAGCAGTCAAAAACAACAATAACACGTTGGGGTGTAGGTAATGAGAAAGCCTGGTAGCGTTGGATACTGTGATTTAACTTGTAAGATTTCCCTTCCAAGGAATCCATTCCTCTAAGTTGCTGGGAATGTTTAATTCTGGGAATGCACTCTGACACCACAAAGAAATTATCTTCCACTGAGAGGAGTTGTAGTTCAAGGCCACCAGCCTTTCTGCAGGACAGAGATGGTCACTCTCCTCTTTGGACCAAAGATGGGCCTTGACATTCTGATGGAGGATTACCGGGAGTCCGAGGTGACTCCGTGGCAGTGGCGGGGCTTTGTTGTTGGTTGGTCTTTGTTGGTTGTTTTGTTGTTGGTTGGTCCATGTGAAGAGGACTGGCTAGTGGGATCAGCGCCCTGCTTGTTGGCCTCCTTTGTGAAGAGGGGACACTAATAAGAGACTGAAGGTCTAGTAAGTAGAGGGAGAATCTGAGCTGTGATGAGGACTCAGGTGACTCGAAAGTCAACAGTCAGAACCCGCTGGTCACTGCGTGGGGAAACGTTGAGGCAGCCTGCCCTGGTCAAGAACCTCAGAGAGCCAGTGGACAGTCGCCATGGCCAGAATGGGCTCCATAAGAGTGGACTGAGTTTGGGTTTTAGTTTGAGAAGGAGCGCTGATAGTTCTGTGATCAAGGCATTTAACGGCTAAGAAAGGTCAACAGTTCAAACCCACCAGCTGCTGCGAAGGAGAACGACATTTCGTTCTATTTCTGTGAAGATTTACAGCTTTGAATACGGTGTAGGCAACGGTCACCGAGGGTCAGAATCGGCTCCGTCAGAATGGGATTTAGAGCAAGAAAAGCTCCTGGCTTCTTAATGATTTGTAAAACGCACCATGGGTGATTGTGATGAAAACTGCTGCAAGTAGGGGCTAGTTCAGGCATTTCAAAGTCAAGGCAAAGTTCCAAGACGTTGAAGGGCAGGCGCACAGGGTCTGGAAGGCGAGCTTTCTGTGCACTTGATGAGATTGTGTTTTCCCATCCTCTGCTCAGTCGTATGCAGAGGCGCTTTGCAAAGTCACTTCTTGGAAGGGGCTTCTGTTACAGAGTGGAGGAGTCACTGGAGGAAGTCACCCAGTTCAAGGAATTAGTGAGTTTCCTCTCCACATGCTGTTCCTTGAACTCTAGAAAAATCATAAGGAAGAAGCGCTGGGATTTTGTTTTTGCTGTTTGTTTGTGGGTTTTTGTTTTTGTTTTTATTCCTGGAGCAGAAGGAGCACAGTTTGTCTTTATTTTAAACCTTTAAACAGGCAGCATACAGCCCCTCCCTGCACACACGTGCCCACGAGCACACAGAGCTGAATGGCACATGGATGTCCACACACCACAGCTTTGCAAGACCTGTTCAATAGCTTTTGAGTTTGAAATGGGTCTAAGTAAAACACAACCTCATTTAGTGCTTGATGATGTCCGTTTGAGAACCGTTTCATTCCGTCAGAGCTTCCCAAGAGGAAGGAGCCCGCCTCCTACCATTCTCCCTCTGACAGGTGGAAGCCTCTGCTTCCATTGCAGCTTTGGACCCTGGGTTCTCTCCTGTGGGGCACACGCACCTCTGGCAGTGTGGACACCATAAACACCCACCCCCTTTTGCTGTCTGTTCCATCCTCATCCCATACTCCACTCTTCTAATCACCTTTTTGACATGTCCTTCAATGAACTTGACTTTGGAAGGTGACACTCTAGTTAGTTACCCTTTGTCACTGAGTCTGCCTTGGGTTTTCCTTGCTGTTTGTAGTGAGATTGTAGGTGTGGGGGATGGAGTATGCACACACTTAGAATCCTGTCCTACTCTTTCTGAAAAACACACAGAGTGAACCCACCAGCTGCTCCACATGAGAAAGATGGACAATCTCCTGTGTAATTAACCGCCTCTGAAAACCCATCAGAGGGTCAGCTATGGGTCGATTCCAACTCGATGGTACACAACAAAGAGAATCACCTCTTTAAGAGAGTTTCCTTGTAAAAACCGATCGAGCCTGCCATATCATTTGGGGCTGAATTCACCCTCTCCTGGGCTCTGTGAGATTCTTAGAGCCCTTAGCTGGGTTGGGATCCAAATATAGGATGTTAAGGGATACTAAATATAAAATATGTCACTGAACTTTATGTGAATGACATCCTATCATTTCTTCCCACATGTTTTGGTTTAATGTTTTTTTTTTCACCATCAACTGTTCCCATATGCAGTTTGGGAAGCATTCTTATCCTGGAGGCTTCTTCCCTGTTTACAACATGGGATATGTCTTCACACAGTGCCCTGGGGCCCAACAACAAACGAAACAGAGGGACCCCATCACTTTCCCAGGCATCTTCCTTGAAAACTGTCTGGCTAGACCTCAGCTGGATTCTGCCAGATAAAGTGTAGTGTAAATCTTGCAGAACACCCAGGATGGAAGGTTTAGAAGAACCCAGAGGGCCTAGGACTCTTCTTTCCTCCTCCCAAGTGCCTCTTCTTTAATGACTTAAGTAAGGCTTAATGTGTGCAATTCTCCAGGACAGTCCCCAAGGACAGCCCTCTCGTTTATCATTGTAAGTTCTGAAAATAAACAAAGGGAAGACTGTGAAGAGTTGAAAACACACAAGAGACAGAGGGGCAGCCTGCTCACGTCAGACCACTGGGACCCACTGTACTTGTTAGAAAACAACTTTATCCATGAAATATGCAGTCAAATGAAAACCATTCTCTCTCTCTTTTCTCCCCTCCCTTGACCCTTTTGCACCCTAGGAGGAAAAATGATGAGAACACAACACTAGAGACGGTGTGCCACGAACCGCAGCTCAGCTACCATGGATTTGTTCTGGAAGATTATACTTCTGAAAAGTGTATTATGAAGGAGAAAAAAGTGCCTGGTGAGACCTTCTTCATGTGTTCCTGTAGTGCTGAGGAGTGCAATGACCACATCATCTTCACTGAAGGTGAGTTTTCGTCTCTCCAAGGTTCCCAGCTTGTCTTCTTGGTGCTGGTGTCTTGTAGCTCTAGGTCACAGTCTAAGAGGGCGAATCGGCTTGTGGCTGATGCTCGAGCAAGTTTAGGCTCTGTGAGTAAGGAAACTGCCCACCTGGATGGTACAGGAAGTAACCACCTTTGATTCTGGTCCTTATCAAGCCTGGCTCCCATTACTGCTTATCTTTGACTAAAAGTTTTGAACTCTTAAAACAGTGGCTCTCAGAAAACACTTCCTGGACCAGAAGCATCTTGGTTGCGTAAGGAACTTGGTGGAAATATAAATTCTTAGAGCCCTCCACAGATGTAAATGAATCAGATATTCTGAGCAAGGATTCATTCTTCTGTGTTTTAAGAAGCCCTGCAGGAGTTTGTGGTGCAGCTGAAGTTTGAGAACTCCTCTCTTAGGGATTTGAAGGAGGTGTTTTGATTAAGGAGAAGAACTTTCTTTGAATTCGTTTCATTGATTTCTTACACATATTTATTCCTAGAAGGCAATTTGAAAGAAAGCCAAAATCCAGCAGAGAGATGATAAACACAGGTTTATCTATCAAGCCAGGGAAAGACTAGACTAGAAACTCAGCGTTGGTCTTTGAAGTGTCTCATTCACTTGGCCTAAAATGGTGAAACACCATATACTTTCAGTTAAAATTACTTTTTAATCATGAAAGGACTATCCTTATCAAATATTTGTATAATCTGAGCATGTATGCATTTTGAAATGAAGTCTGCTCCCCACTGTCCATCAGTCAGAGCCCAGTGGAGAAGCCTGGATGATTTGTTGGATGCACTTGTGTCTCTCTTAGTCATCTTTTTTCTATCTTCTTTCCGTCTTCCTTCATGTCTTCTTCCTCCTTCCTGTTATTTCTCTCTCTCTCTTCTTCCATCTATCCATTGTTTCAATGCAAACTTTTGATCATCCTATACACATCATTTTTCAATTTTTTTTTTTCACTCAACCATTTACATACCTCCTTCTAAGCAAGTCAGTATACATAGACTCATTCCGTCTGGTGGCCTAGCATTAACGGGTTGTGTGGCCAACCCAGAGCCAGGCAGTTCAAATCTGTGAGAGAAAGATGGACAGTCTCCTCCCATGATTTAAAGCCTCTAAAAACCCACAGAATGGTCAACTATGAGTCCCTTCCAACTTGACAGCATGTAACAATAACAACATAACTCCATGATATTTATGTTTAATCTGCGAGTAATGTAACCCTCCACCTAGTAAAGACATTACGAGATGTCTCATGCATAAGACATCAGGTTGTTAGCAGAAAGGTGAGCGATTCAAATCCACCAGCTGCTTTTAAGGAGAAAGATGGGAGTTCATAAAGTTGGGAGTCTGGGGAGGGTCACTGTGAGTTGGGACTGACCTGATGGTCATGACTGGCTTGTGTCTTCCACCTGATGCTTCATGGGTCTGGGGCATGGACTCTCACATGTTTCTTGTATACTTGTGCTAATACTTTTACAAGATGTTGTTATGTGTCTTCGAGTCGCCTGCGACTCATAGCGACCCTATGTACAACAGCCCTAAACTCCGCTCTGTCCTGCGCCAATCGCACTGTCTCTGACACTCCCATCCCAATTACCCCAGTCACTGAATCAATCCACCTCATAGAGGGCCTTCCTCTCCTGCGCCGTCCCTCCACCCTCCCAAGCATGATGTCCCTCTCTAAGTCCGGTCTCTCCTCACAACATGTCCAAAGTATGTTAGACGGAGCCTCAGAATCCTTGCCTCCAAGGAGCCACCTGGTTTAACCCTTTCCAGGACAAATCTGTTTGTTTTCCTAGCAGTCCATGGTATTCTTAATACTCTTCTCCAGCACCACAGCTCAAAGGCATCAATTGTCCTTCTATCCTCCTTGGTCATTGTCCAACTCTCTGATGCATAACAGGTGATTGCGAAGACCATGGCCTGTATCAGACGCACCTTAGTCTCCAGAGAGACACCATTGCTCTTCAGCACTTTGGAGAGGTCCCTAACAGCAGACTTTCCCATTGCAATGCGCCTTTTAATTTCCTGGCTGCTGGTGCCAAGACTGTTGACTATGGAGCCAAGATTCCTACAAATAAAACTTCTGAATTAAAATGTGAGCACATTTTAAAACGACTTAGTGGATTAATTGTGCTTACACACACACACACACACACACACAAAATGATGTCTGTTTTCTATGTAACTTCTCCAACACTGTCTTTTTTATTATTATTATTTTGCTAAAAAGTTAGTGAAAATAAACATCTCTTGGTTTTAGGATTTTAAACTCAGAGTGGGAAAAAGATCATTTTAGTCCAACTTCCTGGTCCCCAAATGGATCTGATTGAATTGATGAAAAAGCTCTGTTGGAACAGAAGTGTTGGGTCTCCACACAGCCCAGCTGCTGTGTATACTCTCACGTATAGAAGTGATGCGATTCCCTGTTCTGTGGCTGGTCCTCCACAGCTCTGCTCACTCCTCTCCCTCTCTCTCTCTCCCTCCCTCCCTCCCTCCCTCCTTCTTTCTCCCCCTCCCCCCTTCCATTTCCATGTCCATCTCTATCTCTTTCTCTCTCTCTGCCCTTTCACTCTAGTTTCCTCCCTTCTGCCCAGCTCTTCCACTTAATCCCGACTTCTCAGTTCTGAGGCCTGGGATGCACATCTCATCAATGTCTCACATTCCAAAATGTCCCACCCTGTTTTCTCATGCTGGAAACACTCCATCTCTTCTCCAGTGCCTTGTATGATTTGAGTTAGGAGAGAAGGCAGAGATTTCTAGAAATCACCCTAAAGCAGAGTAACATTTGCAGTCTTAAAAGAAGATCTAGGCTAAGCCAAAGGAATTAACCTCTAATTAGAGACTGCCCAGGCATATTTCCTACCAACTAGGAAACTTATCTCTACTTTGTACAGGGGCTTATCTACAACGAGATTGTTTATTTTATTCAAAATTACAATAGTTGATAAATGGATTGCAAGTTGAATTATATACATTACTGTGAAACTCCGCTAGCAAAGTCTGTGGTGTGTTGTGCTGACAATCATCTGATTAGCAGTTCCCATCTACCCAATGACTCCACTGGAGAACTATCCACAGTTTCCTTCCATTAAGATTTCCAGCCTCTGAACTTGACAGGGTCACTGTCAGCTCAGTAGCAGTGAGAGTGGCTGTATTTGCTTTTGATAAGCCAGCACCTTGAGATTCAGGATAATTGTAGGTTTGCATTCATGTTTTCCTTCTTATTTTGTTCCCTGGCAGGTGAGATAATGGTCTCTTGTGCTTGGGAAACAGAACAGCTGATAACTCAGGTATCTGAGTGCTTTGTAAAAATCTTCTGAAATGCCCTACAGGGAGAATGGGGTAAAAGGTGGGTTTGTCTGTAAACATTGTCCATCCCCACCTGACACTTCATAGATAATAGAAGTAACATTTTTGGGGATGTGCTTCTCTCTTCATTGCCACCTCCTCTTCAGTTATTCCAGAGCACTGAGAAATGCTAAGGCAATTTCTTTACTTCAAGTCAACAACTTGGCAAGTACAAAAGGGCTGCAGGGCATGATTCCATTATTGCCTTATTATTACAAAGCTCTCGGGTAAGGAAGGGTGGAGCCTGCAGCGCCTCTGGAGCCTACTCCAGGCAGTAGCTTATTCTCGAGACTTGGGGACTGGAGTCTCCCTCCACTCTGGAAGTCAGCTGGCTACCTGATGGGATGGCTGACATCTCCATGGAGGCTCCTCTTGGTGGCAGTCAGGCAAGGGAAGTTTCTGGGGTCTTTTTCCTCGTGTGTTACTGTTCTTTTTGCCCTTTAAAGGTGGGTGGGTGGCCCTGACCCTTAGAATAAGGGTTAAGTAAGGGTGGAGCCTGCTATAGGCACTAGCTAGGTCGTGTAACCCTGGTCTGTCCACTTGCTGGACAGAGGTAACTCGTGGTTGCTGTGAATCTGAACACTGTGACACTGATGAGTCAAAGGCGAGAATGGTTACCTATGGTGGACAGTGTTTGGTGGAGCTCCCCGATAAAAGCAAGCTTGGAAGCAGGAGTGATATCCACTTCTATAATAGCTTGCCTCTGGAAATCCTACAAACCTAGAGAAAGGATGAAAGTTATATAGGTGTCCAGGTCTTTCATTCATAGGGTCGCTATGAGTTGCCTATGACTCGACGGCACTTGTCAGATTCTCATCTGCAGACATGGGATGGAGAGTAATTACTTGCATCTCCCATTGTCTTTAAATAGGTGAGGAGGAAGAAGTGGTCCACAAGCTTTCTCTTCTTTCTAGAGTGGGCTCTTTTGGGCAGTGCTGGTATTGATGATTGTGCTGCTCCAGGAAGCTGTTCTTGCTCTGTGAGGGCTAAGCCTGCTTCCCAGGGCGGCTTCCCAAGGCATATCCTCATTTCGGCTCTCCGCCTTCCCCCCTCCAACCCTGCAGTTTTTCTCCTTCCCCATTGGCCTAGGTGGTAACCACCTCTGTCCAGTCTGACACCAGGGTCTTCTCACCTGTACCGTGACTAGGAGGGGGATTGATACAGTGACTGTAACAGTGCACTTGAACATGGCCGCCATGGTGAGGATGACACAGGATAGGGTTCAGATCTGTTGCCTCTAGGATTGTTGTGACTCAAGGGTGACCCTGTGGTGCCCAACAACAACATGAGAGAAAGACCTGAACTTCTGTTTGTATAAAAATAGGAAATTCTCGCTCCGGGGACAGTGCCAGGTGGGGAATTTGACTGGGGCGGTACACCTGTCAAACGGTAACGCAGGTGTAGGACGGCGAGCTCAGGGAGGACAGAAACCTCCCGTGGAGCAGAAGGGCAAAAGCTCGCTTGATCTTGATTTTCAGTACGAATACAGACCGTGAAAGTGGAAAAAAAGAAAAGAAAAAAAAAAGGAAATTCTATGCAAAACCTTTGAGGAAGTCTTCTCTGTCACAGGGGATCGTTATACAACAGAACAGACTTAACGCCTAACATTAATGTCTATGGCAATGAAGTCAATGAGATTGTCCCTCTCTTTCTTCCTCCTTCCCTTCCCTTTCTCCTTCTCTTTTTATTCTCTCTCTCTCTCCACATAGAACATATTTGTGCATATTTATAAATCCCCATGTTACCCCTGTACCTGCCCAGAGTCTATTAGAAGAAAATGAGTTTGTATAGGCCCCTAGCGAGGGTGTGATGACAGAGATGCATCTGAGAGTGACAACACCCTTAGAGATGAAATTGCCTCTATAACAATATGAGGAGGACCTGAAACGCTTGCTGCAGAAGGTCAAGGACTGCAACCTTCAGTATGTATTGAAGCTCAACATCAAGAAAACAAAGATTCTCACCGCTGGGCCAATTGGCAGCATCATTATGGATGGTGAAGGGATTGAGGTTGTTAACAATTTTAGTTTGCTTGATTCCACAATCAACATTCTTGGTACCAGAAGCCAGGAAATCAGGAGATGAATTGCATTGAGAAAGTGAGTCATCAGGGATCTCTCTAGAGTACTGAAGAGCAACGATGTGAGGCTGGAGACTAAGGTGCACCTTATTCGGGCTGTAGTCTTTGCAATTGCGTGCTATGCATCAGAGAGCTAAACAGTGACTAGGGATGATAGAAAGAGAATTGATGTCTTTGAGCTGTGGTGCTGGAGAAGAATGTTGAATATATCATGGACTGCCAGGTAAACAAACAGGTTCATCCTGGAGAGGGTGAAAGTGGGCTGCTCCTTGGAGGCAAGGATTCTGAAGCTTTGTCTGACATACTTTGGACATGTTGCAAGGAGGGACCAGTCCTTGAAGAAAGATGTCATGCTTGGGAGGGGGGAAGGACAGCACAGGAGAGAAAGATCCTCTATGAGATGGATTGGTTTGGTGACTAGAGTAATCGGGATGGGTGTATCAGAGACAGTGAGATTGGCACAGGACAGAGCAGGGTTTAGGGCTGTTGTACATAGGGTTACAGGCGATTTGAAGGCACATAACAATAACAATTTCGTTTATTCATATAACAGAATGCCTCAACGAAATATGGATATTTTTCAGCATTTTTGCATATATATAAAAATATTTTTTCCTTTGGGATGGAATGTAGAGAAAGATACTTATTCGCTGAACAAACATCTTTCTTTTCCCCAATCATATGCTTGTTACTTGTCTGAGGGATTATTTCCCAATAGCTCCTCAAGCTAGGAGATGTCTGAGTTGGAGCTGGAAAGATGCTCATAGCCCCAAGAAGGCCTGGAAGGTAATAGTGCAGTGTTATAAATGCTGTTGTTGTTGGGTGGTTCCATCAAGTGAAGTGCAATTCTTAGTGACTCTGTGAACAGCAGACCTGAACCCTGTCCTTTCCTGTGCCGTCCTCATCAGCTCTGACACACGCAAGCCCGTGGGTTGTGGTCTCCGTCTCATTCACCTGGTTTGAGAGTCTTCCTCTCTCTTGCCAGCCCTCTACCTTTCCAAGCGTGATGTCCCTCTCCCAGGAATAGCCTCTGCAAGGAAGCCACTCATTGTGAGTGAGTGGTCCTGAATAAGCCTGTTCCTCGGTTGCTTGTTGTGATTGGCTGCTGGTTGTGGGAAGCAGGAAGATGACCCATCTGAGGACAGAGGAGGTGCGCTCAGTGATGACATGCTTGAGTAGATTAGCTTCTCTCCTGATTCAGACCTGAGCTGTGTTTTTCATCCATCACGAAGCACCATGGCCATGCAGGAAAGGAAAGCAGCCATGGACCAGTGACAGCCTGGCCCAGGCTGCGACCCCCTAGGAAAATAGATCTGATGTTCATTGCTATAGATTTGAGACTCTAAGATGCGCTGAGTTATGCTAACCACCTTCAGATGGTTCTTATTTGAGAGCATCATAAAATGTTTATGCCAGAATGAAATTTGTGACATTAGCTCGTCCACATTTGTCATTTTATAGACATAGGAATGGTGCTCCAGAGAGTGGCATTTTCCAAGATTTCACCCTTATTTCCTCACTTTCTGTCCATAGGAGAAGGGGAGAGTCTTATCTCTTACTCAAGAAATACTGTCACCCTCATGCATTTAGGGGCGTCCTTTCCGTCCACACACAGGAGAGACCACTGCATTCTGCTGTGAGCTCCACTGTGCCCTACGTATTGGTCCAGTTGCCCCATTAATCAAGTCTTCAGATAGAAGGACGACCCAAAGCTTATACTGTTCACAGCCCATCTGAAAAGCAGCTGAGAGGAGTGGCGTTTATAATGATGACCACAGGAAGCTCATCTCTTGAGAATAGAGCATCTGAGACAGAATTCAGGGCATAGTGTCCCTCCTCAGCCATTGATAAGCTGTTTGCCTTTGGTTGAACCACTTCACCTAATTTTCCTTCCCTGCTGAAAAAAATGAGGATGGAGGCAGCGTTAACAGAAACAAGGCTCGTCTTGGGGTAAATAAGATTATTCCTGTAAAGTGCTTAGGAAGGTGTGTGTCACAGCAAATCCTCGATAACTTTTAGCCACAAGTAGTTAGCATTTCTCTGTGTTTGTGTGTGTGATGGTGGGAACTAGAAGTAAATACATCAGTCATATCTTGTTATCTTGGAAACCAGGACTCCAGAAACCCCTTTGGTCTCAAAGTTCAACCTGGGTGGGTAAACAGGGGCACCTCCATCAGGTGCCTGTTCCAGTGTTTGCTGAGCTGCGGACTCCATGCAGCCTCAAGCAAATAGCATGAAGCAGTGCGTGTTCTAACCTGGAGGAGAAACGGATTCTTAGCAGCCACAGAATGTCGCTCCTTCCTGTTCTGTGGCTAAAGAGAATCTTCTAAATGAAAACAGCCTCTCTGGTCTGCACGGCTTGCTCTGGCAGGAAGACAGATGGGTTTTTTACAGTATCAGACACGCGGTTTCCTGTCTGTGTTTAAGTTGCTTGCAGAACATCTCAGCCAGCTGGGTGCCCCTGCAGCCTCCTGTGGCCTCCGTGATGTTGTTCCAGAGACCAGCCAACCCACCCCGGGTGTTGACCACACGCTTGGCACACTTTAGTGACTTGTGTTGTTTTCAGAACCAAGAAGGCCTTAGAAGTGCGGCCCCTTTTCTCCCATGTCCCCCTCTGTGTTTGTTTGGCTCCAGCATCAGGGAGCTGGCTTTGTGGGGACAGTTCTGAGGTGTGAAGAATGAGAAGAGTCCATGGTGCTCGGCAGCCCCGGGGCATTCTGGGTAGGCTCCCCTTGTCCTGTGTCCTATTTTCAGTCTCAAAATAGCTGCCTCCCTAGCTGTGCGTTTTTACAGAAACAAACCAGGTTGACTTAACTAGTCTAATTGCCGAAAGACACAACACACACACACACACACACACACACACGCGCGTGAGGAAAGTTGTTAGAAGAGGAAGACAATTATGAATTAAAGCCCCTGGTCTCATTCCTTGGCTAAGAATTCAATTCTTTGAGATGATGACTCAGTGCTGAAGCAGCCTCTGGTTGTGAAAGATTTAGGTTAGAAAGCGCACTCGGAGTCCGTGGATCCGGCCCACGTCTGGCCAAGGAAATAAAGATCATGCGTGCCAGCGTGTGTTGTGACTCAGGCCGGCTGAGCTTAGCGTGTATGTGAAGTGATTGAAAGCAGAGCCGCCTCTCGTGTAGCTTTGTGCCCCCTCCCCCACCAAGCAGCAGTGTCCACAAAGTCGCACAGAGGCCAGATGTGGTCGCTGGTGGCTGTGTTTATACCCAGAGCCGCGTTCTGATATGAATCACACCACGAGGAATCCAGGCAGACAGACCATCCCAGGCCCTCACCATAGGCGGGGACCTCCAACTAAACAAGGCGGCCAGAGAGAGTGGAGTTGGGGGGAGTCTCTGTGGTGTGCAGAAGCCCTCCCCACTCCTGTACCATGGCCACCTTCTTCGTATACTCACTAGGCTGGGCGATGTTGAAAAAGGGTTGACAAACACTGCTGTGTGCGTCTCCCAGCCCCTCACCAGTGGAAATGAATTCAAAGAACTCTCTAACCACTGAAATCGCTTTCCTTTCCAACCATACCAGGCTGCCCGGAGGCTGTGTCTGCCCCTGGTTGAGCATCTGGCCAACTGCTTTTGGAAAAGCTTTCAGATCCTCAAATCACTCCTCAGTCTGTCTTGCTAATTATATCAAGTTCCAGTGTGGCCCACAACATTTATGCCTAATTAAAAAGCAAAACAAAAACTAAGATTCATTTAGAAGCCATCATTTGTATGTTGTTGTTGTTGTTGTTATTTTAATGATTCCTTGGAAAGGGGCATCGCGTTGGGAGAGGTAGAGGGTAAGTGCAAGACAGAAAAACCCTCAACCAGATGGACTGACACAGTGACTGCAGCAATGGGCTCAAGTGTGTCATCCTCAGAGATGATGAGGACGGCACAGGATAGGACAGGATTCAGATCTGTTGTTCAGGTCACTAGATATGGTACCTGGCTCAACAGCACCTAACATGTGACCTTGTTAGGATACAGCTGGTTCCAATAGCAAGAAGCAATTGATCTTAAACTCAAATCATTAACATTCCTTTTGTTCCCTAGGCCATGTCCTAAAATGCCCATTTTGTGAATCAGGCTGAAATAGTGGTTCTCAGCCTTGACTTCACGTTGCAAACACCTGAGGAGTTTTAAGAACAACTCATAAACTAGGTCTCACCCCTGCAGTTTCTGCTTTAATTGGTCTGGAGCCTGGTTGTGCGGATTTGTTTTTTATTTTCCAACATACGCCAGCATGCAGCCAGAATTGAGAACCACTTGATTCAGGACAATTTGTCCTGCCAGATCTTTTTTGTGCTTTGTCCTATTCCTCATATAACCTGCAAAGGAGAGGTAACAATTAGAGAATCTTAAGCCACACAGGAGGTAGTGCTGTGTGCAGACTGCTGATAAAAAAAGCTGCATGCCTCTGGTGGTTTCAATCCACCTCGGAAGAAAGATGTCTCTTCCCCTTTGAGAGGATCACTGAGAGCTGTAATTATGAGGGTTTTAGGGGTTTTGTTGTTTTTTAATTTTAAGGTTATTGTTGTTAAGTGCCATTGAGTTGTAGACAACTCATAGCGACCCTATGAACGAAAGACCTGAACTTTCATCGTTTCCCCAGGTTCATTGAGTTTCTGGAGGCAAGATATTTCAGAAGTGGATGCCACTCCTGCTCCCAAGCTTATTTTAATCGGGGAGCTCCACATGGGTAACCATTATCGCATTTGACACATCAGTGTTCAGCATCACAGCAACCACGAGTTACCTCTGTACAGTAATTGGACAGACCAGTGCTAGACCACTTTTAAGATTAGACAGGACAGAACATCTCGAATACCTTATTTCTGAGCAATAATGAAACGTTTTAATAATGAGGCCTTCTCGTGCCTTCTACAATTGCCAGTTATTTGAGAATGAAACCAGAGAACTTCCTTTGGGATAGACATTTTAGCTTTGAGAACTGCTGACGTTTTTGTACATCCGGGGAAAACAATTTAGCCACATCATGTGACTGACAATTGGGTAGCAAAGAGAAAGGTGGGAGGGGGCAGGCATTGAGGATGGAGGTGGAGCTGCCAGGTGGCATCAGGGCACTTCAGAGGGTGGCCTCGTAGAGGAAGTGAGAAGAGAGATTGGGTTTCAATGACCGGGTGTGCATGGGTCTTTGTGAAAAGTAATGTGCTTTCCCCGAAGCCTTCTGGTTTCCCTGTTGGAGAAGTTACTATGAGAATTCAAGAAACATACAGTGCCTTTTCCTTAGTTCCCTCAGAACAGAAAGAATTCTTTAGCAGAGTGGAAGGGGCTGTGATAAAACAGTGCTTCAGTAGTCAGCTACTAATGCAGAGGTTGGTGGTTTGAACCCACCAGAACCTCCGCAGGTGACAGATGCAACAGCCAGCTTCTGCTAAGTTCCCGGCTTTGGAGACCCTCTGGGGTAATTACCCCTCTGGGGTAATTCTGCTCTGTCCTGTAGGACTATGAATTTTGACCAACTGCGTAGTTACGGGTTTAGGGTTTTGGATTATACAGACTAGAAGATGTAATCCAGACAGGTAGCCGGAAAAAGAATTAGGAAAGGTAGAAGATACTAATATCGCAAAAGCCAAGCAAGCGGTCAGAAGATCTGAGCAGAAAACAAATCAGCTGTGCTCCAAAGACCGTGTATGCAGCCTGAGGCGCCTGTCTGCAGAGGGACCGCCATCGATGAAGTTCATCACCGTTTCCCAGGCGGTGTCTGGCACACAGTGGCCACTTGACGGATGCTATCTGTCCTCCTTCTAAAGTCCCAGCAACAGAAGCCGCAATAATCTGTGACCCAAGAGCAATGTGAAGGCTGCCCAACACATTAGTGTCAGCAACGGGGTTTTAATCGCCTGAAATGACCAGTAATAGGAAACGTAACAGATAAATGTCAAGTCGGAAATAGAAGGTCAGACTGGCTGCCGAGGAGCGGCGCGTCGTGGCGCTGACTTCATGGCGCTGACTTGGCATCTGCACATCTGATGAAGACCTAGGGGCTTGGAGACCAGGAGACTCTGCAGAACCTGAGTCCAGTAAACAGGCAGCCATCCCTAACTGCGGGCGGAGGAAGGGGTGGGGGCAGTCTCACTGTTGGTGCTGCGCAGAGGACACTGAAGTCCCGAAGCTCCTGGAGTAGTCAGGGTAGATTGGAAAACAGATAATTAGGAAAAAGCTCTGGCTTTTTTTTTTTTGTGCTTGTCATATGCCGAGTTGGCATGCTTTAGTATTTGATACAGCTATCAGGTTTTGTTGTTGTTGTTGTTGTTATGTGCCATCAAGTTGCTTGCCCTATGTACAACAGGCCTAAACCCTGCTCTATCTCTTGCCAATCTTATTGTCTCTGACACGCCTATCCCCATTACCTCAGTGATGGAATCAATACACCTCATCGAGGGTCTTCCTCTCCTGCTCTGTCCCTCCACCCTCCCAAGCATGTTTTCCCTCTCCAAGGACTGGTCCCTCCTTGCAACATGTCCAAAGTAAGTCAGATGAAGCTTCAGAATCCTTGCCTCCAAGGAGCAGCCCGACTTCACCCTCACAGGACGAACTTGTTTGTTCTCCTAGCAGTCCATGGTATAGTCAATACTCTTCTCCAGCACCACAGCTTAAAGGCATCAACTCTCCTTCTATCCTCCCTAGTCATTGTCCAGCTCTATGATGCATAGCAAGTGATTGCAAAGATCATGGCCTGTATCAGGTGCACCTTAGTCTCCAGACTGATATTGACTCTGACAAATATGTATTTTGGAGCATGAATGCTGAAAGCAGAGATGTTCAATCTGGAAAATAAATGACCTAGTGAGATTTAGGTTACTTGTCCAAAGAGTTTAAGATTTTTCACTCTGTACAAATAAGAATTCTTTTTCTTGACTTTTGCTTCAGAAAGCAGTGTATGATCAAAAAAGTAGAAGTTGAAAGGAAGCCTCATTTAATTAATACAAACTATAAATGTTTGAAATAACCTGATGTTTAGGTTATAAATCAACAGCCACATAGAAATGTATTGGGATTATAAAGGAAATTGATTTCTTTAGAACAAGTTCCTCATAACTTCAGCCAGAGGATTAATCTCTGGAATATTCCCGTAGGTATTGTGTATCAGATGAGAGAGAGAGAGAGAGAGAGAGAGAGAGAA
>NW_006399841.1:7745633-7765129 GCF_000299155.1 Elephantulus edwardii | reverse complement strand
GAGAGAGAGAGAGAAAGGAAGGGGGGAGAGAGAGAGATGTATGACTTCATTGTTGGGAAGAGAAGTGAGACGGAATTCATAAAGAACTAGGAACATGGAGAGGAGGAAGGATAGCTTTTTTAAAAAATATGTGAAAATGTGAAGTAAAGCAAGTACGTGGATTAGAGAGAAGGTATTTCTTAAATCATTTTGGGTTAAAAATATATTCTCACATGTCCAAAATGTCCAACACTATCACCTGTAAGCTGGCAGTTAGATGAAATCCTGCATGTCCAGTGAGCTCACTGCCCTTCTGGTGTTTTATGAAAATGAGTTTTTGTTGTTTGCCTGCATCGAATTGTTGGCTTTCTGTGGAGATGATGGATGGGGAATTGTATCTCGTTCTGCACTCCTCTCCTCGTTAATTGACTGGAAAACTCTCATGGACCAGTTTCTCAGTGGCTGGCATGCAACACAATCATGCAGGGCTTTGCAAACAATCCCCCCAAGAATGTCCTTTGTGAGCGGGAAGCCTCTCTCTGGCAGGGCCCCAAGAACTTGCTCCATTTTTCCAAACTTTCAACATGTGACAGAATCACCTGGAGGACTTTCCAAAATGCAAATTGATTTAACCAGCTTAAGACCAGCCAGAAACATCCCAGTTTGTATTTCCTCAAAGTTCCCAGGGGTGCTAACTCTGCTGTCCTTGCACCATGGGGTGCAAGACACAATGCCAGGACACCCTTGATTGAGCTTGCCGCCAAAATTTTAGAAGCTGCAAAAGGTAGTGATGACAACTTTGAATTTACCAGGGCAAAACCAGATTTTATAAATATGTAATTTTTTAAATAGTGATTTTAACAAAAGTTTACAAAAAGTTGGATTTCTAGCCATTCATCGTTGCACATGAAACACCCTGAACACTTAAAAAGAAATATTCATTCATTGTTGCATAATGTCCTCCCTCCTCCCCACCCCTCCCCCCTTAATCATTGTATATATTAGATTTTCCTGTAACTTCTTGTCTGGTTTTGGTTGTGTTCTCTTCATAGAATGAATTAAGCATAATAAATGATTTTTTTTTTTTTTTTACTCAGAAAGGGTTTATAACAAATTCCTTGGGGGAAAAAAAAATCAAACCTTCAGAAAAACTGAAGGAATGATGCCTTGAACCACTGAATCTTCTTTCTCTTCACTCATTATGCATTAGTCTTTTGCTACATTCTTACTGTCTATCGATCAATTGATCAGTCATCAATCTGTCTATTGTTGTCCATATTGAAATTTCCCCAAAGCTAGGTGTTTATTGTTGGATGTTCTTGTTTCGGTTCAAGATCTAGTCAAGGACTACAAAATATCTTTTATCTTTTTGCATCTTTAGTAAGCTTTGTTTGCGTTATTATTGTTGTTGTTTTCTCATGGCCTTGACTTTGAACAGGCCAAGCCTTTTATTTTAAGTTATTTATCCAACGACTTAATACTTTCAGGTCTTCTTAGGTCAGCTTTGGTAAAGTAATATGGTTTCGGCACTTAGTCGATAGTTGTTGAAAGTTTGAAATTTGCTAGAAAAAAATATGGTATTTTTGTATCTTTCGTCTTTGCTTTCTCTTTTTTTTTTAAATTTATTTTATTATTTTGCATGTGTGTACCGTCTAATCAGATCTGGCTGGTACAGGAGGAGGACATTGCTCCTCCTTCTCCAGCAGAGCATCTGGTGGATTCGAACCGTGTGCTTCTGGGATTGCAGTGCAGCTTTTTGCCACTAGACCACCAGAGCTCCCTCTTACGTTGTTCATTCACTGAGCCTTTACCCTCACTGTAGATCTATATGTTGTTAGTCTTCATACAGTAGATCAAAAGATTCTTTAAGAGATGCATTGTAAAGATAATTTGGAACTTTGTTGATTCTCCATCTTCTTCTATCTTTATTTTTTTATCTAAAGTTTTATCTATTCTCTCTTTCCCTCGGCCGGCCTTGCCTCCATAATCTTACCCCTTTTCTAAAATTTTGTGTTGAGCACTATTGCTTTCAGGTCCAACAGCTGCTCTACAGCCTTCTTGAGTCAGTCTCTCATCCTTGAGTTGCTCACTGCTCATTCCAACAAGAACCCCTGGTTTCACCCTAGTTCACTTTAGTTTTCCATTTCTCTAAAGAAGAAAAATCATATATATCTGGTAGTGCACCTGTAAGAATTTAAAAGGATCTTGTTTGAAAAGTATTGCTTTGCTCAGTAGAGAATGAGGTCAAGTTTCTCGTCGGAGGAAAGGATTTTGAAGCTCCGTCTCATGTACTTTAGACACGTGGCCAGGAGGGAGGGACCAGTCCTTAGAGAAGGACATCATGCCTGGGAGGGTGGAGGGATAGAACAGAAGGGGAAGACCCTGGATGAGACAGATTAACACAGTAACTGGGGTAATTAATTAGGGTTGATGAGTTGGAGTCAGTGAGACTGGGTCAGGAGAAGGCAGGGTTCAGAGCTATTGTATATAGAGTTGGTATGAGTGGCAGGTGACTTGACTGCACATGACACCAACAACATTTTTAATATTACAATTAACATGACTTTAGTTAGGAAGTTCTCCCCTCCCTCCAGCATATCTCTTAGCAAGTGACTTCTTGGGATCTTAGCAAGTTGCACATCATCTTGCTTTAAATGAACATACTGTGGGTGGAAGTTTTTTCACAGGTATGAATCTAAGTATTTTATCATTTTTCTTAGTTTACCATTAAAGCAAGGTTTGATTAAAAACGGTGATATATATATACCCATTTTATTCAGATTATATTAATGTCTTGGTACATTTTTAACTCATACTGCTTTGTTGAATTGCCAAACTATTTCAGTTATTGAAATAAGAGGCCAGTCTCAATGTAATCTATGCTGATGACTTTATCTATGCTGGTGGTTTTTATCGAGGCACATTAAACAGTCACTCCATACTTTATTTTTTTTATTAATTTCAATGAACATTTACAGAGATTTTGGATTTCCATTATTCATTCATTGTTGCACACTTCATACTTTATTATGTTGAATCATAATTATGCTCATTCTCTTACTATATCCTTTTCATTTAGAATTATGAGTTACAGACGTTTAGTTTTAAAGATTTTTTTTAGAAGTATGTTATGGTTTTAGCATAACAAAAGAGTTTAAAATGGTCAGGAGAAACCTATATTTTTAGCTCTTCTCTGCGTGTATTATGACAGCTTGTTTATTTTTTAGTCATTCCAAATGAAAGTATACCATGGAATTTCCTCCGGAGTGGTTTGGTTTTGTTTTTTCTTCACAACATACTAACCCTTATGTTTGGAGGGGAAAAACCAGAATTTTTGCAGATGGCCTCTTATTTACAACCGAGTCTGGTCTGTCTATGCAAGACACATTTGGGTGGAAAATTCAGAATTATTAACTAAGCCTCAGGGTTCATTGCTGGAAAGGAATACATGCTCCAGAACTATTCAGACCTGGCTGAAACATGAACTTCACCACTAGCTAGCTGGGTGTCATCGAATGAGTTACCAGCAACTCGGAATTTCTTAGCGCCTAAAATGGGACAACTGCTCAGATAGGACAGGTTCCAATCTGTTCATAGAATTACCGTGAGTGGTAGTGGATGTGGAGGAGCTTAACAAGAACTTGGGGGGGGGGGGAATTCTAAACATTAAAGGAAATTAAATGGTTGCATATCCTAGCATATAGCAGGTGCTCAGAACACAGGTCAACAAAAGAAAACTTTATTCCCAGTCCCCGTTTCCTTTTTCCACAAAGCAATCTGAAATAGTAGAATAAGCCCAAGGACAAGGCATGAAATGTACACACATAAAGTCACATAAACGGAGGGTTTGCAGCCACTTGTAGTTGCTGCCTTTGAACCACTTCCCTAGTCCAAAGACTAGAACATTGCCAATCAGCCTTTGGATCTGGTCATCACAGCCCCCAGCTCTCTGTTGGAGAGTGACCACTGTTTCTGACTTTTATACTTGTCAGTCCTCCTCAGGTGTTTAAGCTGGTTTTGCCATCCAGGTGTGCGTGTGTCGACGCGATGGCTTAGGCCTGCCTTAGACTTACTATCGTTATTTTGGTCTGATACAGTATATTGTTTTTGTTGTGTGCTCTTGAGTGGATATGACAGAGTTCACTTGGCCCATAGTTTTCCCTGGTTTGTAATCATTATTGGAACAGATCACCAGGTGGTTTACTCCCTGAGGAGGCGGCTCAGTTCAAACCTTGGACCTTTTGGTTAGTAGTTGGGTGCTTAATCCGCCCTTCTTTGATAGATCTTCAGGTCAGCTTCTCAACTCATTGCTGTCTAGACAGAACTAGCCCATAACTGACCTTCCAGCTGTTGGGGTTTTTTTTGTTTCAATCACTGGAGGAGATCGCACATCTTTGTCCTTCAGAGCGGACACTCAGCGATGATTTGTCAGTGCAAGTCTACCCCCTAGACCACCTGAGCTCTCTTCATTCCTTTGTTGTTCTTATTTAATAAGTATTTGTTAAAGAACCTTTTGTCCTATATTTTTCTGTAATCTAGATTTTGCTGGTTGTACACTCCTGATTCTACTCAGTATGTTTGTCTATCCTCTACAGTTTCTGAAAATTAGCAACTAGTTCTGTGGGAAGCCAAATTTCAAACTAAATATTTATAATAAACCAAATGCTGTATCAGGATTTGAGGGAGGTGCAGATACAAGCTGGAATTCACCCTGAAGCGCTAAGACAAACCTTAAATGTTTATAAGTGTAGACATTAAGTCAAACCTTAGGCTTTTACACATTCTTGTATTGTGCTAGCCCCTCCCTTCTGAGTTTCTGATAGAAAGAGCTTAGCTTCATTTGCATAAAATTCTCTTTGTGATTTGCTCCCTGGCAGTTTTCAACAGAGGCACAGGGAAGCTGAGATGGCACTTCAGTTGTTCCAGAACTGTTCGCCTCCTGCTTTACCTCCATATTTTCTCCTACATTCTGGGTGTTCTGTATCGTCGTTGTTGTTGTTGTTGTTATGTGCCGTTGAGTCGCTTGCGACTCATAGCGACCCTGTGTACGACAGCCCTAAACTCTGTTCTGTCCTCTGCCAATCTCACTGCCTCTGACACACCCATCCCGATTACCCCAGTCACTGAATCAATTCACCTCATAGGGGCCTTCCCCTCCTGCACCTGCCCTCCACCCTCCCAAGCATGATGTTCTCCTCCAAGGACCAGTCTCTCCTCACAGCATGTCCAAAGTATGTTAGACGAAGCCTCAGAATTCTTGCCTCCAAGGAGCAGCTTGGTTTAACCTTTCCCAGGATGAATCTGTTTTCCTAGCAGTCCATGGTACCCTCAATACTCTTCTCCAGCACCACAGCTCAAAGGCATCAGTTCTCCTTCTATCCTCCCTAGTCATTGTCCAACTCTCTGATGCATAACAAGTGACTGATTGTCTGGTTATTAATACTTATTAATATACTTTACTCTCGGTCTACAACATAGTTCAAAAAACTTGGTCAGAGTTCTGCTTCATCCTTTGGATAATCTCTAGGTGGGGTTATGTTTCTCTGTCGTGAGGCAACAATGTCCGGTCATCTCTTCCTTTTAAGTATTAATCGTCCATTGGTGCTGTTGCCCGTATCGATTTCATTCTTTGGGGAGCTCTGGTGGCTTAGTGGTAAGGAGTTGTGCTGTCACCCCAAAAGCCCGCAGTTCTACCCTACCTGCTGCTCCTTGAGCGGAAGATGAGCGGTTTCCATCCAACCACTTTCCAGCCTCTGAAGACCCGCTGGAGGATCAGCTATGAGTTGGTTCTGATTCAGCCCACATAACGCATCACACAATACATTGCGTTTGTTAACCATCGTGTTCTACTTTTGTTGTTTCGTATTTGTTAGCTGGAATAATTGAATAAATATTTAACACTGATTGCTCAGTGATGGCTTTTTATAGAAAAAGCAATATAATGTGTGATATTTTTGTTGTATGTTAGTTTTCTATAATATGAATTGATCTCCTATTATGCTGAGTTGATAAATTCACTGTTTTGTTGTTTGTTTCACAAATAGGAAACAATGGTGCTTTTACATTTTTTGTAAGTAAAGCATTCCATACTTTCTTTTTCTTTACTCAAGTTCGAATTGTCCTGTCTTGACCAATGAGAATCTCTTCAAGACGGTGACCAAGGCCTTTCTTTAGGCTCATGGTGGCCTTTGACCCAGTCTCCAAAAATCATTGGTATTGTGATTTATAAGGTGCATTTATAAATGTGTGTTCATGATCACTCCCTAGTGGATATAAAGTCCGTTCACTAGGCCAGCATCTGTGAAGAATCCACTTTATCAAACTGAGAGATTATATAAAGTCATTTTTAATGACTCTCATGAATGTGAACTTGAGACACATTACGGCATAGGGCCAAGTCTGTGGTCTGCTTTCAATATCAGTTTTTCAGTTGCCCAAGGTTGTGACCTTATGCTTAAGTTTCTTAATAATCTATCATCTTAATCATCTCTGTCTTAGCTTCCTTATGTAAATAGGGCTTATAGTACTAATATATACTTCACGTTATCTTTACATCAATTGTTTATAACTATTATATAAAATACTCCTCATACAGCCAGGGCATGTACCAAGTGCTGCATTTATGAGTTTCTCTGTGTCCAGGAGTTGATGAAAAAATAATATGCTCTTCTGGTCTCTGACTGGAGACGATGCTGGTACTCACCTCACTCAGCTTGCGTTTATAGGTTTTAAACCAGCAGCTGAAGGGTTAATACTGCAGGAGGGTGTGGGTGGCTTGTGTTTAGATAAAGCCACAACCCAAGACTTCCTTTCAGGGGATTGCTATTGTTATAGTCTTTTTCATCGCCTCTTTGAAGTTTTAAGACTGACAGTGTCTAAGTTTCTAACAGTGAACCAGGGATCTCTAGAATCTTCCTCAGACAGTGCTGTACATAAACTTCCAAGTACACCGGTTTCTGAATTTCCTTTATCCTGAAAAGGAATAGACATTAGCATGAGAGGACCGAAGGTGCCGGGATAAAGCAAGTTTATTGGATGGATACAGTTAAAATTTTAAATTTTAAAATCATGTTTCATCCATCCCTCTGTGAGAAATAAAATACTCATATAGAAGAAAGTCTTTTAAAAAATACTGCTTCAGAGATGGAAGATAGAGTGACACTGTTGGTAGAGATGGAAGGAGAAGGAGGAAGATGTTGATAGGGGTCCAAAAGGGAAGGAGATGACAGAGTTGGGTGGGTTAAGGGGGTAGTGAGGGACTTGGGAAGGATCCGGTGGGGACCCGAAAGGACAGGGTAGTGGTGAACACAAAGCAGTGATGATTAACTTTGTAAAGCACATGTACGGAGGTGACCATTTGAAATGCAATGTGAGTGTAGGAGTGTGTGAAATGCAGTGTGCTTGAGTGATACACACGTGTATGCATTTTGTATATGCAAAACAGTATAAAATAAAAAGAAAGTGGAAAAAAAATTGACCAATCTATTACAATTTTTTTAAAAATAGTATCTATGGAATAGAAGTTGATAAGACATTCTACAAAGGAGCAGATAGTAAATATTTTTAGGCTTTTGGGGTCAGGTTTGATCTCTATTACATTCTTATTAAGTTTTTAAAATATTGACCCCCTCCCCCCCAAAAAAAAAAGAAAATGAGCTGTGGACCTTTGAGTCACATTTTGTTAGTCCCTGATGCAGAATGTGAGAAATAACCTTCCCACAAAAAAACAGTCGTTTATTCCATTTCTACAACCAGCATGTCCAACACATCATAAAGGGCCTCAGCCTTTACATGGCCTGGGCCTGTCAAAAGGGCCTGGCCTTCACCCCACCGAGGCAGCACACATGGCTCGAGACATGGAGGGCTGAAACAAGTGGGCACTTCAGATACTGAAGATGGCACTCCAGGGAGACAGCAGCGGTTGTGCCTGGCTTTCTGTCACCTGCCCGTCCTCTACATTTTACTTTCCAGGTTCATACTTGACTGGGCAAGCAAGATTCATCTCAGTGTTCGTTTTCTGCAAGAACTTTTTCTTTCCCCCATTTTCTGTTCCAATCTATAATTGCATCGTTTACCTCTACTTCCAGACCTGGTTCTGCCTCTCTTTTGTTCAAGTATGAGTAAGAATAGAATATTACTACTTTTCACAAGCCAGTCATCAAATGTTACCACGTTAAAAAAAATCTTGTTGGTGTCACCCCCTAGTACACTCTCCGTAATGATGTGCAATGAACAGCTCCAGCATTTGACTTCTAAGTCTACCTTTTAATTGGTATCTGCATGAGAGGATGAAGAGAGTAGAAAACAATATAAATGACTCTTGCTGTATTAGGCCAGGCTGCTAACTCACAGTCAGCAGTTGGAACTCCCACCCTGCCCTCCAGGGAAAGATGGCCAGTGTCCTGCTGTTAAGGTTTGTAGTTTAGTCAGAAATCTGGGGGAAGGTCACCATGAATTGGAACCAGCCCCTGGCAGTGGGCTTGGGTTTTTGTTGTTGTTTTTAAAGACAATAGAATACTGACATTTTCAGCTAATAGGACAGCTCAGCCCATGGGTCTGTTACTCTTCCTTCACGTGTCTCCTGTCCACCAGACATTTCCATCCATGTCTTTCTTTCCAAGAATAAGACCGTTTAATCCACACCACCCGAGGCCACCGCATGCACCCACGTTTGGTGTTCAAGATAATGTAGCTGCTTGTTAGTGCTAAGCATTCACCTCCACCGACTCACAGGGGTCAGGAAATGAGCCGTGTTTCCTTCCTTATCAACCTGGCTCCGCTTTGTAGCAGTGTTTCCATTTGTGCTACTAAATATTTCTATTCCAACAAATGGCAAGTTGCATGCACACTGAAAAGATGTGATGTTCGTGGATAGCAGAGGACTTGACAGCTTAAGAAATGCTTCTTGCAGACAACTCTCCTCAGCACTCATGGGTCCGGGGAAGGTGTTGCAGGGGAGTCTAAATTTGGACAAGAATGAAGAAAGGAAAGTTGGATGTAGGGAAACTACAGCTTAGGCCAAAAGCATGGCATCTCCAGACTTTTACAGACTACTTTGCGGGTACTTTGGAGGGCAAACATTCCCAAAGCTCCCACAATGCTGTGAACATCGTTAACAGTCCAGAAGCGCTTTGCACATTAATTCCACACACGTTTATTAAGGATCTCCTGTGCGCTCCATGCTGTTTACGATGGAGGAGAGGAAAGATGTCACCCCTGCCAGCAGGCACTTTCCTGTCTGCCCCGAGTGAGAAAGTTGGGAGAAATACAGGGGAGACCTGTGAGCAGAGTCATAGCTATTTAATTGAAATTGTACGACATTGTTTCCTAAGAAAACGATATATAGGGTTCTGTGAGAATATATAAAGTAAGACCTTTTACTGATTATACCTGTGTGTCCTTGTCCTTTCTTGTTGTCCAGTGCTGTCGAGGTGACCATGACTCACAGTGACCCTCTGAATAACAGGTCTGGACTTGCCCTGTCCTGTGTGTTCTCATGGTCTCTTTGATGCAGAAGTAACAGTCACTATGTCAGTCCATCCCCTGAAGGGTCTTCCTCCCTCTCTCTGACCCCCTCCACCTTCGCCAGCAAGATCTTTTTCCAAAGACGGGCCCCTCTTGACAACATGCCCTAAATATGTGAGAGGAAGTTTCACAAACTTTTGCATTTCATTCAACACAGACACGTAAGGAGTGGCCTTTGAGTGCAAGCTTTAGGGAAGAGTGTGAGACGCTCGGTGGCTCGTCAGAGGCAAGGAAGAGGAGAGCCGCATCCAGTCAGTACATAGTCACATGCCTGGGATAAAGAGTCATGTCCTGTTATTCACAAAACCTATGCAGGTGCTATACATGCTACCGATGCCTGGGGTCTGGACTTATTCACTGGTTCTGTATGAAACTGAACCCAGCTCCTCTTGTGTTTTTTGTTTCTCCACCAGAAGACAGCACGAAGAACCCAGATTTGTTGCTAGTCATCGTGCAGGTGACAGGTGTCAGCCTGCTGCCTCCGCTGGGCATCGCCATCGCGGTCACCATCATCTTCTACTGCTACCGCGTGCACAGGCAGCGGAAACTGAGCTCCTCCTGGGACAGTAACAAGCCGCGGAAGCTGATGGAGTTCAGCGAGCACTGCGCCATCATCCTGGAGGACGACCGCTCGGACATCAGCTCCACGTGCGCCAACAACATCAACCACAACACCGAGCTGCTGCCCATCGAGCTGGACACGCTGGTGGGCAAGGGCCGCTTTGCCGAGGTCTACAAGGCCAAGCTCAAGCAGAACACGTCCGAGCAGTTCGAGACGGTGGCCGTCAAGATCTTCCCCTACGAGGAGTACGCATCCTGGAAGACCGAGAAGGACATCTTCTCGGACATCAACCTGAAGCATGAGAACATCCTCCAGTTCCTGACGGCGGAGGAGCGGAAGACGGAGCTGGGGAAGCAGTACTGGCTGATCACCGCCTTCCATGCCAAGGGCAACCTGCAGGACTACCTGACCCGGCACGTCATCAGCTGGGAGGACCTGCGCAAGCTGGGGGGCTCCCTCGCCCGGGGCATCGCACACCTGCACAGCGACCACACGCCCTGCGGGAGGCCCAAAATGCCCATCGTGCACAGAGACCTCAAGAGCTCCAACATCCTCGTCAAAAACGACCTCACCTGCTGCCTGTGTGACTTCGGGCTCTCCCTCCGCCTGGACCCCACCCTGTCCGTGGATGACCTGGCCAACAGCGGGCAGGTGAGTTGGGACAGGGGCCTGGGGCCTCCTGACTTTGCTCCTGTCTCTCGCATGCCTTTTTGTCTTGTGTCTCATGCCTTCCATGTCAAGCAGCCCTCCACCTTGGACATTTGCCTGGGGTGCCTCCTCTGGACATGACTCCCCTTTCCCATCAGGGTACCTTGGCTAACATGCATCATTTCACCGTTTTGTCCTTTCCAACCTGCAGTAAACACATCTGTCCTGACTCAGGCATCCTTCATTTCTTCCCCACTGGCAAGTGATTTTACTCTCTTTCACACATAGTTAGTATACCACCGCTATTCTTTCTCTTTCTTAGCACCTCCACGGCCCTTTCTACTTTTATCTGTTTATATTTATATGTTTCCTCTTGCCCTCCTTTAAGATAATCTCCCTGAAGCCCAAACCTACGTCCGTTAATCCATCCACCCATGACCAAATGACAGAATGTCGAAAATGAACAGTTCCATTCCTGAAGCACTCTCATGAATTACAGTGCAAACCCTTTTAGGCTGTGGAGCTATTTAAAAGTGATTAGACATTTCTGAGACATCCTTGGTGGATGACAGGGCTCCCCGTTTTTCTATGCTGAAAGCTTGACTGCAGATTAGAGTGGAGTTAATAAGGAGTATCATCATTTTCGAGATATTTACAAGAGTACCAGCCTTCTGTTGAGTTTCTACACCATCCGTCACCCCTCTGTGTGCCTGAGAGCTCATGCTGTGTTCAGGTAAACACAACGGAACATGCACCTATCATGTATCGGAGCAGTGGGCCGTAGAAGGCTCTGTCTATTAAAAACAAGGTCTGGTTAGTGTCAGTAAGAAATGCACCCAGGAATGGGAATAGCACCTTCCTTGGCCTTCATTACAGAGCCCGGGGCAGATGGTCCATGGAGTTGCACATCTAACAGGAAGACCACACCCCTCTACTGGTTCAAATCCAGCAGGAGCTCTCAGAAATGTCGTCCTATGCAATTTACAGCCTCAGCCCCAGGGCGGTGTGCGGGGCGGGGTGTGTGTATGTGTCAGCTGTGACTCAGTCTGACTCCACCACAGTCATGAGGTTTTCGAGTTTTAGGAATGGTGAGAACACCTTGTATCTGAGGGCCCCACTGAATAAGGAGCTGAGCTTGTTCAGATCCTTCAGCTGCTCCGTGAGAGAAAGGTAACCTCTGTCCGTGAGATTTACAGCCTGTGAAAAACGCATGGAGGGTCAGCCATGAGTCAGTTCTGACTCGACAGCAATGAGGAGTGAGAGTTCTGACTCGACGGCAATGAGGAGTGAGTGTGAGTGTTGAAATGTCATGCACTATCGAGCTATACATGTTTGATACTATAGAATCAAACATTTACGTTTAATTCTTTAGAACCAGCGCCCCCCAGGCTTGTGTGTGGCCAGTCATAGAGATTAGCACAGACCTAACAGACAAATACGTTATACCATCGGCATAATTTCTTGTCATTTAAAAGTGACCTTTTCATAAAAGGATTTTGAAGCACCTAGCTTTCAAAAAACAAAACCTATATCTTCCCTCTAAACGAATTCATTTTTACCTTAGAACAGTGGTGGCCTAGTGGTAAGAAGCTGTGCTGCCATCCCAAAGGCACACGTTTCGAATCCACCAGCTGCTCTGTGGGAGAAGTGTGAGCAGCCTCTTCTCATACAATTTACTGCCTTTGAAAACACACTGGAGGGACAGTTATGGGTCGGTTCTGACCCAGCAGCACAACAGTTAAACACAACAGGCTGACAACTTACAAAGTGACCCAATGTGTTCCTTATTGTGTAAATTCTTTGCTGGAACTCAGTACTGGTTTTGTGAAATGGTAACACCCTGGCCCATACTGTGGGACAAACACAGTCCTTAAGTGAAAAGAATGGTTACAGTTTACAGTTGTTATTTTGACCATAAATTTTCTTGGCCTTTCAGGAATTAAAAAAAAAAATAAATAAAAATTCATTTTCCAAAAGCAAAAATAAACATCTAAAACTGACACAGCTGTTGTCTCCCAGGTCATCTGTCAGGATGTTATTGAAGAATGTGATGGGGTGGATCATGGACGAGATAAGCAAACTCTGGAATTTGACACTTCCTTCTTGGAAGTCTTTTGTTTAAAGCTTTTAAACGGTTTTCAGGGGGAAAACACTGTTTTAGGGGGGGGAAAAATTCTCATATGCTGTAGCTTTCCGTGTAGGTTGGTTATTTACAATAGCAATATGATTTTATTTTTTAAAGACACAAACAAGAAATTTACAAACACAGCTGGAATGAAGGTCTCCATGGCGGTTTTTGTTTCAGGTGGGAACTGCAAGATATATGGCTCCAGAGGTCCTCGAGTCCAGGATGAACCTGGAGAATGTTGAGTCCTTCAAGCAGACGGATGTCTACTCCATGGCTCTGGTCCTCTGGGAAATGACGTCTCGCTGCAATGCAGTAGGAGGTATGTATGGGCCACCAGCATCATGTAGCCTTCAAAATGATAACCTTATTACTTATCCAAGCTGGAGTCTAAGGAGTAGCAGATCAGTTAACTCCACAGTGAGAAAAAGCTGACATCTGATTGAAGGTATATGTTACAGGCGGCACAGTCTCTAGCAAGTTACATTGCTAATTCAGAGGTGGGCCCTCTCCGGCAGTTCGAATTCACGAGCTGCCCGTGGGAGAGGGATGGGCGGTCCCCTCCCTTGCCATCTGCAGCCTCTGAAAACCCACTGGAGGGGTCAGTCCTCAGTCAGTTCCAAATTGAAGGCCGAGTTTTTTAAATATGTAATTATAGTAAAAGGCTAGATGTTTAATCTGAAAGCTATACTTGGAGCATAAAGTTTTGCGTCTTGTTTTAAAAGTATTTACCTTTTTTGTTTGTTTTTAGACACATCCCCCTGCAGTTATTTAAATACACGGCTAGAGATTAACTTCATTATTGATAAGAATAATCTCTATCAGATGATAATAGTATTTAAGGAAATGGCTAATCTTTGGGGGGTTTTGGTATTTTATTACTCTTGAGAATTAGAAAATGTCGACATGTACTATTGTGAACTTGATTTCCTTTTTGAGGGGAAGATGGAATAGACTGGTGTATTTTTTAAGTTTTGAAAATTTTAGTGAAGAGACGCTCTTGCGGAATCCCTTCCTCTCGCTGGCTCGGCCTCCAGGACGGATTAAAGACCTGTTTTCCTGCTGCCTTTCCTCTGTGAATCTGAGGCCATCTGCGCACTTGCTCTCTTTTCTCCCGAATATAGCCTCCTCCTGTTTATTCTCCCTACAAACACTACAAATAGAACAGCCTTCTCCAGATTCCCCTGTGATATCGCCTCTTGCAGGGACACATTGTATCCCTTTCATTGTTACAAAGTTGTCTTGCTGGTGACATGAAAATCTAGATAAGGATGGACAAATGTGAAGGGAGGGACGCCATTGTTTTAGGGAGTCTTGTCCCTTCTCTTTCCCATCACTGACATTGTTAAACTCTTCTCTGTAGTTCCCTTGGGCCTTTAGTTACCACCCTGGTAACATCTGTATTCCAGGCTGGTCCTGGCTGGATGCTGAGTCAAGCCAAACTCACCCCATTTTCTTTATAACTTTTCTGTTTTGTGTCAATGTTAGATTTGCAGAATTGTTGCAGACACACTGCAGAGTCCCTCTGTGTCCTTCACCCAGCTTCTCAGAGGGTTAACACCTAACCACCACTATTGAAAGAAGGAAGTTAACATTGGCATAATACGCTTAGCTTCATACCCTTAACTCACCTTCTGTGGATTTTTCAGACCCTTAGTCCTGTCCTTGTCTGCACAGGATTCACTCCCGGGTCCTCCTTTGTGCTTTAGTTTCACACCTCTTTCCCTCGCTGGGTTCCAGCATGGTGCTGACCCTGCCTCAGGTTTCCAGGCGGTGAGTCTCAGTGGGAGGAGACTGCCCATCTTTCCTCTGTGGAGCCTCTGATACATTAGAAGCTCCAGAGATGCAGAGTTTTTGGATTAACAGTACGTCTCACTCGGGGCTGTGCTCCCAGAGCTCCCTCATGCCTTCCTCAAACTCAAAACTAATTGCCATCAAATCAGAGCTCGGAGGAAGCTCTGGTGGCCTAGTGGCAAGAAGCTGCACTACAAGCCCAGAAGTATGTGGTTCAAATCCACCAGATGCTCTGCTGGAGGAGGAGGGGCAGTCAGATCTGATTTGACGGTACACACACAAAATAATAAAATAAAAAGAAAAAAAAAATCAGAGCTCGCTCATAGTTGACCCTCCAGTGGCTTTTCAGAGGCCGCAGATCGCATAGAGGATATAGTTCTTTTCTTCCTTAGAGCAGTGGCTGGATCGAGACCTTCAGCAAGGGGCCACCTTTGTGTTAGCTCTGCCCCACAGCGTGCCTTCCTGGTCACCTAGAATTTGTGCCAGTCCCTTCATGTGTTTTTCTAACCTTCACATCTCAAGATGTGAAGAGCAGTTATTTGTGAATGGCCCCTTACTTTGTGCTGTTTTTCTTGATTAGAGTGTGATTGTCCATTTGGGACCAGAGTAGCTTAGACTTCTTTCACAGTGTCCCCACCAGGGTCACACGAAGCTGCTGTCTTATCAGTGTCGCTGGATTGGATCAACTGGTTGGTGTTAGTGTACGCCGGGCAGGAGCAGTGTGGAGTTCTTAGTACTCCCCTTGGGGTAACACGTTCTATATTCGAGGGAGGATACGCTGACCTCTTTCTAACGAGGCATAACACATTCTCAGCGATGCTGCTAGCTGTGTTTACCATCACTTCACCCACTATTTATTTCATTAGTGATTCTTGCCTGTGATAGTTATTGCTCTAATGTTTGCCGATGGTGTTTTCTGTATCTCTTATCCCTTCTAGCATTTGGTGTTCTGCCAGTTAATAGGAAGCTCTGTCAATTCTCAACTACCACCCTCATAATTTATTCGTGTAATTATGTTTTTTATTTATATCCCTTTGAACCATATCAGAATGAATTATGTATTTATGTGAGCATGAGTTCTGGATATTTCTTTCTTGCTGAGAACTGTAATCCTCTTTCTTTCTTTCTTTCATTGTCATCAAGTCAGAACCAACTCGTACCTGACCCTCCATTAGGTGTTTCAAGGCCGTAAATCACGATCAAGGAGATTCCCCATCTGGATCTGAACCCCTAGAAATGCATGGTCTTTGGGTTAACAATACAATTCCCAGTGGACTATGACACCAGAGCTCCTTATAAACCAGTGTCACAGTTGTTGTTGCTAAATGCCATTGAGCTGGGCACAACTCATGGTGACGCTGTGAACGACATCTAAACCCTGTCCTGTCTTGTGTCACCTTCATCGTCTCTGACACGCTAGGCCCGTTGCAGCAGTCTCTGTGTCAATCCATTTTGTTGAAAGTCCTGCTGTCTTTCACTGACCCTCTACCTCTCCGAGCATGATGTCCCTTTCCGAAGAATAGCCCCTCCTAACAACACTTCCAAAGTATGTGTGAAGAAACTTCGCCGTCCTTGACGCTAACAAGGTCCCTGGCTGCACCCTTTCCAAGTCATATCTGTTCTTCCTTTTTGCAGCCCACGCATTGTCAGGACTCTTCTCCAACACCATACCTCTCGAGGCATCAGTTCTTCTGTCACCCTTATCTACTGCCCAGCCGCCAGATGCATAGCAGGTGATTAGAAAGACCATGAGCCGAGCCAGGCCCACCTTATTTTGTTGATCAGATGGCCTAGCTGTCATCATTGGGGAATTCTGAAGAACACTCTTTGTTGGATTGCAACCATTAAAATAAAATAAACATCCGGGAATTCATGCTGATATAAATGTGTAATTGGCAAGTCGGTATGAGGTACTAACCATTGATGTGATCAGCAGCTAACTAAAAAAATCGAGGTTTGAGTCCAACCAGAAGCTCCTTGAAGGAAAGGCCGGGCGATCTGGTTTTGAAAATAGCAGCCATTGAAAACCTGAGGACCTAGAGGTCACTCAGAGGCAGCGTTGATTGGACAGCACCTGGTTATTTGAAGCCACTGGGACGCATGACACAGAATGTTGTCAAAGGTAGAGTTGAGTGGCACCTTGGCTGCCAGGGAACTTCACCTCTTTAGAGCATGTTTTTAGCCACCTCTGGAGTAGACCCAGGTCACCCCTCCCACCGGGCACCTTGCTGAACTGTCACCTACTTCCTGGGGCCCTAGATGGGGCTGGCACGTCCACGCCGGCTGACCCTGTTCTTTTCCTGTTTCCTGCATGAATTTTCCTCCCCTGTCACAATTCCAAAAGAAACTTGGGTTGCTGATTTTTTTGGTGTTTTTTTAAAAAATTTTTCCTTGCACAGTGAAATGTCTTTAACCAAGTTTCAGCCGCTGAGAGTTAATTTTTTCTGCTTGGAGGCTTTGACAGTTCCAAAATGAGTCCTTAGAGGATGAGCTGTGTCAGAGATGAGACGGTTGTCACTGTTGGGTAAATTTACCTCCATTTCAGTACATTTTCCGACCTTTTCAAGCCCGTTATCCTGTAAACACACCCTCTGTCCAAGCGGCCAATGCTGTGAGCCCGTTACGAGCCCCTGCTTTCATTGTTATCAATGACTCAAGCCCTTTCCTGTTGATATTTGCTGAGTGTGGAAGAATTTACGTTCCTGGGGAAGGACCGGGTTCACCAACTTTTACGAGGTCTAAAAACAGATACCGTATAAACAAGTTTTCCCAAGGAAGGAACAGGATCCCTTTTGTTCAGCCTGACTCCAAAAACCTTCCATAGCCTTTAGGATAAGAACAGAAAGTATTTGGGGAACAGGAAATGGACCATCCTGGTTCTCATTTTGACTTTAAGCCCACAGCCCTGTTTCTCCCATTTTCACTAATGCAGCAGACAGCCATGTCACTTATCTCTCCTCAGTTCAGTTCTGACAGAGAGCTGGCCTCTTGAACGTGGGACCTTCTGTAGCAATCTCCTACTAGCAAGACCTCTCCTTCTTCCTTTTTGAAATCCTACTTTAGCTGTTGCTGTGAGCGAGCTTTGGTGACTTAGTGGCGAGAAGTCACTCTGCCTACCCAAAGGTACACAGTTCAAATCTAGGAGCTGCTCTGGGGGAAAAAGATGGACGGTCTCCTCCCATATGATTTTCTGCCTTTGAAAACCCAGTAGGGGGTGAACTTTGAGTCTGTTCTGACCTGATGGCACATAACAACAGCAGCGTAAGTTGTGAGGGTATGTTGTTGTTGTTATTGTCGTTCTGTACTGTTGAGTCACCTGCGACTCATAGTGACCCTGTGTACAACAGCCCTAAACCCTGCTCTATCCTGTGCCAATCTTATTGTCTCTAACACACCTACTCCCATTACCCCAGTGACTGAATCAGTCCATCTCATTGAGGGTCTTCCTCTCCTGCCCTGTCCCTCCACCCTTCCCACGCATGACGTCCCTCTCCAAGGACTGATCCTGCTTTGCAACATACCCAAAGTGTGTCAGACATATGCCTTCAAAGAGCAGTGTGGCTTCACCCTCTCCAAGATGAACTTGTTTGTTCTTCTAGCAGTCCATGGTATATTCAGTACTCTTCTCCAGCACCACAGCTCAAAGGCATCAATTCTTCTATCATCCCTAGTCATTGTCAAGCTTTCTGATGCATAGCAAGTAATTTTAAAGAGTATGGCCTGAAGCAGGCACACCTTAGTCTCCAGACTGTCTTCGTTGCTCTTCAGTACTCTGGATATGTCTCTGACAACAGACTTCCCCAATGAAAGTTGTCTTTTCATTTCCTGGCTGCTGGTACCAAGAGTGCTGATTGTAGGGTACACGCAACAGAATATACAACAGCAGCTTATATGTACATAGCTTGGTGGCATTGATTCTGTCCTCTGCACCCTGTTACCATTCACATCCTCTTCACTGAGCTGTTCTGCCTCCATCAACATAAGCTCACTGCCCCCTGAGCTTTCTAGCCCATCTTCCCAATTGTTGTCACTTTGATCCCATCTAGATAGTTCTTGAAAGAGCACAGTACTCAGGACAGACTTTTCTTATTTTTTTTTTTTACCTTGTCTACAAGAAGCACTTTAATTTCATTCAAGATAGATTTGCTTGCTCTTTTGGTAACCCGTGTTATATTCGATACTCTTCTCTAACACACAAGTTCAAAGGCATTGATTCTTCAGTTTTCCAACTTTTGGATGCATAGAGAGCAATTGAAAATACCACACTTTTGGGTCAACCTTAGTCCTTATGCTAATAACATCCTTGATCTTTAGAAGACTGGTGACACCCTTGTCAGTAGCTTTCTACAGAGTAGCACATCCTTTGATTTCTTGATTGCTGCTACCATGAATATTGACTATGGGTCCAAGTACAATTAAGTCGTTAACAACTTATTGCCTTGAAATATATTGTTGTTATGTGCCCTCAAGTCCCTTGAGACTCATAGCAACCCTAAGTACAACAACTCTAAACCCTGCTCTATCCTGAGCCAACTTTATTGTCTCTGACACACCTACTCCCATTACCCCAATCGCTGAGAGGGGGGAGAGAGAGAAAGAGAAGAGGAGAAGAGAAGAGAGGAGAGAGGAAGAGCGAAGGGGAGGGGAAGGCAGAGGAGAGGAGAGAGGGGAGAGGGAGGGGAAGGAAGAGGAGGGGAGGAGAGGAGAGACAGAGGAGGGGTGGAGGGAAGGGGAGAGAGGAGGGGGAGAGAGGAGAGGGGAGGAGAGAAGGGGATGGGAAAGGAGAGGAAGGGGAAGAAAGATAGAGAGGGGAGGAGAGAAGGGGAAAAGGGAAGGGAGGAAAGGGGAGGAGAGAGGGGAGAA
>NW_006399841.1:7723255-7745004 GCF_000299155.1 Elephantulus edwardii | reverse complement strand
GAGGAGACCTGAACGAAGCCTGCCATTTCCTCACATTTCAGAGGAGTGAAATTTGGAGAGCTGATGTAAAAACTCCGAGGTACTGCTTTGGGGAGGACTGTCAGCACCTAAGCCGCACTGTTAAGTTGGGGCCATAATCAACACAACAGCAGTGTCCCAGATGCCCAGCGTTCAGAGGATGGCGGTGCTGCCCCTGAGCCCTGCTGTCCGAGGAGCAGACCTGGGAAGAGTGAGGCTAGCGCTTGTTTCTCTGAAGAGAAATTCCAAGAAGCTGCTTGGGCCCCGAGTTGTGAGCAGGTCCCTTCAGTGACAAGACTGCAGGGCAAGAAAGGAAAGGGGTGTGGAGAGGAGGAAAAACATGCTCTCATGCAGTAACATGAAGAAGCTGCCGAGAAGAGATGTAGTTTGGGGCACTGGATGGTGTTCACCCCCAGTAAGCTGCTCGGGAAGCAGTCTGAAAGGGTGAGACCGAGACTCAGGCCTAATTACATAACTGCTCTGTGGGCATCCGCTCAGGTGGGAAGGCCTAGACTCTGGAACAAGAGTGAATGTGCACTATTTATCCCATCTTTCTCAGTCTCCCCAACCCCTGCGTCAGTCCTCTTTTACAACAGTAGCACTATGCCATATTTGTCTTTTTGTGACTGAGATATTTCACTCAATATAATGTCCTCCAGGGTCATCCGTTTTGTGTAATATTTCATGAGTTTTTGTTTTTCAATGCCACATAGTATTCCATTGTGTAAATATACCACAGCTTCTCAATTATTGTCATGACAGGAGTCCAGAAGCAAGGTAGCATAGTGGAGTGGATGTACTTGGGGGGAGGGATTGAATAACAATTAAAGAATTTTTTTTCTTTTACTTTTCAAAAAGAAAAGCTAATGGTGGCAGGGCAGGGAGGAAAGTGCAACAATGAATGAATAGAAATCCAAAGTCTCTGTAAACTTTCATTAAAATCAATTTAAAATACACAAGGAGGGGTAGTGAATGTATGTGGTTTACTGGGGAGAAGATCCCAGGAAATTTCAGGAAGAGTGTGGAGAGGTGAGTCAGGATATGGAAGGCGGCTAGTGAACAGCGCGCTGACCGGCATGTTACCTCTGTGGGCAGCTGCAGTGCCGTCCTGATGGGGAGATGGGGTGCAGTGGAGGGCACACACCTCTTACAGAACATGCTTCCTGCTGCCTGATTGGCAGAGGGACTGGGGTATCCTCTTCCAAGTCTTTGGTCGAGGGCTGCTTCTGGGAGTATGTTGGGAGAACTAGAGTACTCAGCAAACCCAGCCTGAGGGGCTTGGAGTAGGGTCAGCGTGCACGGAAAATGCAAATGCAGAAGTGCAAATGCAGCTTGTGTGTGCGGTGAAGTCAGAACTAACTAGCAACTGACCCTCCGATTCAGACGCTGTAAATAAATCCACCGGGAGTAGATTGCCCATCCTTCTCCCGCAGAGCGGCTGGTGGATGCATGCCTTTGGAATTGCAGCTCAGCCCCTTACACCACCAGAGCCGTGGTGCTGTATTAACACTGCAGAGAGAAGGAGCAAGGGTGGATGGGACTCTTCTCGTTTTGTGGACCTAGACTCCGAGACACTAAGTATTAGAATCTTTTTTCCAGTCTTCCTGTACAGCTTGTAAAGGAGCTGAGTGAGATGCAAAGCAAACAAATGCTAATACCATCACTTCTGGTGCAGATTTAAATGCCTTTCTTTGTTTTTCTTTCAAGTGCTAAAGGCAGTCTGACTTTCTGAGCTCTTTGCTTTCTTCCTCTGTTTTTAGTAAAGGTTCTCCTTATAGGATAACCAGATGTAGCACTTTCTCTGGACTCTGCCAAGACGCACCCCACTTGCCCTTTTGCTAGTCCTTCTTTCATAGTTACTCTCGGAAGGGAGACAGGAGGTTATTGCCATTAAGTGAAATGTGCAGAGAGGCCTTTAGAAGCGCTGTGGGACCCTCTTCTGCCAGCCTGAGACTGTGCTGGCTCTGTCCACCTCCACCACCACCATTCCCGACTTCCTTTCCAAACCTCAGGATGAAGGGGGCCTTGGGTTTCATGTTGGTAAATAATACAATGTAGAGAGAAGGGATTGTCACTGTTCTTCTTAATGATCTGTGACTCCCTGAAGAGTGTGTTCAGATTTTACAAACCATAACATCGAGCAGCCCCCACAGTGGACACCTTCCTGGGTCGACCCAGATGGTAGAGTCTGGCCAAGGCAGAGGGTGACATGTATGATGGCATCAGGCCTGTGATAGGCATGTGTGCACTGAGGGACAACCCTGGTTGTGCTTGTTCTTGTTGGAGGAGGAAAAAAACCTCACAGAACCACTCGGGGGAAAGACCCAGGCATGAAGCATCCTAAAAAAGCAACGGTTTGATCAAAGAGTCACATGGTGTGCAGTTCTGAATGCTTTTCCCAGAACCCACTGTACTCCCGGCATCAACCTTCTCAACTCTAAATACAGGGTGTGGCATCACTTCGCTGAACACTTTCCCCTCAACAGTCTTTGTCTGACTCATTTGAAACCCTTGAAATGTGTTTAATAATTCGTATTATTTTTCCCTCAGTCATAATGCAATTTCTGTTCTTGGCAACACGTTTCGAGAAGCGTTCTCAGAGGGTGGTATTTGTGGACCAGAGCCGGTCCTCAAACGTTTTTCCAGACTTGGGATATGATGTGCTGAAACAGAGAGTAGGTGTTTAGAAACTTCATAGCCCAGTTGGATGACGTGCCACGGCACCCAGGTGGGATTTCACTTTTCTTATAAATCATCCCCTTTATGTTTTACCAGAGACCCAGCCTCTGCTGGACTTTAGAGAGCAATGGAGGAGAAAAAGAAAACCCCCAAAGAACACTACAGTCAGTGTTTTATAAAAAAATAGCTTGAGAAGTTTTTGTTGTTGTTGTTGATTGCCACCAAGTCGAGCGTGACTCATAGCAACTCTATGAACAAAAGACCTAATGCCTTTCCATGACTGTCGTCGTTTCTCCAAGTTCATAGAGTTTCCAGAGGCATGTGGTTTAGGAAGTGGATGCCATTCCTGCTTCCCAACCTGTTTCACAATTGGGAGCTCCACCAAACACTGTTCACAGTGGGAAACCATTCTGGTATTTGGTACCCCAATGGTATGTGGTGCAGCTTGAGAAGTACTTGCTTATAAATAATAACAGGAGATTCCCCCCCCCATTAGTTTATTTACAACATTAGAATACAAATTCGAACAAATTCTTTCAATTTCTTTCACCCCCTCACCCATCAAATTGTACAACCCAATGATTAATCCCCCCTTCTCCTTGTACGTCTACATCCCTCTGCTTCTAGCCTCTCCTACCCCCCTCCCCATCCTTACATTCATTCTGGTTTTATACAATATTTATCCCTGTGGGACTGAGTTAGTTCACTCAGCATAATGCTCTCCAGTCCTTCCCAAGTTAGGTCATAATTTACAAAGTTACTGCTCCTGCTTGCTGCATAGTGTTCCATTGTGTGAATTTACCATAATTTCTCAATCCATTCGTTAGTGGTTGGACATTTGGGTTGTTTCCATATTCTTGTGATGGTGAATAAAGTTGTGCTATCAACCCAAAGGCACTTGGTTCAAATAACAGGAGATTTTAAATTACCATTAATCTCACTATTCTATGCATTGTTCCAATAAATCACTTTTATGGAGGAAAGTGAAGTTAGGAAGCTGGGAGTGATTTGTTGGTTTGTGTTTTTTTTGGTCAGGTTTTTTTGGTGGGGTTTTTGTTTGTTTTAGTTTTAGTTTTCATGTTGTTCATGCTGTACCTTTTCTAAAATAAAACTACTTCATGTGCTTTAATGAAAAAATAGAGATGAATGAAGATGGGGAGTTTGGGCCAAGCGTGTCTACCATGCTGCACCGTCTGTCATCTCGCCACGCTCTTTTTCACCAGTGGCTCCCACCATTCTCAGCGGCCCTGTGTTTGCTGTTTTCTCCACAGAAGTGAAAGATTACGAGCCTCCGTTTGGTTCCAAGGTGAGGGAGCATCCCTGTGTCGAGAGCATGAAGGACAACGTGTTGCGAGATCGAGGCCGACCAGAAATCCCCAGCACCTGGCTCAGCCACCAGGTGAGGAGTGGAAAACAGATTCCTCTCCAGCAGCCTCTTGGGTCGGGGAGGATGCTGGGACATCAGCTTAGCTCTGAGGAGCGTCCTTTGATGTTTTGTGACCCTATGAAATTCTATTTAAAAGGCAAACCTCTGTCAGTGGGATGACCCTGTTAATATACATTCCAGCCAGCTGGTATGTACAGCATTCAAAGCGGTGTCGGAGAGGATCCTCTGAAGGGACCCCTCCACGCTCCCCTTGCTTGGAGCCCCTGCCTCTCACCCCTGCACCTTTACCTAAGGAGTTTATGTTTCATTTCCTCCTGGATTCCAAATGCCTTATTCTCGGAATGTCCAGCTCCGGAAGAAAATACTTAGCAGATTGAGAAATCATTAGCGTGAGCTGGGCTGCAGGGAGCTCCAGCCACAACGAGGCGTGGGCAGGCCAGGCGCCCGGGGTCCTCCCTGTGAGCACTTCTGGGGTTATGGGGCGGGTGGGGGGAAGGAAAGCAGAGGAGAAGGAAACCTAAGTGAGCAACTTAATTGCATCGTGGCCACTTTGAATGATGTCCCTTCTAGGCTGGGAGCCTTGCTCGAGGGTCAGCTGGTCTGACTGGCCAGCACTTGGGGTGTCCGCTGTTTTGTGCATCCAGGGGCACATTGTTCAGCCCAAGCTCAGAAAGCACACCGTTGTGCTCCCCAAAGCTTTCATTAACTAGTATCTTCATCATCACCTTATTCCTGATTTCCTCCTGGGAGCTCCGAGAAAGGTCACCATGGATGACTCCGCTGGTGATGTTTGAACAGCACTACTGGTGACGCAGACTCCCACGATATAGCAAAACACAAGTGAACTCAGGGCTGTAGATGGGCCGGTGTTGGGGTCAGGGGGAGGGGGAACATCCCGACGGCTTCCTATTTTCTCACTTTCTATTCAGGGAAGACTAGCTAAGGAGGTCTGTAGCAGGGTTATTGGTTCTGAACTCAGAGTGTTCTTGCCAGATTCTTTATTTGGGGAGCATTTTGATGAGTGTGTTGGGAGGAGAACGCTGTGGCCAGGATAAGAAGCAGAGAATGAGAGAAGCACCCCTAGGTCAACCCCACCCAGGAAGGAACTGCCCGTGAAGAGTGAGAGAATCAGTGAACCTCTTTCTCACTGACAGAGCCTTTTTGTTGCCTGATTCAGATGAATCCCTTCTCCCTGTGAGGGCTGGGGCTGTCAGAGTGTTTTCCTGAGGGCAGTACAACTTCAGATGAGAGATATCAGATCAGGCATAGCTGGGAAGACAGAGCCCGAAGCCTGGATCTTTACCAGTGCTGACTAACCACCACCACAGTGGACAGATGGACACAGCCAAGGGAGAGTGGCCGGGGCTGTGGGGGTGGGGGACTTCCCAGGGTGTCAGCAGAGCACACCCCTCCCCCCGACCCTGGAACTCTAAAGCTGTTTGCATCAGTTTTAAATTAGAAGTCGCCAACATGCTGCCTCTTCCAGGCCCTGTTGCCTCCTCTGCTGTACAGTTCTTATAATGAAGGCATTATTCATGATGATAAAATTCTGGAAAGAATTTACATAATACATTTTTTCCCTTAATGAGATTTGTTGCCCTATTGATTTCAAGTTAATGCTTAATATTTAATTTAATTTACTGCCTGTAATTACAGTGCCAGAATAAAATAAATGTTACTTGTGTACCAACAATAACACTCTACTCTTAACAGGACCATCAATCAATACTGTCAATTAGGTGAATTAGACAATTAATTCAACATCATGAACTCAGAGGGTGGGGAGAGATAGAGAGAGAGAGGCTTGGGTGTGTGAAATGTCCTGGTGGGAACAGACAGGGAGGGAAGGGCCAGTTCTTTAGGAAGGAGTGGGGTTTACCTGCCCCACGTGGGCCCCCCAATGTGGAGGAGAAGTTCCCTTGATCCTCTCATTGGCAGGACCACATGCTCTTTCTGCCTGTCACTCTGTTAATTTAACCTCTGGATCCCAAAAAGGACTTGAACTGGCTGCCAGAGATATTTACAACGTGAAATAGAAGTTAAAGATGCAGGAGAAGTTAGCAATATTTCCTGGATAGGTTCCCAGTGAGGTATTTAAGATAACCTCGCTTGTCCCCTAGAGGGAGCCCTGGTGGCTTAATGGTGAAGAGTTGTGTGCTGCCAACACAAAAGCAGAGGTTCGAATCCACCAGCTGCTTTGCAGGAGAGAGCTGGATAGTCTCTTCCCATGCGACTCTCCACTTCTGAAAAACCCATTAGAGGGTCAGCTGTGAGTCGATTCTGACTCAACAGCACGTAACAGCAACAAACACTACTGCGTTCCTAGCTCTGATGGCCTGCCTAGTGGGAAAAGAGTTGCACTGCCAACCCAAAGGCAGGCAGTTCAAGTCCACTAACTGGAAGAAAGATGAGTACTTTTCTCTCGTGCGGTTACAGCCTCTGAAAACCTGCTGGGGAGTCACTGTAAGTTGGTTCTGACTCCGCAGCACTGAGCTCAGTGTTGTCTTGGCCGTCATCTTTATGGAAGTGGGTCACCAGGCCTTTCTTCTGCAGGGCTGCAGGGTCGGTTCACACTGCCAACCTTCAGGTCAGAGGGGTCATTTGTAAACTGCTTGTGCCCATGGAGGCCGAGTCCTGTGAACCTGCCTCCAGTGAGGTCTGTCCCTCCTTACAGGGACCTCTGTTCCAACTAGCCCATCCTGCCATTATTGGAGAGTTGGGGAGCACAGCCAAGGGCCTCCTGGGCAGTGAGGGGAGGCCCCTGTGAGTCTTTCCACAGAGCATGGGCGACTTTGCACCATGAAGCCAGCTTCCGGCCCTGACACATCACACACTGACTTGTGCTTAGTCCTGTAAAAGTCTATCAGAGAAGATGGCTTTAGGGGTCCCTGCACGGGGAGTCTCCAGGTACCGGGGTGCTGCAGTGAGGAGTCCTTGTCCTGTCTCTCCAGTTCATGAGCCTTTGGGATCAGAGAGGGGCAGAGAGCAGACAGGGCCACCAGGCCCCAGAAAGGCCACCACCTGTCCCCAGCCCTTATTCCAAGAAGCAGGGGCCACCAGAGCTGGCAGGCAGGGACCCTGGACAGGCTTATGGGCATCTGAGGCCTTTCACGCTTAACTGGCCCTACAGGGTCCAGGGCAGGACAGCCACGTGGCCCTCCACGGAGCCCTCCTTCTCACTCTGTCCTTGGCCCTCTCTCCTGCTGCAGGGCATCCAGATGGTGTGTGAGACGCTGACCGAGTGCTGGGACCACGACCCCGAAGCCCGACTCACGGCCCAGTGTGTGGCCGAGCGCTTCAGCGAGCTGGAGCACATGGACAGGCTCTCGGGGAGGAGCTGTTCCGAGGAGAAGATTCCAGAAGACGGCTCACTGAACACTACTAAATAGCCTTCCTGGGGACAGGCTATACCATGCCCAAAGAGGCCTCCCCTTTTGCCAAAGAGCAGAGGCAGCAGGAAGCTGCCCCTGAACTGATGCTTCCTGGAATACCAAGGGGTCCCCCTCTCCTGAGAGCTGTGGAGCGTGGAGAGGCCCCACAGCGGAAAGTGGGGGACAGAGCGCTGTGTGCCTTTGACGTTGTCCTAGGATAAGCTGTGTTAGCACTGCCTCAGGAAATGAGATTGATCTTTACTATAGCTAATAACATTTGCACTTTATTAATGCGTGTATATAAATATGGAATAGCTATGTTTTATATCTATATCAATATGTTTATATCGATATATACAGCCATACTCTGAAGAGAGATGAGGAAAAGGATCAGATATTCCCAGGAAATTGCTTTTATTGGGGAGTTCCAAAGCTGAGCAGGGAGGGGAAGACCCATGACCACACTGGCACCTGACAATCATGCCTACAGTGGCTCTCTGATGATTCTAGGGGCCGCTTTGCATTAGAGAAGGGGACCCCTGCTCTCAGACCTGCTATTGCCATGTTGCACTTAACTTTGCAAAATCATGATTCCCTGCGGGGGTTCTCTTCTGGCCACGGAGTGGGATATTGTTGCACTGTTGGGGGACCAGCGTTTCTGCTCCCTCCTTCCAGCTCAGAAACTCGGCCCCATCTCTAAGATTTGATAAACATTTTGAGATCCGCTTTTTACCTTCTTGGGCTGTCGAAAGAACAACCAGAAGGAGGAACAGGCCAGCATGAGAAATTGGAGCCCGTCTTCTGACTGGCACACCTTGCATGAAAGATGGGGCCCTGGTAACATAGTTAAGTGGTGAGCTGCTTACTGAAGAGTTAAGAGTTCAAGCCCTCAGGCAGTTCTGTGGAAGAAGGATGAGGCATCTGCTGATGGAGCATCATGGGAATTAACGTGGTGGCGGTGGCGGTGGTGGTTTGTTGTTTTATAAGAGAAAGGGAACTATTTCTCCTTAGACCTGTATCATTATTCTCTCCCTCAACCCCTTAATTTTTTTTTCCTAAAAGGGAACAAATCCCCTCTGAGGGGCTCTTCATGTTTAATTTTTTTAGCACACTCAGCTTTAGTCGCTGATTCCAAGCCTCCTGGGCTCATAGATGCTCCTGTTCCTGTGAGCCTAATGAGAAAGATTTGAGTAACACAACACTGCCACATTCAGGCCTGTTTTCTTAGGCACTCACTCTGAACATTAAGTTTTGTTTGGCCAGCGTAGCACTTAAAAAATAAATGAATAAATAAAATTGAGCCACACTATTTAAATCTTTGGAGAGTTAGGGGGGATGGGGGGGGGGATTCAGAATCCCGGATGAGCTTAACAGATGTTTTCCCATACATCATCACAAAGCAAAAGTATGCACACACTTCAGCCTGGGCTCTGCTTGTCATTGTAAACACTTGGCACTGCCCAGCTTCATGGAAGGCTGAAAATAAACCTGACCTGGACCAAGGTTCCTTGGAAGCAGTGCCCTTCAGACAGTCTCTGGCTCTGTAGCTGATTTTCTGCCTTGACTTTGATCAGAGTTTAGGACTTGAAGTTGGCCTTTGATTGGATAAAGAGGACCTCCTCTGGTAGCCCTGGTTAATCCAAATCTTTTGTTTATATATTGAGTTTTGTGGATTTTTTTTAATTGCTCTTTACTCCAAGAAGCTTTTGCTGTGGTCACCAGTTGCCAACCCACCAGCCTTTGTAGAACTCGTTTTGCAAGGACTTGAACGTGGGAGACAGGTGCAGTTAGAGATTCATGTTACACACAGATTCTTCTGAAGGAAGAATGAGCTTTAATATTCCATAGGAAACTTGCTAACCAGTAAGCAGTCATTAATGTTGCAAATAACAGTCTTTATTTTTTTAAAGTGTTTTTAAAGCTACTTATCAGCCAAATAGAAATTCAAAAGAAAGCAGCAGTGTTGAGCAAACCAGCACTGCTGGTGTGTGTGGGGGGCCTTCTGGCATTGGGATTTTAGGGCACAGCTGAAGTGGCATCAGATGCCGTTTCTAGGCACCCCGCTCAGTGGGGTGAACTGAGAGAGATACATGCATTTGGTTGCACTTCTATGGAAATACCAGAAAAATGCATGTGCACCTAGGGCTCACCGATGCCATTCCAATAACTGTTCCTCATTGACCTCTAGTGGTGAATTGCTAGAATACTGGTCCATTAATGTGGACTCTTCAAGATCGCAGAGAGCTCTGTCACTTCTAAGTCATCATCAACATGAACTGGAATGTAATGTCAGATGATACTGTGGCCTGTCTTATTTTTTATTTTTCTTATTAAAGGTAAAAGACCAAGGAATAACTCTGTAGTTCCTTAAATTACTGATTTTTTTTTCTTACTGCTACATATAAAGGGAAAGTTTATTCTTTTACAAAACACTTCATGTATTAAAATAGGAATGTGAATGCTATATACTCTTTTTATATCAAATGTCTCAAGCACTTATTTTCATTCTATGCAGTGTTTTGTCTTTTATATGAATAAAATGTTTATTAGATTGAATAAAGCAAAAATACTCAGGTCAACTTCCTGCCTCCTGTTTCTGGTAGCTAAACCCATTTTCCTTATTGTTTATTTGGCCATTTAGGGAAAAGTCACAAGGCAAATCCTCTCAAACTTCTGGAGAAGCTAAACTCCATGAAGAAGAATTTGGCATCAGGATTGGAGGAAGATTGATCATTAACCTGTGTTATGCAGATGACACTATCTTGCTTGCTGCAAGTGAGAAGGGCTTGAAGCACTTGGTCCTTAAAGTCGAAGACTACAGCCTTCAATGTGGATTGCATCTCAAGGTCAAGGAAACAAAAATTCTCACCACTGGACTGATAGGCAACATCATGATAGATGGAAAAAAAGATTGAAACTGTCAACAACGTCATCTTACTTAGATTCACAACCAGTATACTTGGTACCAGAAGTCAGATCAGGAGTCATAAGCACTGACAGAGTCTGCAGTCAGGGATCTCTTCAAATTACTGAGGAGCAATGATCTGAGTCTGAGGACTAAGGTGCACCTGATTCAGGCTGTCATCTTCTTGGTGACTTGCTGTGCTCTCATTGCTGGACCATGAATAAGGATGACAGAAGAATTGATGTATTTGAGCCATTGGAGAAGAATATTGAATATCCTGTGGACTGTCAAAAGAACAAACAGCTGTGTCGTGGAGATGGTACATACAACCAGAGGGTTACTTGTAGACAAAGATAAGGAAGCTTCATCACACATACTTTGGGCATATTGCTAAGAGGGGCTATTCCTTGGAGAAGGACATGATGATGGGAAGGGTGGAGGGCTGGTGAAGGAGAGGAAAACCCTCAACCAGGTGGATTGACACTGCGACTGCTGCAATGGGCTTGAGTGTGTCAGAGATTATGAGGACGCCACAAGTTTGGACAAGATTCAGGACTGTTGTTTTTTGGGTCATTATGAGTGGTGCTCAATTTGACAGTTCTGTTTTAAGAAGAGAAGAATTCACATAAGTGCTGTAATGTGAGACGAAGCAGATGATGCATTCGAACCACCAGGGAAGGACATCCTTTGGGTGAGTTAGTGATACCACTCTGTAGAGACTGTGCCACCAGAGCTCCCTTGTGCACATTGGTGGTGGTGATGTGCTCTTGAGTCTACTATGAGTCACAGTGACCCTCTGAACCACTGTGCCATCCGGAACCAACCTCCCCACTCAACATCACACCAACCCACCACCACAGTCACTAGGAATCCAACTCATTCACACCCAGTCCATCACCACAGAAACTGGGAATCCATCTTGTTCCCACCTGGACCCTTCACCAGAGTCAACAGGAATCCATCTGGTACCGACACGGCCCAATCACCACAGTCACTGGGAATCCATCTGGTTCCCACCCGGCCCCATCGCCAGTCACTGGGAATCCATCTCGTTCCAACCAGCCCCATCGCAAAGTCATTGGGAATACAACTGATTCCCACCCGGCCCCATCACCACAGTCGCTGGGAATGCATCTCATTCCTACCCAGCACAATTGCCACAGTGGCTGGAAATCCAACTCGTTCCCACCTCACGCCATTGTCACAGTAACTGGAAATCCATTAGTTCCCACCTGGTCCCTTTGGCAGAGTCACTGGGATTCAATTTAGTTACCAAACAGCACATCGCCACAGTCACTGGGAATCCAACTCATTCACACCCAGCCCTATTGCCACAGCCACTGGGAATCCAGCTGGTTCCCATCCAGGCCCCACCGCCAGTTACTGTGAATCATCTCGTTCCTACCCAGCCACATCACCACAGTCACTGGGAATCCATGTCGTTCCCAACCAGCCCCACAGCCACAGTCACTGGGAATTCATCTCCTCCCCACGCAGCCCCATCGCCACAGTCACTGGGAATCCATCTAGTTCCCAACCGGCCCCATCGAAAAAGTCACTGGGAATCCATCTGGTTCCAAACTGGCCTAATTGACACAGTCACTTGTAATACATCTCATTCCCAAACGGTCCCATCGCCAAGTCAATGGAATACATCTGGTTCCCACCCAGCCCCATCACCACAGTCACTGGGAATCAGGTTCCCACCCGGCCCCATTGCCAGAGTCACTGGGAATCCACCTGGTTGCCAACCAGTCCCATTGTCATAATAAGTGGGAATCCATTTGGTTCCCACACTGCCTATTGCCACAGTCACTGGATATCCAACTCATTCCCAACTGGCCCCATTGCCACAGTCACTGGAAATCCATCTGGTTCCCTCCCGGCCCCATCTCCAGAGTCACTGGGAATCTATCTCCTTCCCATCCAGCCCCATTGACACAGTCACTGGAATCCATCTCGTTCCCAACCAGCCCCATCGCCAAAAGCACTGGGAATACATCTCATTCCAACCGACTCCAAGCCACGTCACTGGGAATACATCTGGTCCCTGCCCGACCCAATCACCACAGTCACTGGGAATCCAACTCGTTGCCACCCAGCACCATCGCCACAGTTGCTGGGAATCCATCTCATTCCACCAGGGCCCATCAACAAAGTCGCTGGGAATCCATCTGGTTCCCATTGGCCCTATCTCCAGAGTCACTGGGAATCCATCTCGTTTCACCAGGCCCCTTTGCCACAGTCCCTGGAATTCCAACTCGTTCCAACCCAGCCCCATGGCCACAGTCACTGGGATCAAACTGGTTTCCACACTGAAAATCCATCTGGTTCCCACCCGGAAACATCACCACTGTCACTGGGGATCCATCTGGTTCCCACCCGGCCTGATTGCCACAGTCACTGGGAATCCATCTGCTTCCCACCTGGCCTCATCGCCAGAGTCACTGGGAATCTATCTGGTTCCCACCCAGCCCCATCACAACAGTTATTGGGAATCCAGTTGGTTCACACACAGGTCCATCACCACAGTTACTGGGAATACAACTCAATCCCACCCGGCCCCATCGACAAAGTCATTGGAAATCCATTTGTTCCCACCTGGCCTCATTGCCATAGTCACGGGGAATCCTTCTTATTCCCACCCAACCCCATTGCCACAGTCACTGGGATTCCATCTGGTTACCCCCCAGTCCATAGCCATAGTCACTGGGAATCCAACTCATTCCAACCAGCATGATCACCACAGTTGCTGGAAATCCAATTCGTTCCCACCTGACCCCACTGACACAGTAACTAGAAATCCATTGGTTCCCACCTGGCCCCTTTGCAACAGTTACTACGATTCCACCTGGTTACCAAACAGCACATCGCCACAGTCACTGGGAATCCAACTCATTCACATTCAGCCCTATTGCCAGGGTCACTACGAATCCATCTGGTTCCCACCTAGCCCCATCAACACAGTCACTGGGTATCCATCTAGTTCCCCTCGGCCCCATTGCCACAGTCACTGGGAATCCATCTGGCTCCCACCCAGCCCCATCACCACAGTCACTGGGAATCCATCTAGTTCCCAACCAGCCCCATCGCCAGAGTCACTGGGAATCCAACTTGTTCCCACCCAGCCCCATAGCCACAGTCACTGGGAATCCATCTGGTTCCCATCAGTCCCATCGCCACAGTCACTGGGAATGCATCTGGTTCCCACCCAGCCCAATCACCACAGTCACTGGGAATCCAGCTGGTCCACACACGGTTCCATCACCACTGTAACTGGAAATACATCTTATTACCAAATGGTCCCATCTCCACAGTCACCGGGAAACCATCTCATTCCAACCTGCCCGCTCGCCAAGTCACTGGAACACATCTGATTTCCACCCAGCCCCATCACCACATCACTGGGAACCCATCAGGTTCCCACCCAACCCTATTTCAACAGTCACTGGGAATCCATCTGCTTCCCACCCTGCCCAATAGGCAAAGTCACTGGGAATCCATCTGGTTCCCACCCGAACCGATCGCCACAGTCAATGGGAATACAACTCATTCCCACCCGGCCCCATCAACACAGTTCCTGGAAATCCATGGGTTCCCACCTGGCCCCTTTGACACAATCACGGTAAATCCATCTTGTTCCCACCCAACCCCATTGCCACAGTCACTGGGATTCTATCTGGTTACCACCCAGTCCATTGTCACAGTCAATGGGAATCTATCTCGTTACAACCAGCCCCATCGCCACAGTCACTGGGAATCCACCTCTTTCCTACCTAGCCCCATCACCACAGTCACTGAGAATCCAACTCTTTCCCACCCGGCCTCATAGCCACAGACACTGGGGATCTATCCGATTCCCACCGGGCCCCATCACCACAGTCACTTGGAATCCATCTGGTTCCCACCTGAACCCTTTGCCACAGTCACTGGGAATCCAGCTCGTTCTAACCGACCCCATCACCACAGTCACTGGGAATCCATCTGGTTCCCACCCAGCCACATCACCAGAGTCACTGGGACCCATTTGGTTCCCACCCAGCCCTATAACCACAGTCACTGGGACTATAACTCGTTCCCACCCGGCCCCATCAGCACAGTTCCTGGAAATCCATGGGTTTTCACCTGGCCCCTTTGACACAATCACGGTAAATCCATCTTGTTCCCACCCAACCCCATTGCCACAGTCACTGGGATTCCATCTGGTTACCACCCAGTCCATAGCCACAGTCACTGGGAATCCAACTCGTTCCCACCAGACCCCATCGCCACAGTCACTGGGAATCCATCACCTTCCCACCCGACCCAATCACTACAGTCATTGGAAATCCATCTTGTTTATACCCGTCTCTATCACCACAGTCCCTGGGGACTCCATCTCATTCCCACCTGGCCGCATCTCCCCAGTCACTGGGAATCCATCTCTCCAAGGGTCTTTCTTGCTTATGGCTGCACTCTCCCCTTCCAAGCATGATGTCCTTCTCCCAAGATACCACTTATCTCTACATTTTGGGTTGAAGCTCTGGTGGCTTAAGTGGTCCAAAATCACCAGCTGCTTTGTGGGAGAGAAATGGGAAGTCTCCCTTGGTTCAACTATGTTGTTGTTGTTGTTGTTGTTAAGTGCTGTTGAGTTGTAAGTGACTCATAGCAACCTTATGAATGAAAGACCTGAACACTTGTTTAATTTTCATCGTTTCTCCACATTCACAGGGTTTCTGGAAGCTAGCTATTTTGGCAGTGGATGCCACTCTTGCTTCCAAGTTCATTTTAATTGGGGAGCTCCAAAAAACGCTATCCACCATGGGCAACAATTATCGCATTTGACTCATCAGTGTCACAGTGTTCAGTATCACAACAATCACAAGTTACCTCTGTACAGCAAGTGGACAAATTATACATCTATAGTCTCTAAAAACCCATTGGAGGAGGGTCAGCTGTGAGCAGTTCAGAGTGTGCACTTGAGAATAATGACAGTGACCATTTACCAATTATGTGACCGAGGCTAAGGACTTAATCTCACTGGGCATCAGTAGTGATGTGTACAACGAGGTTTTATAGGCTCATATACAACATACAAGATACTGCTATAATAGGGAATCTGAGCAAGGCTTCTGGAGTTGCATCTCAAACTGGGAAAGCTTTTAATACAGGTCAGCCAGTATTAAGTTGCTGCAGTATTTACCATTAAAATCTGCTTTCACAAAGAGGTATACTGGGAGAAGAATCTTAGAAAGCATTAAGAACTGAAAGGAGGTGTCAGAAGTGAAAGGCATGGAAACAGTCATTTCTCAGAGGCTCGTGGACTCTGACCTTTCTTTCCTTCAAAAACCAGTCAAAACAAGAACCAAGATCCTCCTGGAAACCCACCTCTTTCAGACTACATTTTACTGGAGTTATTTCACTTCCTGCTTATAGAGGTCAAGTGTGCTCTAGTAAGCAAGACATTCCCCCAATATCCCCAACAGGGACCGTGCCTCACAGAGTTCAGCAGCATTTGAATGCAGCCTATTAGCGAACAGCCTATTCTACATGGCGGTGACTGTGTTTCATTCATGTTCCCTTTGTAAACGGTGTGCTAAAAGCCCCGTGCACAGGGCAACTCCTACCCTGTGTGACAGTCAGGAGACTTGCCACTTAAACGCATGTGCCCATCCATGGTCACGAAAGCCTCTGCTGTTGACTTCTGCTCCTTTTGTTCATTTTCCCTGCAGAATTGGGCTTCCAAGTCACTGCTGATCACATTTCCAATTTTTTCCCCCACCTGAATTATTACAGTGCCACAGTCAGTGGGTGTGAGGATGGGGCTTCCAGGCCTGTTTTGCAAACTGCTCCGATAAACAGGAAATTGCGGGTTTGGCCCCATCGCATGGCCTACCAAGTATTCTCATGCTATCGTGTCATTCTTGTGTACTTCTTGGTCTTCTGTGCATTTTAAAGTCACTTGTTCCTAGTCTCCCTTTTCTAACTAAAGTCGCTCACACTGTGAAATGCTTGCTCTCTGGCTTTCTTTCGATCAATCTGCACACACAGAGATGCATTATTGATGCTTAAAAATCACTCTGTGTGCAGCTCATGTAACCTAATGCTTCTGAAATTGGCCATGCATACCCACAATGGTAGACCACAGAGTAATTATAGCCCGCATTAACTAGGGACAGTAGAAATTATGACACTACTTTGAAATCTTATGTTTTGTTTAAATATTCATACAAAAAGATCAAGATATGGGCACTCAGGAGCCAGCTCTCCTTGATCCGCACCCCAACTCTGCCACTGATGAGCTGGGTGACCTTTTACAGGTCTCTTACCCCATTCTAGTCCTTGGTTTCTTAATGTGCAGGACAGGGATAATGTCTGGACCTTCCTGGGAGACTAGCTCTAAGAATAACATGAGTTCATGTTTTTAAATGGTTAGGAAAGAGATTGGAGCATATCTTAGGATAATAATCTTACCATAAACATGTCACATCTGCTTGCAATGTGAAAGCGAGAGCTGTATATTTCACTTACCACAGCACCCAGCACAAAGCCCGGCACATGACAGACTTTGACCAAATATTTGTTGGAGGAAGAAATGATGATTCTTGTCCTTTACAGGTTCAGCTGAGGAGACAGAGAGCTAACTACAAATAAACAGTATATGATCAGGATGCCTTAACAGTCATGCTTTTTGGAGGGAAATGACCTGAGGCTACATGTGTGGGGGGTCATTTTGTTTTGCCTTCTGGGGTTCTTTTGGTCGGTTGTTTATTTCTTGTTTATGTTTTGTGGATACGAAAGAGCAAGGAAGGATGTCACTTTGAAGACAAAGGTTCACATGACCCAAGTCATGATGTAATCTCCAAACCTTCCTTGGAGATAAAGAACATTTCCATTTCATCTTTCTAGAGCTTCCAAGAAAAGCAAGAGAACCAAATGATCTTTTTTTTTTTACATGTTGAGTGAAGATTCACATCCTGCCACAGAACAAGACATCAGGCTCATTTGCATGCTTTGCATATTCCCGAGCCTAATAAAAGGAATCACACTGTCATCAGATAGTTTTCTTGAGATGGTGTTCAACTACTGCCTGAATCTCCTGGGTCTGAGGAGAGACAAGGAGCTTTATCATTGACAGCAATGAAGAAATACCAAAGGGAGAAGAGAATGGCAGGCGCAGTATTCACCGTTGCAGTAACATGATGCTGCATTATTGTTAGGTGCCACTGAGTCGGCTCTCGCTCACAACAAACCCTGAACCATCCTCAGTCACTGCGGGTCTTCAGCCACTAATTAAGCCACTCGGCCAGTCTGTCTGCTTGAGGGTCTTCTTGTTTGCTGGCCCTCTTCTTTTCCAAGCATGAAGTTCTTTTCCAGGGAATGGCCCTTCTTGATAACTTGCCAGGTTAAGTGTGCTAAATTCTTATCATCTTCTTTTTAAAGCCACTCTCGATGGCACATTTTCCAGGACAGACTTATTTGTTCTTGACAGAATGTTGTTATTATGTGTGCCCAAGTCTTGACATGATGATGTTGCTGTTGTTGTTGTTATGGACCATTGAATTGGAACTGACTCATGGCTGACCCCCCAGTGGGTTTTCAGAGGCTGTAAAGAGTCTTGAAAGTATCATGGGACTCTTCTACTCGGAAGTATATGGTCATAGTGTGTGGGCTCTTCTACTCAGATGTATAAGGTCAGCAAGAGCCAGGACTGAGTCCAACACAGTACTTTTGGCTTGGTTTGATTTGAGAGCCCTGTAAATCTTGACTAAGGAGCCCCGGTGGCATAGAATGGTAAGCATTTGGCTGTTACTAGAAGAATCAGCATTGCTAACTCACCAGTTGCTCCACAAGAGAGAAAGGCAGGTCCGCTCTTGTGCACATTTACAGCCTCAGAAACACCATGGAATCAGAATGTACTCATCAGCAATGAATTTGCTTTCTGGGTAAGTTTTCTGTCTATGATATTTCTTCTTATACCCATTCTTGCTACATCATGGGGCCCTGTACGGTAGGGTTGGTAAAGCTGAAAAGCAAGAGAAAATGTCTTAGGTTGGGTTCTCCAGGGAAGCAAAACCCAATGAAGAAAGTCCCCAGTCTGTAGGTCTGACTGGAAGATAGAGTGAGGTTGCTGGTTGTGAGACTACTACTGGCTTCTGAGGATGGCACATCCAAGGTCAATGCTGAGATGCAGCTTGGCAGATGGCTGGCTCCTTTATTTCTTGTCTAACTTTCACGTCATGTACAATTGAAAAAACTTCTGCTTGAATCAGGCACACTTTAGTCTTTGAACTCTTCCCCTATTTTTCCTTATGTTGTTGAAAAAGATTTACATATGCCTCAGAAAGCCTAACCACACATTGGCAAGTTTGTGTTTTCCGGAGAAAATTATAAGGAAAAGTGGGAGGAAATTTTCCCTTTTTGACACCAGGGGAAATTTTGTAAAGAAACATTATTTTAGGCTTATGTTTTCCCTGACTCAACTAACACAGAAAATTAGTATAGAAAGGAAAATCCTTTCCAGAAATAGTGCTAGAACAATTTTATTTCAATATGCAAAATGTTCAGATCTTTCATTCATAGGGTCGTTATGAGTTGTCTATGACTCGATGGCACTTAACAACAACAACATGCAAAATAAACAGACCTCAACACATAATTCGCATATAAAGGTGAACACAACTTTGGTTATAAATATTATTAAAAACATCAAAACTAAAATTTTGGGGGCTAAAGTTTGGTTTTGAGGGCTTTAGTTTTGACCTTTTATGTTTGAGGTTGGGTTTTTGGTGTGTTTTTGGTTTTTTTGTTTTATTTTGTTTTTGGTGTGTAGAGGTTTTTTTTTTTAATATCTAACAAAACAATAGGCTATAATGAAAAATATTACTAGCAACACTTTATTAAAATTCACATTTTGCTTTGTGAAAAGTGCAAAAAAGACAAACTCCATAGAGAGTGGCAAAAATATTTGCAAATAATTTTTCTGGTAAAGAACTTTCTCTGAATATAAAGTTCTGGATCTATAAAGACCACTGGCAGCTCAATGGTTTGAGAACAGCAAACCTGGTGGAGAAGGAAACATGGCTTCCTGGAGGCATACTCTGCCCAATTTTTCTACAGCAGAGACCAGAAAAAAACCAAGAGAAACAGATGATGATTCTGGACTCTGGGCACAGATGGTAAAGAGATAGAAATGGAGTAAGAACCATCTGGAAAGGGAGATACAATGAAAGCAGTGACTGTCTCCACAGAAGGAGCAGCTGCCACGTGGTGTCCAGAGTTTGGAGACACAGAAGGAAGATTCATGGGCAAGGAAAACCCAATGTCACAGAACCCCCTCCAAGATACAGGCTTGGGATAAACAAAGCTGGGAAGAAATAAGATAAACCAAATACAAGCTGGGTGAGGTAAGCAGTAAGAGTAAACCACAGAGGAGGGGGATAGATGGAGAACACCAACCATTTGTGTTGAGGGCTTGTGCAGAGGGGAAGGCCTCTATCATGAGTGGAAACACCCTACTCTGGGCTTTCCTTAACAGTGTCTGAATCTGAACAAGAACTGCACAGTTTTTTTGTGGTAATCCACCTGGCCTACCTGCCCATGATATAATCAGTCATGACCAGAGAAGTGCCTTTCCCTGCCCCGGACCCTCTGCTCTCTTGTTCTCCCATTATATCTTACCAGTGACCAGAGCTCAGAATCCATTACACCTCACATGATTCCAAACACACACTGGCCTTCATTGTCACAGGGGCAGACATGTGTGGACCTCATGCCAGGCTCCTGCTATCTACATGAACATCCTTTTCTTAGATCATCTCAAAGTCCCTGGACTCTACTGCTGTTAAAGAAACAGGCCATATTTGATTCCTACTGGGTTGTGTTTTTTTAGTTTTGCTTTGGTTTTTCAGGTTCCTTTTTATTTGCTTGTTTGCTCTGAATAGTTTAAGTGTTGGTCAATTGAAAGGTTTACTGTGGGAGACAGAGGCAGCATTCTGCTCCAGACAACATTTATAGCCTCAAACACCCAGAGGCAACGCTTTTCCCATGAGATTTATTGCCTCTGAAAACCCCTTGGAGAATAAGCTGAGTTGGTTCCAACTTGATGGTACTTAATGATGACGTACGTGTGTGTGTGTGTGTGTGTGTGTGTGTGTGTGTGTGAGAGAGAGAGAGAGAGAGAGAGAGAGAGAGAGAGGGGGGGGGAGAAAGAGAGAAAGAGCGCATGCGCACAAGTGAAGGAGCACGTTTTGATTATTTCTATTCCCACCTCACACTGTGGATTAGCAGTGCTCTCTTTACTATAATCGGTGACCTAGTGGGTAGGGAGTTGTGCTGCCAACCCACAGGCAGGCAGTTCCAATCCACCAGCTGCTCTGAAAGAGAAAGATGAACAGTCTCCTGTCACGCCATTGACATACAACCACTGAAAACCAGCTGGAAGCTTGGCTACCAGTCAGTTCTGACCCGGCTGCAGTGCATTTGAGATATATCTTCTAAGTGATACAACAGTTTTGGCAGAATCTGTTCAGAAAAAAAGGATGATGGATTCTGAGAGTAGGCTGAATTTTGGGGCTTCAGCATGAAAGAGGCAGCACAATGTGACCGAAAGTGCAGGGAGAGTTCCAGAGATGCAAGGATTTGGCAGTTACCTGAGGAAGGTGATCTTTATCTTGGGACTGAAATCACTTGTCTCCATAGAGCTTCACGCTCAGCACTGTGAACAGGGATGGCTTATGTCAACACAATGGTACTGCTTGCCTCAGGAAATGCTTACTCAGAAAGCACAGGCTGCAAAGAAAAACTTCTCTGTTGGCTTCAGTTTCTCTGGACAAACACTGGACTCCTCCTTCCCATCAGGACAAAGGAGTTCTTAACCTGCGGAAACAGCTTACTTTCAAACAAGTTTCTTTCTCAAGATGGGCTTCAAGACACCCATCTCTCTGTATCCATCAACTCAAAACCTCGTGTATCATGAACTATGTCCTATTCCACCAGTAAGTTACTTTTGGAAGACACTTGAGCCCAGACACTACAGCTATAAATAGCCCTTTGAAGATAGCAAAACTTTTAAAAATCATGTTCTCTGCACAGCAGTGGGGCTAGTTAGCTTTGTATGACCAACAAGTAATGTTGTGGTCTTTTGTGGACTAAAATCTGTCAACTGTAAGCACATAAGGGATGGGACAAAGAAGAGGGGAGGGATGGTCAAGGAAATAAAGGAGGGAGGGAAAGTGGGAAAGGGGAGAGGGAATGAGAGAGGAGGGGGAGAGAGATAGGGGTGGGTGCAGGGGGTGAATGCAGAGAGAAGGGGAAGAGGGGGAAGAGAGAGAGGAAAGAGAGAAGGAAGAAGAGAGGAAAGGGGAGAAAGGGGAAAGGGAAGAAGAGAGGGAGAGAAGAGAAAGGGAAG
>NW_006399841.1:7721158-7722905 GCF_000299155.1 Elephantulus edwardii | reverse complement strand
GAGGGGGAGGAGGAGAGAGAAGGGAGAGAGAGATAAAGGGGGAGGGAGGAGAGACAGAGAGGGTGAGAGGTGGGGAGAGAGAATGAAAGGGGAGAGAGAGAGAGGAGGAGAGAGAGAGGGAGATGGGGGAGAGGGGGAGGGAGCACAAAGAGGGGAGAGAAGAAAGAGGTGTGGAAAGAGAGAGGGAGGGGAGAGAGGGGGAAGGGGCAAGAGAGAGAGTAGAGGGAGAGCAAGAGTGGGAAGGAGAGAAGAGAGGCAGGAGAGTTGAGAGAGAGAGAGATAAATGAGAGAGAGATGAAAGGGGGGAGAGAGAAGGTGAAGGAAGCTAGAGAGAGGGGGAAGGGCGAATGAAGGGAGTTAGGAAGGGAGAGAGGGTAGAGGAGGAAGGTGAGGGGGTAGAGGGGTAGAGAGGGGGGAAGAAGGGAGAGAAAGGAGGAGAGAAAAAGCAGGGGGGAGGGGCTGGAAAAAGGGGAGATGGAGGAAAGGGGGTGAGAGGAGAAGGGGAAGAGAGTGAGAAGGTTGAGAGTAGGGGAGAGGGGGCAAAGAGTAGGGGGAGAGAAAGAAGGAAGAGGAAAAGGGAGAGAGAGGAGAGAGAAAGAGAGGAGGGGAGAGAAAGGGGAGTGAGAGAGGGAGTGAGAGAAAGAGGGAAGACAGAGAGAAGGGCAAAAGAGAGAGGGAGGGGAGGGCGGTGGAGTTGGAGGAGAAAGAGAGTTTGGAATGGGGAGAGAGAGGATAAGACAGAGACAGGGAAGTTGTGAAAAGAGAGAAGGAGATAGAAGGGGGAGGGGAAGAGGAGAGGCAGGAGAGTGAGAGGGTTAAGGAGGAGAAATGAGAGAGGTGAGAGAGGCAGAGGGGAGAGAGAGAGAGGCGGGAGGGAGAGGGGAGGGCTGAGAAGGAAAGAGAGAGAGAAGGGAGAAGAGAGGGCAAAGAGAAAGAAGGAAGGAAGGGAAGAGAGTAGAAAAAAGGGGGTGTGAGAAATAGAGGGGGAGAGAGAGAGCAAGAGAGAAAGGAGGGGGAGGAGTGGAAAGGGAGAATAGAGAGAGAGGAGAGGGGTGGATATGGAGAGAGAGAGAGCCTGGTGAGGGAGGGGGGCCGGAGAGAGGAGAGGTAGGAAAGAGTGAGAGAGAGGAGGGAGGTATGAAGAGGGTGGAGAGAGGCAGAGAAGGGAGAAAGAAAAGGGGAGAAGAGGTAGCTGGAGGAAGGAGAGGGGGGAAACAGGCAGAAGGGAGGGGGGGAGAAGGAAGAGAAGGAGAAGGGGGAGAGGTGGGAGAGGAAGAAGGAAGAGATGTAGGGCAGGTTGAGAGGGGGTGAGAGAGTGGGGAGAGGGAGAGAGGGTGGGGAGAGAGAGGGAGAAGGAAAGAGGAGAAGGGGGGAAGGCAGAGAGGGAAGTGGGGAATGACAGAGAGGTTGTGTGCAAGTGGGGCCATATACAAGAGAGAGGTGGGGAGGAGAGAGACAAGGGAGAACATGGGAGGGGGAGAGGAGGGCGGGGACAGAGAGAGGCGAAAGAGAGGGAAGAGAGGAAGAAGGGAGAAGAGGGGAAGGGATATGGGTCGAGAGAGGAGAGGGGAAGAGGGAGAGAGAGAGGCAGAAGGGAGAGTGAGAGACAGGGTAAAATAGATATATAGAGGGATGTGTAAATGAGAGAGCTAGGTGTTTTGAAATTATTTCTATCACAATATAAATGAAAAAAAGATGCTTTTAACTTATTCCCTTAATCATTTCACTAAAATGATAACCAAGTCAA
>NW_006399841.1:7714942-7720983 GCF_000299155.1 Elephantulus edwardii | reverse complement strand
ATATATATATATATATATATATATATATATATACACACACACATATATATGCATACACACCATTAGCTATTAACCCTGAATAGTGCCTAAAATATTCTATGACTAAAAGAAATATTGAAAAGCCACACACTTCAAGATGAAAATATGGAATAAAATAAAGTAGAATTACATATCAGGTGTCTCATTCTTCTGAACACAAATGATGTGAATTATCGGTGAACAGGCGGTTCGAATCCACCAGCTGCTCCGTGAGAGAAGGATGGGCAGTCTCCTCCCGTACAACTAGCTAACTGCCTCTGAAAACCTGCTAGAGCGTCAGCAATAGGCCATTTTCACCTCGACAGCACACAACAAGGAACAACTCTGATACTTGAACAGTTCCCAGTCAGCTCTCAATGCTGAACTCAAGACAGATTCAAAATCTCACTTAGCTAAACTCTGCACATACAGCTCTGAATTTTGTCCATGTCATAGTTACATGAAATTCTCCTAGAAATCTCATCACTCATTCCATCCAAGTAGAAACAGAGGAAGTGTTTGCTCTGAAAGGTCCCTGATTCTTTGCCTAGTATCAGCCCCAGGTACTCTGTCTACAGTGCTGTTCCAAAGCTTGGAAGGAGAGAACCTTGCATAACCTTTCACTTCTCTGGTATTCACTAGACAGCAGAAAGCAAAATAAGAAATGGACCTTTATGAGGAGTGGATACCTGGAGACAGTTCTAATGTCCTCTCCTAGCTAATGACACAAATTATTTTGGGAAATGATTATTGCTCTTTGATTGAAAGGCTTACACTACCAAGTGTTTGACTTTTCTCTTTAGTTCTGATTTAGATTTACTAAAATAGATAATGCCTAATTTTAACCTTTATGTATAAACACTTAGCCTGCACAAAATACAGTCTTTATAAAATAAACATCTTATATAATTTCTCTTTTAAAAATAGCTTTAACATACTCCTGATGTCCCTAATCATTCCTACCATAGATTCCACAGCTGTGTTTTCAGCCTAGCTCAGAGGCCGTGGATAGCTGTTTATACACCCCGGTAACTCAGAGCGATGCTATAGGAGAGAGTCCAACCACCCTATAGAGTTTCCAAGGGTCTAATCTTTACAAAACAAGACTGCCGCATCTCTCTTCCACACAGTGGGTGGCACATTTGAACCACCAATCTTTTGGTTTAAAGTCAAGCGCAATAACCACTGTGCAAGCGAGGCTTCTTTCAATTGCTCTTCCACTACATCGGTGGCTCTTGGCTTTTCCTATGCATTGGAACACCTGGAAGTCTTGCCGGAACGCAGAATATTGGACCTGCCCCCAGAGGGTCTGACTCAGCAAGGCTGGGCTAGTGTCTGAGAATCTGTATTTCTACCAAGTTTCAGATGATGCTGATGCTGTCGGTCCAGAGACCTTATGCCTTACACTATGTGCTCTCTAAGGAACAATGAAAACTGAGAACCCAGGACCCACCATGTTCTTCTTAAACTAAGTCTCCTCAAGGCCATGCCTCTGGAAAATATTTTAGAAAACATTTTTCTTTCCTTCCACCCTTATTAAAAACAGTCAAGTCCAGGCAACTAAAGAGGGCTTAATATATTCACTTAGCAGTTTGCTTTGCTGGACCTGAGGCTGGAAACATTTCCTATTTCTCACCAGCCAGGTTATAATAAGGTAGGCATCTATAATGTGTCTCTAGTTCCCCTGTTCCTGAATCCCTCCCCAGGACAGGATCTGTGCTCAGGGTGGGGTTACAGGGGCCGGGGGAGGGAGGGGTGAAAAGCCACAGCTACATCTCTCTGCCCAGCAGATCGATCTCATCCAGAAGGAAATCCATGTCCTCACGGCTCACTTGCGGGCTGATCACCACCTGACGGAAGAAGTTGACCTTTCCACGGTGGGGCTGGTAGCCAAGCATGAGGCTGCCTTTCTTCATCATCCTCTCCTTAATGGCTGGGGCAACCTGCATGTGTGAGCGGAGGGGAGAGGTGAGAGACCAGAACACCAAACCATCATAACTGCATGTCACCAGTCACTGGTATTTACCGGGCCCCTCCAGGTACACATTCCATTCATGTGGGGTCCCCAAGGGCGATATTAGCATGCTTGGCATTTATGTCAATTCACAACCCATCAGGGCTGATTAAAATGTTTCAGGTGTATTCATTCATTTAACCTTCTCAAGGGAGCTCTGGTGGCTTAATGATAAGGAGTTGCACCGCCAACCTAAAGGTATGTGGTTCAAATCCATCAGAGGCTCCATGGCAGGAAGATGGGCAGTCTCCTTTGCTGTGATTAACTGCCTTTGAAAATCCATTGTAGAGTCAAGTACGGGTGGATTCCAACTCGACCGTAGTTCATGGTTAGAAGCTGTGCTGCAATCCCAAAGGTTCTAATCCATCAGCCGGTCAATGGGAGGATGGGCATTCTCGTCCCATGCAGCAGCCTCTGCAAACCCTCTGGAGAATCTTCACGAGCCAGTTCTGACTCGACAGTACACAGCAACAATAACATGATGCAGATAAAGAAGGATTTTCTATTTAAACAGAATGTGTTTCTGGGTCCATGAACCATAGATTAATTCCTCAAGGTAGTTAACAGTGGAGTGGCATCCACTTCCATAATAGCTTGCCTCCGGAAACCCTATGAACTTGGAGAGAGGATGAAAGGCACCCAAGCGTCAAGGACTCTCCTTCATAGGGTCTAGGGTCGCTATGAGTCGCCTGCGACTTGACGGCACTTAACAACAACAACAACAGTTAACAGTAGACAAAAGGGAGGCCTCCACTGACAATAAATACTTCACGAGGAAGACAAACCCTAAAAAACATCAAGACTGATCATCACAGAATCTCCTTCAAAACTTATTATTAATAATGCATAAATGTCATGATGATTGTGTTGTCATTATTATTAGCAAATATATGACCAACCCTTTATCATTTGCAATGTGCAAATGATTCCTGTTAACTCAAATGTAAGCATATCTGGAAGGAATTCCTGTTTTTCCAATTTAGGAAGCATAGTTAATCTCATGAAGACCTCTGTGTTTTTTTTTAAATCAATCCTTTTCTATTTATAAAGATTCTAGGGCAAATCAAGGCAGGTAACTGGGCTATTGTCTTCCTACTGATCACAGCAGAGAGACAGTCCTCATTTGACAGGATGGGATGCTCACAAGGGACCGGAAATATGAACAAGCTAAATGTGAGCATCTGAATATCATCCCTAAATGGAGCATGCATGGAGGAAAGCAATTTGGCAGGAATGAGATTGCTTTCCAGTCCTCAATTATTTTACTGCTGCTTTTCCTTCAAATTGTAAATCAAATTCTCTTCTTGTGCCTCAGTGCACTGGTGCCTGCATCTTAAGTGGGAGAAGATCCTGACATTTCTATTTGATTGCACAGAGACTTAATCCACACATTTCTGTAGGATTGCTATTTCTTCCCCCTGAAATTATCATCCAGCAATGATTTAGTCTATTTAAACAGAATTCTGTTGTCACACTCCTGCAGCACTAAACACCATTTGATATTTAAAATTGCCCAGGACTGAAGTAAAAAAACTGACAGGCGTCCCTCCTTGGGTTTTTATTTGCACACCATGGCTGGATGGAACTACAAATGGGTGGTTTGGGTCCCACCAAGGCAATGAATAGCTTGCTAATAATATAAATAAGGTAAATAGCACCTCTAGAGTGGTCTCATGCAAAACAAAGTATGTAGATCACTAACTAGGGGATTAGTCAGTTTTGACACCTGTCAGTTTTAAATTGAGCAGGTTCAGAGGCAGGAAATAGAAAGCTTGCCAAAAAAAATGAGAAAGAGCAGAAAGTGTAGTGGCTCCTTTTGGACCAAAGATGCATGCATTAGACAGAAACTCTGACAAAACCTTTGCCAGGAACAGCAGAGAGGTGGTGGAAAAGCAGAGACTAGTGTGAGACAGAGCTGACTAGGACTGCCACTTCATGGAGCCAGAGCTGAGGCTGTCTGGCTAAAAGGGAGAGAGGAGAGCGATGTAATCGTCAAAACTACAACAGCTTTGTAACATTGGCCCAGAGCTGAGACAGGGCTCGGTAAGGTTGAAGTTCAGAGGGAGGCCTGTCTGTGACACAACTGAGAAGCCATCCTAATTGAAGAGTTATATCCTGGGTGTTTCCAACTTAAATTACAATAGATTCTTTTCCTAATAAACTCCATAATCTTGAGTAATGACTTTGAGTTCTGTGTGGCCATTACAACAAATGAGCAAACCTGGGAGTAGAAAAATGAGAGTCTTAGAACAGTTGGTAGAAGTGGGTGTGAAAGTATAAGGTCATGTCTACCTCATAGGAATTTTTTTGTGTGTGATTAATGCTCCTAATTGCATTCAGCCCCCTGTGGAACTGGCATTCAGACATTGGCACCCATACTCGCTACACTGTTTTTACAAAGCTCCTTAAACTCCAGATTTTAAATTCACCTTCTTCATTTCCCTTTAATTAAGCTACATTTCATTTTCTCTAAGGGAGCAAAGATTCTTTGAGAAATGAGAAGCTAAACTCAAAATAATTTGCAGACATTGAGGACTGAGCATGAGGTGAGCAAGAAAACAAGTTACTAGAGTTTTATTGTAATTAAAATATTTCTAGAATTTTCTTGTCCCTAGTGTACCCACCAACGGTGCAAGGTAGGACAAGTTCTAACCTGTTGTTCCTAGGGTCACTGTGAGTTGTAGTTGACTCAAAGATATGTAACAACAGCAACAACAAATCAGAGTCAGCCACCTTGTCCTGTCAAGTGAATAAACCCCCTGTAATCACGTCAATGCCAACTCACAGGAACCCTGTAGAACAGAACACAATTATCCTATAGAGTTTTAAAATCCTACAGGGCTGTAAATCTTCACAGAAGCCTACAGCCTCCTCTTTTGCCCATGAAGCAGCTGATGCTCTCCACCACCAGCCTTTTGCTAAGCAGGTGAACATTTTTTTTGTTTGTTTTTTGTGGGGTTTTTTTTTTAATTACCATGCCACCTAGGCTCCTTTGTAAAGGGGCAGACAGTAACTATCCCAGGCTTTGTAGCCCCTGCATTTTCTTCAGGAAACTGTTCCCTTTCACCATCACAGCACAAAAGCAGCCACAAACGAGCCCAGCCATGTTCTAGGAGGCTGCATTTAGGGACAAGACTGCATTTAGGACAATTAGACTATCATATAATTTTCACACATAACAAAATATTGCATTTAGGATAACTAGACTATCATATCATTTTCACATATAGTAGTGCATTTAGGACAATTTGACTATCATATCATTTTCACATATAACAAAATATTATACTTCTTTTAACTATTTAAAAATGTAAAATCCCTTCTTAGCTCATGGGCATAAAGAGACCCAAGGTCAGATGTGCTCTCCAGTCTGTAGCTGGCGGACTCCCTGGTCTAGATGAAGGAATATATTGTGAGGCATATAAACTCCCCCAAAGGGCAAAGATTGCACAGGAAAGTACGCTTTGGAGGATTCTTTCAGAAACTGTGTTTTGAGTAATGAAATAAAAACTTCATTTTTCTTATTTAGTAGAGGCCCACTTGGGTGGTAGGATTGGTACCATGTATTTCTAGGACAATCATAACAGGTAACTTGCTTTGTGTTTCCTTCTCAGATAACCTGGGCTCCAAGCACACTCCAACCTCCATGGTAACTTGATATGTCTTCTCCTGGGTAGAATAAAAATCTAGTTCATAAAAAAAGAGTTGGTGATCCAAGATGGCGGCAGAGGCAGAGACAGCGTGGTGAGTTGCGGGAGCAGCGAACCACTTAAAGCAGGGCCATTATGGCCTTCCACAGACTTCAGCTTATTGATAATTGAACACTTAAACAGTTGATGACTGGCCCTCAGTGAAGATCGAGGCTCAACAACAGGAATTCAAGGATTCCCAAGGAGAAATGGGTGAGTCTCGTGGCTCCCCCCTCTCTGCCCAGAGCCCGTGCTGCGCCGCACAGCCACTGCAGCTCCATGAGGCTTCCACAGCCGGAACGAATGGATTCCCTCACCCA
>NW_006399841.1:7702338-7713537 GCF_000299155.1 Elephantulus edwardii | reverse complement strand
CCCACTGGACCCACCTGGGAAAACACTTTGCAGTCCAGAGGGGAGCAAATGACAGGAAAATATCTTCTAACAGAGCAAGAAGGCAAGCAGCTTTAACCCAAGACCACCAGTAAGGAGATAAAGAGTCCTCCCTTCCCCCCTTTACATCTACGCCCCTGTTCAGCATGAAGAAGCCAGAGAGTTGGCATCCAATTCCCGAATCAGTAAGACAGTTGGCTTTAATTACCATTGGAAAATGCTTGTCATTCCTCTGTAGGATCTGGTCCCCTATGGACCCTCATTATTTCCTTCACCTGCTCCCCCCACCGACCAAACTGTGCAGCTCTGCAACTGCATCCTGGCCCATCCTCACCCTTCTGCCCCCAACCCTCACCTCCTTGTACCCCCAATATGTTTTTCCCAATTAAAAAAAAAAGAGTCGGTATGAAATGTTCTTACAAATATAACTATGAAAAACAGTCTCTGGGACTCCTGATAGAATATCTATTCCTGTCCTTCTATTAAGTCATGTTTTTGTTTGTTTGCTTGTTATTATTGGTTTTACAATTAGAAGACTCTCAAAATCAGGAAGGGAGTGTGTCAGAGATCCTTCCTCATCTTGTCTCCATGTCTTTTCAATCTGTATGCAAAACAGATCATTAGAAGAGGAATGAGGCATCAAGACTGAAGGAAGATTCATTAACAAACCTGCGTTATACAGATACACAACCTTGCTTGCTGAAACTAAGGAAGACCCGAATTGTTTGCTGTAGAAAGTGAAGGACGGTAGTCTTCAATATGAATTGAAGCTCAGCACCAAGAAGACAAAGATTCTCACCACTGGGCCATTTGGCAGCACCATAATAGATGAAGAGATCGAGGTTGTTAAATTCAGCTTGTTTGGCTCCACCATCAACACTCTTAACACCAGCAGTCAGGAAATCAAAAGACGAATTGCATTTGGGAAGTCTGCTCTCAGGAATATATTCAAAGTACTAAAGGGCACTTTGATGATGTTAGTCTAGAGATTAAGGTACGCCTGATACAGGCCATAGTCTTTGCAATTACTCGCTATGTTGGACAATGTCTAAGGTTAACAGAAGAATTGATGCCTCTGAGTTGTGGTGCTGAAGAAGAGTCGTAAACATACCATGCACTGCCAGAAGAACAAATAAATCTATCTTGGAGAGGATGAAACCAAGTTATTCCTTGAAGACAAGGATTTTGAACCTCCATCTCACATACTTTGGGCACATAGCCTGGAGGGACCAGTGTTTGAGAGAAAGACATCATGCTTAGAAGGCTAGAGGAGGTCCTGGATGACATGGTTTGACATGGTAACAGGGGCAATGAGAGTAGGTGTGTTGGAGTTGGTGAGACTGGCTCAGGACACGGCAGGGTTCAGAACAGTTGTACGTGGGTCACTATGCTTCCTAGGAAAACGATGTGGCAGTGAGCCTCCGTAGAGAGCAGAGCTGTGAAGACGCAAAAGGTCCATAGGAACGCTATGAGTCAGGATCAGTTGCATGGGACTGGGTTCGTTCGTTCTGTCTCTCTCTCTCTCTCACTCGCTCTCTCTCTCTCACACACACACAGGAGGAGGCATATTCTTCATCGGAAAGGGATTCCATCTGTTTGCTCAGCAGTGTGCCTCAGATAAGAACTTACTGAAATGTAAATAAATATTTTATCTTTCCTCTCACTGTAAATATGAACTGTTTTTTCCTTTAATATGTAGCTCACCTCATGCAAAGTTGACATGGGTTTTGAATTCTGCTAAATATATACTCATCGAATCATAACCTCCATGCTACTCAAAGCAGTTGTTGCTAAATGAACAATTTAGGAAGGAAAACATTTCCTTATCTTCTAACTAGACAACAGGTCTAAAGGAAAAAGCAATTTGTTTACATCCTAAACTAAAAAAGATATGAAACTCTGGTGGCTTAGTGCTAAGGAGTTTCATTGACAACTCAAAGGCTTGTGGCTCAAATCCACCAGCTGCTTCATAAGAGAATAATAGGCAAGCTTTTCCTGTGCAATCAATAGCCTCTGAAAATCCACAAGAAGGTCAGCAACGAGTTGGTTTCCACTTGAGAGCACATGACAACAGTGGCAACTTACAGAAAAGGGAGTTCTGATGGTGTCACTTGCAGGGAGGTGTACTGGTAACCCAAAAGTGGTACCTGAAAGCGCACTGAAGGGTCAAGTAAGAGCTACTTTTGATTTAACGGTAATGAGCTTCAATAAAAATAGATACACAGCAATGCCTAGATTTACATTGTTAAACTGGATTAAATGGAATCTCTCCTTTTTTACCAAAAGAAACATTGCTATTTTACAATCTAGAACTTATTTTCTCATTGAGGCTCCATCTCACATACTTTGGGCATGTTGCCAAGAGGGATTAGTCTTTGGAGAAAGACATCATGATTGGAAGGGTGGAGACACAGCACAGGAGATGAGATGAAGACCCCAGATGAGATGGATTGGCACAGTAACTGCGGTAAAGAGGGTAAGTGTATCAGAGGCAGTGAGATTGGCTCAGGACAGTGCAGGGTTCAGAGCTATTATGCATAGTGTTGCTATGAGTCACAGTTGACTCGACAATAACAACAACCAAATTTTCAAACACACGAGTATTTTCTCTCTTGTCCTAAATGTCACATTCTCCTATCAGGCATTTGCCCTCTCCATATAATCAACACTTGATAAACAGTGACATGTTTTGCCTTTTTCTAGAAGTTGTTCTGTGTGTACGACCCTGAACTACACAGACTGGTTCAGCGAGAGATTTGTACCACTCACATCCAGAAGAAATCAGCACCTACTGGAAGGAAGCTAGGCACACCCATGTTTCTTGGTACCCTTATTAAATAAAAGGGACAGGATAGTCTTCTTGGAAGTAGAAATCAGCACCTACTGGAAGGAAGCTAGGCACACCCATGTTTCTTGGTACCCTTATTAAATAAAAGGGACAGGATAGTCTTCTTGGAAGTAGGAGTGGCATCCACTTCCTAAACAACATGCCCCTGGAAACTCTAAACGTTGATAAATGATGCTAGTGATAGAAAGGCTTCAGGTCTTTTGTTCATGGGGCTGCTATGAGTGGTGCTCGACTTGATGGTAATCAACAACAACAACAACAACAGCATAGCCTTTAGTTTGCTGTGTCCAGGCCCCATCTAACGCACTCTCTCTCTACTTCGCTTGATTTAATATTACATAAAATTACTTTTTTCCTGTCATTTCAGCAGGTTACATATTTACCTTATTCAGAAAATTCTGTGTGGGTTTAGGTAAATATTTAACTACTTAAGATCTCATATTTCTCTCTTATTAAAAAGTGATAATACCTGTGGGATTGTTAGAGGGACTAAATGGGAAAAGGACATGATGGTGCCTAGCCTAGCGCTTGGTGGCTGATGAGTATTCAGTCATAGAAACTACTCCTATTTATTTCCTGGGACGAACTGGGTTTTAATCAATTTACGCTCACACCTGGTCTTTTGTTATTCTTTCTTTATCTCTTGAGACATGAGCATTTGGAAGTGCTGTGAAAAAACATGACTTGTAATTTATTCTTTCTCCCAAAAGCATCCAAACTGTATTTAAAGAATTGGGAAGGATTGTGAGTTAGCAGTTTTAGAAATTAAATCTTGCACTTTGTGTTTGCCACTTCTACATTAATTTTCCATTTAAATTCTCAGTTAGTTTTTCTTTGTTTGTTTTGTGTAAAGCATATTTTTTCTTTCCTTTAAAAAGTTAAGACTGTTTTGACTGGGTGAAAATGGGAAGAGCTTCCCACTGACATTCATTGTGTGCAGGGGTGAGTTTTTCTTGTCTTCTTCTAGAAATCTCTACCTTATGTGTAAGTTATGAGAACCCAGAAATATTTTCTAAATAAAAGAGTTCCTTCTCTTTTGCATTCATGAAAAGGCCAAGGTCACGCAAAGGTCATTTGTCTCCATATTCAGGAGCTTCTTTGCCGAACTGTACCATCTCCTTGTGGCATCCGGCCATTTACGTTATTGTCAAAAGACTGAATATGTTGTGTTTCTCAAACTTGCCTGCAGATGCAAATCAGACCCCAATCCAGACCACTGGAATCACACACAAAGGGCTTGAGATCCCAGAAAGCCTGAAGAAGCTTATTTGGTATTTACAATTTAGAAATAATAATGGCAGCAGGCCAGTAAAGCTCATAACCAAACAGCGGGAAGCCAAGCCCACTGATGTGGCTCTGAGCCCAACTCGCAGTGATCCGCAGAACAGAGTAGGACTGTCCCGCGGGGTCCCACGGCTGCAGTCTATCTGGACGCACGCTGCCTCTCCTTCCTCGCAGACTGGCTGGCTAACCTTTCCGTTAGGACTGAATGCTTTAACCACTGAGCTGAGACCTTCTTCTAAAAAGCTAGCTGTTGTTGTTGTTTTTGTGTACCATAGAGTCAGAACCAACCCTTAGCTGAATCTCCAGAGGGTTTTCAGAGGCACTTAATTGCATGAGAGGAGATTGCCCATCCTTCTCCTGCAGAGCAGCTGGTGGCCTTGAACTGCATACCTTTGGGATTGTAGCGCAGCTTCTTGCCATTAGGCCACCAAAGCTCCCTAAAAATCTAGTATCATGGGACATATTTGTTGTTGTTGTTAAGTGCCATCAAGTAGCTTCTGACTCATAGCGACCCTATGTACAAAAGCCCTAAACTCTGCTCTGTCCTGTGCCAATCGCACTGCCTCTGACACACCCATCCCAATTACCCCGGTCACTGAATCAATCCACCTCATAGAGGGTCTTCCCCTCCTGCATTGTCCCTCCACCCTCCTAAGCATGATGTCCCTCTCTAAGGACCGGTCTCTCCTTACAACATGTCCAAAGTATGTTAGACGGAGCTTCAGAATCCTTGCCTCCAAGGAGCTGCCTGGTTTAACCCTTTCCGGGATGAATCTGTTTGTTTTCTTAGCAGTTCATGGTACCCTCAGTACTCTTCTTCAGCACCAGAGCTCAAAGGCATCAATTCTCCTTCTATCCTCCTTGGTCATTGTCCAACTATCTGATGCATAACAAGTGGTAGCAAAGACCATGGCCTGTATCAGATGCACCTTAGTCTTTGGAGAGATACCATTTTTCTTCAGTACCCTGGAGAGGTCCCTAAAAGCTGACTTTCCCGTGGCAATATGTCTTTTAATTTCCTGGCTACTGGTGCCAAGACTGTTGACTGTGGAGCCAAGCAAACTAAAGCTGTGAACAATCTCAATCTCTTCACCATCCATCCTGATGCTGCCAATTGGTCCAGTGGTGAGAATCTTTGTCTTCTTGACATTGAGCCTCAATCCATCTTGGAGGCTGCAGTTCTTGACCCTCTGCAGCAAGAGCTTCAGGTCCTCCTCTGTTTCAGCAAGCAGGGTTGTGTCATCTGCATAACACAGATTGTTGATAGATCTTCCACCAATCTTGACCCCACATTTCTCCTCATAGAGCCCAGCCTCCTGGATAATCTGTTCTGCATACAGGTTGAAAAGGTATGGAGACAGGACACATCCCTGGCATACACCCTTCCCAATTTTGAACCATGCAGTGTTTCCTTGCTCTGTCCTGACGACTGCCTCTTGGTCCATGTATAGGTTTCTCATTAGCACAATCAAGTGTTTTGGGGCTCCCATTCTCCTCAGGGACATATATTAAGGCACTGAAATAAACTGTCATAAAAAAAAAAAAAAGCAAACACAGCCAAGCACTTTAGCTGACAAATAGACACAATGAACATTGGACATAGGCTAATAAAACTGAATGTCATACTTAATTATGTCACAGAAGCCATCAAAGCTGATAGGTCCTGACTAACTATTGTGGAATAAGTCTCCAGTTCAGTCCACTGTTGTTTCTGAAGACGCTGGGGTATTTGATGGGTTTCATCCAAGGGCAGTATCACTTCCCTGGGAGAATTTGAAAAGATGACTTGGGATGGGAAGCCAAATTTTATACTAAATATTTGTAATAAACCAAATGCTATTTCAGGATGTGGGAGAGGCATGGTTCAAGCTGGAGTTCACCCTGAGGCACCAAGGCCATCCTCAAGGGTTTACTGTATTCTTTCATTGTATTCGCTGACCCCTCCCTCCTGGGTCAAGCTGAAGGTTTTCAATAGCAAGAGCTTGGCTTCATTTGCATTGAATTCTCTTTGTGATTTACTTCCTGATAATTTTCAATAAAGATACAAGGAAGCTGGAATCTGGGGCTTCAGTCTGATGGAACTACTGGCCCCCTATCTTTTACATTCTCTGTTTTATCTCATTCCTGGTTTTCTGTCTCATTATTAATAATTATAAAAATACTTTATCCTCAGTCTGCAACAACTTGATGCTCCTTGTGACAGGTGATAAGGGTCAGAATACTAAACAGTTCACAATGTTTGGGACACACCTATCTAAGCAATCTTGCTCCAAGCACCAGTAGGGCCCTAGAGGAGAAGGCCTGTTCCAGAAGCCTCACATGGTTCACAGACACCAACCATCGACACTTTTCCCCCAACAGCTGCAGAAATTCCCCAACTGTCTTATGAATCAGTATCCTTACTTAGACTCAGAGCAGATGCTGAAGTTGCTGGGCTTGCAAAAGAAATGGAATTCTTGGAACCTAAAAGGACTTTCATATTGTTTCTCAGAGAGTATTAACATACTCCACATATCACAGACTCAGCGAGGGGCCTCAACACTGCCCGGTTTCTCTTTCTTGGCCCCACAAGCAGCCTTCCAGTTAGAAAGACTCCACGTGGCCAGTTGAGCCTTGACACCGGTCCCTCAAGTTGGCCTCAGCATCATGGCCTCCTACACCAAGTGGATCGGGTCTGCTAGCTTGGGCCCATGTGGGTGCTATGTTCGCATCTCACCCGCACAGTTAGAAAAATAAGGCACTCCCAAAAAGTTTTCTGGCAGGGGCAGAAATGAATTCTTTTTTCTCTCACAAGCTTTTCTCTAATAACTTGCCCTGAGAAAGCTATTCCGACTGTTAATGTGCAATTATCAACTCTAATTTTGTCTTTTAACTCATGGCATGCCTTAATAAGACTCCAGCAGATGCTCTGAGGCATAATGCAGAAATTCTGGGACAGACCAGAAATGTGTGGACAGAGGCTTAGGTGGCACCATCGCAATACTTTTAAGGAACAGGACAAGCATGGTGGGCTCGGGAGATTTAGCTTCCTGAGTGGCTGAATTAATCTTATTAATATTAATTAGTTAATTAATACTAATATTACTAATCTTTTAGGACACTACAGGGGAGGGCCACTATGAGTCATAGTCAACTTCATGGCACCTAAAATAACAACAACACAAATATGAATCCAGACCAGAAACCAATTGCCAACTCTGACTCAATACCCCTATACAAAAGAGGAGATCTGACTGATAGCGTTTCCAAGTCAATCATTTGCATTATCAGACTGTCTCATCTTTTTTCTTAGAGAGGAGGGTGAATATGAACCACCAACGTTTCCGAAAGCAGCTCAAAAATCAGCTCAATACATTTCCCAAATCTCCTTCCCAACAAGACAGAGGATAACAAAGGCAAGCCCATAGATTTAACCTTAGAGAGCCTCTAACCTTGGAGACCTCTTGTTCTGCCCCAGCTGCAAAGCCTTCAAATTCAGGGGCCACCTCAGGGAACCACCTCTCGCCACCTGTTTTTAGTTACTCACCTGCATCCTGATCTTGTCTAGTTTTTTGCACTGATTATTTGCTTCAGAAGTAAAACAAAATAAACATGATTTTTTTTTTAGTCTGATGGAATATGTTGTTGTTGTTACCACTGAAGGAATGAACCCTTAGCTGACCCTCCAGCAGGTTTTCAGAGGCAGTAAATCACACAAGAGGAGAGTGTCCATCTTTCTCCTACAGAGCAGCTGGTGGCTTTGAACAATCTTACTCATGGAACTTGGTCAACACACTTCAGTTTAAATTGGAAGTCATCCTTAGCTCTAGGTCATGATGTGCTACTTGTGTTTTGGGGTCTTCAGACCGAGTGCAGCAGGGGAGAGCGTGCTCTCAGGGGATAAGAAGCATGAGAAGTAGGCAGTACTCTTCTCTCTTCACCTCAATCAAGCTCCACTTGAACAGCCCCCGTAAATGAAACCCACTCTTGTTAGAGAATCGGAAAACATCTCTCCAGATCGTGCCTGAAGGAATCGGTCCTACATGCCAGGTATAAGGAGAGAAACAATCCTTCATCGAATTGGTGAAACTGTCAGAAAAGTCACAGAGAAGCATGCTAAAAACCAATCTCTTCTTGCTTGAGAGTTTAGATAGAGTCATGTTTGACAGCAATAATAATCTCTCTAGAATCAGAACCGAATTATAACTGATGCTATACCAGCTTTTTGGAGGCTGTTAGTTGCACAGAAGATTCTGCATCTTTCTCACAGAGCCTCTGGCGGTTTGAGTAGGTTTGAGGGGTTCATAGCTACAAATGAGGTCCCAGGAAAGGATCATTAGGAACTACCACACCTCTGAGTGAATACGCCTCCAGAATATTCCACCTCCAGTCACTGACTCATCCTCAGCCAATTTAGGATTCTCAGATGAGGCTGCAAATATCCCATTTCCTCGGGAGTCTGCATTCCTGACCCATTTAAATCATCCATGAGCATGATAAGATATCTTCTTAATGTTGCTATTTCGGAGTAATAGGTCATGCAGAAATTAACTCAAATATTAAGGGACTTTTCTGGAAGTTATTGGTAAATGAAGGTTTAGAATTATCATCTGTATATCTAACATTATAGACGAAAAGTGAATATTTCATCCATAATGAATATACCATGGACTTCCAAAAGAACAAACCTATCTGCCTTGAAAGAAGTTCGGTCAGAGTGCGCCTTACAATGGAAGATGGTGAGGCTTGATCTACCTACTTCGGAAGTACTATCAGGAGTGGCCAGGTTCTGGGAAAGGACATCGGGCTTAGAAAAGTTCGGGTTCAGCAAAGGGAAGAAGGACCTTCCAGGGGAGGGATCAACACAGTGACTGTGACAATGGGCTTCAGCTCAGTGGAGATGGTGACAATGGAGCCGGACTGGTAAGAGTTGCATCTGTTACAGAAAGAGTCACTGTGACTCAGAGTCAACTTGATGTCAACAACAACAGCCCTCACCCAACAACGTCATATCAAACAAATGAAAGAAAGCACCATTGAGTTAATGGTGGTTGCTCATAGCAACAGACTGAAACCTTGTCCTGGGCCATTCTCATGATCTTCACCAAGTTCAAGTCCATTGTTCGATATAGCTCTATGATAATCTCCAGGCCTGCCCCTTAATATTGAAGGTCATTCTACATATGCATTTTAGCATGCTTTTAAGTTTATCCTTTTTTTCTTATTCCATCCTAAGTGGGATATTTGGAGGTTGCTTTCTTGATTTATTTGTTCAGAGAGAGGGAGAGAAAATGATAAAACTACTCTTAAAAATTTGCTTTTGCTTAGGTTTGGAAACCATGGAGTTTTGCTGAGAGGAACATTTAAAACTGAACCCGTGTAGTGGGGCTGTGTGCTGCACCAGCTAACTAACCCATCTCCTCAGACACTCTCCGAGCCCAAGAACGCCACATAAATTAAGTTCTTCAACCTGTGTGAGTGGATTATTGTGTAGTTTCCCGAAATAATCCTCTCATCTTTGAATACAGTTCTGACCCACTTTGGGGAAAGAATCTCTAATATCTTATTCTGCTTCACTGAACTCCCGGCAGCAAAGCCAGAAAGATCTGCATTTAATAGGCAGCTTTCATCTTTGGTTGCACAAAGGGGTCTGCTCATTTTTTTATTTTTTTTTAAGGAAAGGAAATTGAAACTTATATCACAGGGCAATTTGGGGGTTATTTTACTTACTATTTTATATCCCTGACAAGCAAACAGCAGAAATCTGGGATGATGGAAGTGCCTCGGAATGGTGATTGCTTATTGATGAAAGTAAATCAAAAGCTGCTGGCTAGACTGCTGTTACCTCCCAGTGATTATCCGCTAAGGTACAGACACGCATCCCAGAAAGAGAAACGGAGACACCTATGTGGGAGGCGTGCCAGGGCTGTGTTGTTTTAACATCACACACCAGTCAGTTTTCCAGCAGAGCAGGGCAGAGACATCCTTATGGAAGGGATCATGCACAGAACACTCATTACCAACTTGGACAGTTAGAAGGATGGGTGTCTTCCAGAGGCAGGTGGAGAACCGATTGCTATGATTTGTCACTGCTGTTACTGTTATTTCTGCATATTCCAATGCCTTTCTCTCTGTAAGAGGAATGTGCTTTCCCTCTTCGTGTCATGTAGCCTTCAGTTTCCCCATAGGAAGAGTGCATGTCCCTCCCATTATCATGTGATCCTGTTTCAACTCTGAGCCAGAACTTTTGAAGCAGGAGTGTGCTCCTGTGGGTCTCTTGCTCCCTTCCCCTTGCCTGGAGCATGGCATGTCCCAGGCAGGGGCTGCATCTTCTACCTCCTTGGTGGATGAAGACATAGGAGACACAGCAGAGCTGCCACTAACCTGCTATAGACTCATAATGTGAACAAGAGATGAACTCTCGTTACTATAAACCACGGAGATACGGGACCACTTGTTGGAGAATAACAAAGAAAAACCTCATTAACAGAACTCAAACGAGAGTGTATTTGTAGCCAGGCAGGTCCACGTGGAGGCTCAGCTGTACGTGGAGTGGAAGGTGTATCTGATCAAATTTGGGTAAGGATGGTGAAAGTTGGTGTCAGTTACTCTGGGTTTATCTTCAGGAAGAACCAGGCCATGGAGAAAGACATCAGGCTGGGAAAGGTAGAAGGTCAGCAAAAGAGAGGAAGACCCTTAACCTCTCAACAAGATGACTGATTCAGTGTCTAACACAATGGACTCAGGGGACAGGACAGGGCCAGGTTAAGCTCTCCTGTTCTCAGGGTCACTACGGGTCATAGCTGACTTGATGGCACCTAACAGCAACAACAATGTGACCTTTAATCAGGTTACACATTTTCATCCACTTTGTATTGTTGTTGTTGTTGTTATGTGCCATCAAGTCGCTTGCGACTCATAGTGACCCTATGTACAACAGCCCTAAACCCTGCTCTGTCCTGTGCCAATTGCACTGTCTCTGACACTCCCATCCCGATTACCCCAGTCACTGAATCAATTCACCTCATAGAGGGTCTTCCCCTCCTGCGCTGTCCCTCCATCTTCCCAAG
>NW_006399841.1:7695271-7698714 GCF_000299155.1 Elephantulus edwardii | reverse complement strand
AACAGGCCTTGCTGGGTAATTTGTTAGTCAATTCATCTGCATGCTGCACAGTGAATAAGAATGACAGAAAAAGATGTGATACCTTTGAGCTGTGGTAGTGGAGAAGAACACTGAATATACAGTAAGTTGCCAAAAGATTGAAAGGTATATCTTGGAGAAAGTGCTCCTTGGAGGTAAAGATGATAAGGTTTATCTTACTTATGTTGAGTATGTTGCTAGGAGAAGTTATTCCTTGGAGAAGGACAGCAGGCTTGGACAGGTAGACGGTTGGCAAAAGAGAGGAAGACCCTCAATGAGATGAATTGACATACAGCCGGCTGCAATGGGCTTGAGTGTGTCAGAAATTGACGATGTCACAAGAGAGGACTGGGTTCAGGGTCACTATGGGTCAGACTCAAATGTACCCCAAAACAACAACATTGTGAATCTAAGTGTCCAATAATAGAAAGATCATTTGTTTCAGATAGACAGATATGAACAGAATATATCTACACACATATATGTAGGAGTGGCACCCACTTACTAAACAACATGAACTCTATGAATGTTGATAAATGATGATAGTTGTAGAAGGGCTTCAGGCCTTTTGTTCATAGGATCTCTGTGAGCCATGCTAGACTTGATGACAATCAACAACAAGAAAAAAATATATATAAACACATTCTTTTTATAAGTAAAGTTTCATATATGTAAGCATGGCTATAAACTTTAATGAAGCTCTGGTAGTGTGTATGCGGTGGAGATCTGCATGCTAACTCAAAGACCACCAAAAGGAGAAAGATGGGCAATCTCTTCCCATGTGATCTGCAGCCTCAGAAAGCCAGTGTAGGCTCAGCTGTGAGCTGATTCTGACTTGATGGCAATGCGAGGGTGAGGGAGAGGGAGGAGAGGGGAGGAGGAGGAGGGAGGGAGGGAGAGAGAAGAGAGAGAGACCGTTGTGTAAAGGTTTCTATGAAACCCCCAAGGGCATATGTTCTTATGTAAGCTTTAGCTAATTCAAAGAAAATTGAAAAAAAGAAATTCTCTTCCCTATAGAACGCTTTGTCCATTTATATAAGTGTCCTAAGTCAGCGTCTTTATCTTAGCAGAGAAGCCACGAATAAGAGTAGAATCATGACTACCTAGAGAAGAGGAAGCCACGGTTTACAAAGACATCAGTCAACGGCTATTATACTGAGGACATTGCAAAATCCTTGTCACTTGACTTTTCCCAGGAGACCGAGCACCATCTGCAGTGTTGTTAATTGGTTATATTTTATACTGTTGAGTGATCAACTTCTTTACTGGATCCTACAAATAAGGCTTTTAAAAAAAATACCATTTCAATGTATGAAACACCATGAAAATAAAGAATACTGTGGAACCATGTATAAAAACTTTGTAAGTAAAACAATATAAAACAAAAATTTATTTTTTTTAAAATATCATTTTTACAAAAGGATTCCAAATTGTGTCAAGTCCATGCATTACTGCTCAGAGCAGACTCACAGAGCAGGTTTTCTTAGGTCTAGCTTACCAAGGCAAAGGGTTGACGGAATTTAGCAATAACAACAACATAGAGAGAGCTCAGATGACCTAATAGACAGAAAGTGATGCTTCCAAGCCAAAGGTGGGTGATTTTAATCTGTGTCCCTCAGGCCTGCTTTTAATTGTTTTTGTCAAACATTCTTCTAAGTGGTGTAGCACTGATCTGTCAATTTGCTGTACAGAGGTAACTCGTGGTTGTTGTGATGCTGAACACGGTGGCACTGATGTATCAAATGCGATAATGGTTACCACGGTGGACAGTGTTTGGTGGAGCTCCCCAATTAAGACAAGCTTGGAAGCAAGAGTGACATCCACTTCCAAAATAGTTTGCCTCTGGAAACTCTATGAACTTGGAGAAAAGAAGAAAGTTATACAAGTGTTCAGGTCTTTTGTTCATAGGGTCATTATGAGTTGCCTATGACTCAACGGCATTTAACAACAACAACAACAATCATAACAAAAGCAAAGCACCATTCCTTTTCTTACTGATGAGTGAATAAGAGACATTTATGCCAATCCTTTAAATAAGAGGAGAAAAGTTCAAAATATGACTCCATCTTTCCCCCTTTCTCTATGGGTTTCAAATTCAGTGTAGTTCAAGGCTGATTGCTTATAACTAGTTGAAGGTTAAGCAGCTCTGGTGGTGGAGTCTGTGGTGTGTTGTATGGCTTATGAAAAGGCCAACTATTTCTAGTGGTTCAAATCCATCTGTGTCTCTGGGCAAGAAAGATGGACAGTCTTCTACTGAGACTTAGAGCCTCTGAAACCCGGTGGAGTGTTGCTATGACTCCGAACTGATGGCAGTGAGTTTGAGATTTTTAGTTTTTCTCCAAAGATTGGCAGTTTCTCCACCTCTTAAGGGAGGGGCCTCCCAATGCAGGGCTGAAGATCTGCTTCTGAAAAACGAGTCACTGAAGGCTTGTGGAATCTAATTTTACTTTGACACACATCTGGTTGTCATAAATGGAATTCAACCTGACACCAGCTGGTCTTAAGGAAAGATCCACATGCTTTTAGGGAGCAAAGTACACTTCTGTCCAACAGAATGGAAATGATCACCTAACACTGTCTTAACAGATGCCCCTAGGAAAGAACACAGGAGTACACTGTGGTGACGTTTTGAGAGTCTATTCAAGCGCATTGATAAGCACTAAAAAGCCTAAATCCTAACAAGACACTGAAGACAAAAGTCACAGACACACACCAGCAACACCAGCCCAGAAGCATCCAGAATCCCCAATCCATATTCTACAGCTAAGCTGGCAGATGATAAAGGAGGAACATTATCTCAATGGCTAAATATTGAAGCTTCATGAGGTGGAAGATATTTGAAGATATTTGACTGCAAATGAGCCAAGAAACAAAGTTTTAAAAAACCCAACCACCCAACACCACAGCTGGCTGATAAATTATACTGCTGATGAACTATCTTAACTGCCTGAGAACTCTCGGTTATTTATTTGGGGGGTTTTGGTCCCTGAAAGACATCACTGACAGAGCAAATTAAGCGATGAGATGGATGAGATGTTTACAATGTTTAACAAAGATAAACTGGCCAGTGGGGAAGATGTAATGATCAACCACGTTTTCCTCCCAATGAATCTGGACTCTGTGATACGGAGGAATGAGGACTCCAGGGAACTGGTTTCTTTTCATTTCCTTCCCAAAACAGATTTTGTCTGGTGGCGAGGAGGAGGCGTTGAAAACAAAATATTCAGGAACTGATATGAAGCCACATTTGGAAAAACGGAGAGACCTTCACTGGGTAAGCCATCATAAGAGACACCACATCAGTGCTGTGACGTCTCTCAAGATTTCCTGAGTAATGAATACTGTTTAATATAAAAAGATATCCAGAGGATTAACATACTTACCAAGGACTAACCTTTATTAGGAAGGTTGTTGTTGTTGTTGTT
>NW_006399841.1:7684593-7695171 GCF_000299155.1 Elephantulus edwardii | reverse complement strand
CTCTCTGACGCATAACAAGTGATTGCAAAGACCATAGCCTGTACCAGACACACCTTAGTTTCCAGAGAGACATCATTGCTCTTCAGTACTTTAGAGAGGGCTCTAACAGCAGACTTTCCCATCACAATATGTCTTCTAATTTCCTGGCTGCTGGTACCAAGAGTGTTTACTGTGGAGCCAAGCAGACTAAAGCTGTGAACAATCTCAATCTCTTCATCATCTATCCTGATGTTGTCAATTGTTCCAGTGGTGATTAGACTCAGGAAATCAAGCCCCCAAGTCCAGGAAATATTCTGAACAAATATGCCCAAAGGCAACAGCTGGTGACTCTAAGTTAGATGAATCTTTGTCATCAGATATGGTGACTCAGTCACACAAGAGAAGGAATTAACCTATAGACAGGTGTGATGAGTTTTTCTGTCAAGGGCAAGGGGGTAATTCTTTTGAGCTTGCAGACCATACAGTCTCTAGGGTAACCACTCAGAGGATAAGTAAGGGCAGCCAAGGAAAGTGCCAAACATGACTATGTCCCAGCAAAACTTTGTTGACAAAAACAGGCAGTGGTTGGTTATTGCAAGACAATCTCCACAGTAGCACAAAAAATACAAATATAAATATACATAATAAATATAATATAATTAATATAATAGTCTCTAAAAAAACAACAAAAATGCCCCAAAACAACAACCAAAAAAATCCCTAGACTATTATTATTAACCATACTGTAATTCTTAAATGGAACCAACAGGCAACTCCAGGATATGGCTAATTCATCAGTTCTTTTTAATATGCAAAGCCAAAATAACAAAATGTTACTGTAAGATTTTTTTTGTAGAAATTAATTGAGATGAAATAGAAAGGGCCAAAAAGGGACTAAGTGCTCAGTGAATCTGACTTCCTTTCATCTTTCCTTGTCCTGCGGTGCTAAGCTGGGCTGGAGGCCCGGTGAAGGCCTATTTAATTCAAGCCAACTTCACAAATGATGTCCAGCAGTAATGAGGTGAAGCAGAGAACCCTTTAAGTCAACATTTGCTCAGCAATTGGTTTGATAAGACAGACTTCTGAGAAAGAAAAGCAAATATTAGTGCGCGTCAGGATTTGCATGTCCATTAATTAGATTCCTAATGACATTGGCCTGACATGGAGATGCTCTCTTTTTAATTAAAGCATACATTTTGAATGCTAGAAAATGATTCTCTGTGTTCTACACCAAATCCCTAAAGTTCCCAAAAGGTTTGAACAAGAACGCTGTCTGTCCTGCTTCATGTGATGAGGCAGAAAATAAGCCCTCATGCTGTCTGACATGTTAAAAAGCCCCTCAAAGTAAACAGAGGTCAGTTCTGTGATTTATTGAACTCAGCTGGGAGGTCTAATTTTCTTTCTGAAAAGTCATGAATCTCAATATTTTGCTCTCTCCTCTGTTTAACATCCTCTATCATAAATAATTAAGGGTTAAATGAGCTCAAGAGTTCATGGCCAACAGCTCCCACATTTGACGTACAGGTCAAAGTGACAGTTGTTAAGATAATTGAACCATCTTTTTCTCCCTTATAAATCTAAATGTCACAGAGAAAATGATTTTCATTTTCCAGTATATTTTCTGCCTCATTTAACACTTTTAATTTATCTTCTTAAGTCTCTTGCTTAGAGTTTCTCGTCCTGTCAACCTAAACACCCCTCATTCTTTGTGTTTCCTTTATCACCAAAATAATAACCACTATCATTAGTAATCTCACAGTGCCTTTTCTGTCCATGAGATAGGTAATATGATGTGAATTAAATGTATTCAGTCACTTAGCAAGACACCAAGGCAGGTGTGAATGCTCCCTGAAGAATCAGTATAAAAACAACAGTAGAAATAGATCCTGCTGTAGGGTGTCTGTTAATAAAAATGTCTGTTTATTCACATATTAGGGGACATTTTTAGGGCAAACAAAATTTTTCTGTGGTAACACTACAATTATGTGCTAGAGTAAAACACGTAGGGGTAAGGAAGGGAGTCGGAAATGACTCCTGATTTTAAAATTATTTATGTAATTTAAAAAAAGTACTGTCAACTCAATTTCAATTCTTGACAGCTCCAGGTACACCATATTACAGGGTTTCCAGTGCCTGATTTTTCAGAAAAAAATTATCTGATCTTTCTGCTAAGGGACTTCTGCATGGATTTGAACCATAAACCTTTCAGTGAGACCTAAGTGTTTAATTGTTTATACCACCAAGGGACTTTAAATTCATATACACAATAACATTTACTCCAGGTCTTTCAATTGCCCTGCCTGGTGTTTTAGGAGGGAGTTCTGGTAGCATAGTCTATAAGGCATTGTGGTGGTAACCCAAAGCAGTGGCATCCCGGAGGTTCGAATCTACCAATGGCTTTTGAGGAAGAAAGATGAGCAACCTCCTTCCATGTGGTTTACAGCCTCCCAAGAGCCCACAAGAGAGTCAGTTATGAGTAGCTTCCAACTCAGTGGTAATGAGTTGTGTTTCCAGAATGTAGGAACATTCCCTAGGAATCATCTGGAGAAGATTATTAAAAATACAGATTCCAGTTACGATTCACTCCAAACCCACTGAACAGCAAATCTCCAGGAATTTGGGCCTGGAAGTATGATTTTTGACCAAATGTTTCTGTAAATCTGTTGTGTAGTGTCAAGTGTCATATATGTAGTGATAAAAGGTAGAAGCTGTGAATGAGGCCCCATGATCTGATAAACCACGTAGCTGTAAAAGGCTTAAGGATAGAATGGATACTCTCCAATCCTCACAGAATTCTAATTGTCTGTAGGAGGTGATTTCCTGGGGTGTAGGTTGTAAGACTGCATCTTAATAGAGATAAAGGAGGAGGAAAACAAGCCAAGATGGAAGCTTGTTACCATCAAGAAAGACTTGCCAGGAGAGGAGTGCCTACTTTGGGACCCAGGCTCCTGCTTGAGGAACCTCCCTCACAGTAGAGAAGGTCAAGCAAGTCAAAGAAGGCCTGGCCTTCACCTAGAGTTGGTGCCCTGAATTTGACTTTCTAGTCTCTTAGACTGAAAAAGGAAAAAGCAAAAATCTGTTTGTTAAAGCCATTCACTTGTCTGATCTACATTATGGAAGCATTAGATAACTAAGACATACAGCCAATCTGAAAAGCTTCTCATTACAGGACAATGACAATATGATTGAGGCAAACAATCACCACCTTTCACAATTATTGAGTGCATGGAAAATAGCTCATTATAAAATAAGAGTGGTTGCTTCTGTTAGGTGCCTTTGAGTCACCTGCAAGTCCTACAACAGCTCTGCAACCTGCCCTATCCTGGGCCAATCTCATTCTTTGTCTCCAACAGACCCAATCCCATTTCTCCAGTCACCCAGTCAATCCATCTCATCCTAGGTCTTCCTCTCTTGTGCTGTCCCTCCACCCTTCCAAGCATGATGTTTTTCTCCAAGGACTGATCCTTCCTGGGCCTTAAGGTGAGAGGTGGAGCTAAAATTTCTTATGAGAACTTTCTATCTCCTCACTTTCTCCTGCATACTCTTCCCTGAGCTGAGGACAGGATCTAATCCGGGTCCTTAGATTGCTCGCACACTGAAATAGGAATACACACAAATGAGGTATCACTGGGGTATGCAAGGGAAAGAAAGTTATGAAAGTTGTAAATAAAAAATGTCATTAAAATAATTGGGAAAAAAACCCCAAGCCAGATCCCTCAGAAGCAGACATGTTCCCTGCACCTTTCGGGCTGTGTCTCCACGTTTCTGAGAAGCAGCATCACACGTGAGTGAACACGAGAGTGGAAGTTTCATCATTAAAGGGCAGAAAGGGACTGAGACAATCCGTAGCAAGGGAATGCATTGTTGGCCAAGACATTTGCATTCCTTGTCTCTACACATGCTTTCCTGTACCTTTAAAATGAATGTGTTCATTTGGACGTTTGACTAAACCCAGAGGTACCTCAGAAGGACAGTGTGGTGACCCTTTTCCAAGGAGCTCTGTCCTACACTGACACACACTGGGATGCCGTGACTCGGAGTTGACTTTTGATGGCATCTATTAAAATTGTGTCTGCCACCTTTCTCCTTCATTTGCTCCCTGAATGATTTTCATGAGCCACAGAACCAGCCTAAATGCCTTGATGCGAAGAATGCCATCAGACCAATCAATTAGAGCCAGGCTATCTATGCTGACAGCTGAGAGATCATGTGGGGTACCAGGCATTGTTCCCTCCCAGACTTTTTACCACCAACCCCACTGGTTTTGTCTCAAAGTGCTTTCCAGGGCGCTGCTTCCAGACTGCAAACACGTCATGGAAAAATGCAGTCTCCTTGGCTACTGACACTAATGAATTGACTGCACGAGTCTCTGACAGAATGATGGGGCGCTTGAGTCTCTGGACAAGGATTGGGGAGACAGTGAGAACAACATAGAATCAAGTAGTCTGCAACTGCACACGCTTAGTAATTCTGGTAAAGGGTGTGCCCACATCAAGTCTTTCCATCTGTTTAGACAGGCACCTCAAATCCAGTCTCTTTGGGAAAGACCATCTCAGATATATTTCCTGAGTCAGATTTTTTCTGAGTCATTTCCAACATAAATTTATCACTTCTCTTTGAGACAGACACTCATCGCCACATTGATCTATCAAGGTCTGTAAATATTTCCTATACTTTACTGACCACCAAGCCTGGATCCCAGGTCCTACAGGAGTGTGACCAATGGTTTAAAGTGACTGACTTCACCAGGGACTTGTGAACGTGTTCCCAGTGTGCACCCCAGCTAGATTGCTGAGGCTGCTCGTGTCAGACACAGCAAAGCTGTCAACCAAGCAGAATAATTTAACGGCTCGAGAACCACCACCACCACAATGTTTCCAAGTCAGGTCTGCAAACAATGTCAGCCTGCAGACCTAATTACTCAGTGGATTGCTGCCAGACGCCGTGGAGTCAACTTCGAGTTGGAGTGCTCCCTGTGAGGGGGCTGCACGGTCCTGCAGGGGTTCCCGGGGTGCAATGTTTATGGGAACTAAGGGAGCTCTGGTGGCCTAGTGGAAAGAAGCTGTGCTGCAATCCCGAAGGCACATGGTTCAAACCCACTAGGTGCTTTGTAGTAGAAAGATAGGCAATCTCCTCCCATGTGCTTTACAGCCCCTGAAAACCCACTAGAGGGTCAGCCATGGGTCATCAATGGTACACAACAATGACAACATGGAGGGTCTGGGTACATTGCTCAAAACTCCTACCCAGTGAAGTTGATTATTCCTATACTGCCGTGGAGTCAGACCTGACTCATAGCTGACCCCCCAGCAGGTTTTCAGAGGCTGTATGTCACATGGGAGGAGATTGCCCATCTTCCTTCTGAAGAACAGCTGGTGGATTTGAACCTCCTGCCTTTGGATTGACAGCGCAACACCCTAACCAGTAGGCCACCAGAGCTCTTGACTCAGTGGACCAGGTTCAGTTATTTTAGATGCCAGAAGACGATAGTGCAGTCACTCAGGGAAGAACTCCTCTTAGATTCCCCCCTCCCCTTCTTTGTTCACCAAAGCAATGGAATCAAGACAATGGATTGTTTCGGAACACCATCTAGTGAAGGATTTGAGGAAGTACATGAAACAGGGAGAAAATAATCCCAAGTATCTGATTCAATTCTTTTAATATTTCCAATTAGACACTTTCAAATGGTTCTGAAGAAAATAATTTAAAAAAAAATAGCCTAAAGGAAAAAGCAAAACTGAATGACTGGTACACAGCTGTCTGATAGTACATTCAGCTCATGATCCCATAGCCACTAACGACCTTGAGAATGAGACCAGAGCTCGGAGGGGTCAGCCAATCAATCGTTTGCTTCTACCAGAGTCAGCGTCGAGGATGCTACCACAGAGCTTGTGAGTAATGATCCCAGTTTTTAAACCTGCATCCATTAGCCATGGTGTTTTCCAGTTAAACAGTAAATATATCAGAGGCCCTAGCTTAAAAAAAAAAAAAAAGGAAAAAAACATTTCTAAAACTCAATAGCTTTTATCACCAGAAAATCAGCACCAACAGCATCTATTTCACAGTAAGCTGCACATGAAAGGCACTCAATAAATACAACATTTTTCATACCTGAGGGCTGCAGGTAGAGTTTTTCAATGGGCACAAAGGCGGAATAAAATTCAAACACTACATTTTGAATTCTCTTACATAAAACTATGCTCTCCCCCACCCCCTTTTTAAATTCTCAGCCTCACGGTTTAATATCCCTCTTCTCGTGACCTGGACTTCTATATTCTTCAAATGGAATAAACAGTACATGATCACCTCCGAATTTCCGGCGGGAGAAGAAAAAGACCAGGTCAAGCCACAAAGTCCCCAGACTCAATGTGCTCAGGGACACTTGCTTTAAGGAACTATCAGCACCCCTGAACGAGCCTCACCCTCATGCATCTCATTCTGAAGGTCAGAAAAGCTCCCTTCCACGTTCCCCAACGAAAACCTGCTCGTCCTTCCCAGTTGCTATCCTGCCATGTGACACAGTGGGGGTGGGGGGCAAATGAGGCATCAGAGTCTCCGAGAGCGACGTGGCTTGGCTGCTCAGAAATGCAAGGAGACGCTGCAATTGTGCTGTTCAGGTCACTGGTCGGTCAGTCCCTGACAGATGCAGGAAATACTCCCTCAGGGCCTCAAATCTCAGGTGGAGGCCACTGGAAAAAGAAGGACCTTCTTATGAGCCCTGGTGGCAGGGTGTCTTACACATTACACTAGCAGAAAGGTTGAATCCACGAGCCTCTCAGAAAGGAGAAGGGGCAGTCTTCTCTCATTTAAGATATACAGCCTTGACATTCCCATAGAGAACCCACGCGAGTCAGGAGCAACTCAGTGGCAGTGGGTTTCTCGTTTGTTTTAAAAATATTCAGTGTGGAGTTCTGGGTAGTGTATATGGTTAACATACTTGTCTGCTAACCAAATATAAAAGGTTCAAGAAGCACTTCACAAAAAAGTTCTGTCAAGTTCTGAAGAATCAGTCACCGAAAACCTTGTGGAGCACGGATTCACTCTGATGCACTTGACCTCCCATGAGTGGGCATTAACTCAGCAGCAACTGGTTATATTTAGCCCAGGAATGCACTGCCAATTTTAGCATCAGCTGAATCTTGGGCTTTTTCTCCAAGAGGCTAACCCTCCAGACTGAATGGACTTATTTTGAACTTAGGGGTGGGGGGAGGGAGTTTTCAAGCCTTTCAGCTCTGCTTCTCTTGTATCACTTTGTGGTCTTTAGAGCATGAGAAAGAGAAGAGTTTTACCTGGCCTTAAATTCTCAGTCGGCTCATCAACACTGGTTAGAAGCTGAGCGCTTAATCATTGTACCACCAGAGTGCTTTAATAGAATATCATATGTCTTGGATCTGTTTCTGGAAGACATGAGACCTCATTTGTACCAAACAAAGTTCACCTTTGCATCAAATGTAAAAAGAAGTACATTTTAGAAGAGAAAGAAGAAAGCCACTATCTCGTAGATAAACAGAATAGGACAGTAGCTATAAAGGAAAGAAAAAGAGCCCCCATGTGACAAGTTTAAGGAACCTGGCTCACAGAATTAGTTACGTCCCCATCTTGCTGTTAACACGCTTGTGTCCCGAGGCATCAGGATGTCATGCCAATGAGCAACTCCGTTCTAGTCCTGTTGCACTAATGTCCCCTAAAGGCATGACCATTTCCATGCAGTTGTATAGGTCTGGAGGCCATTGGGCCATTTTCATAGGCTTCTGTCACAGGCTGGAGTGGGATTAAAATGATAAGCCTAATCTCACTTTCCCTCCTCACTCTTCAACTGATCTTGTTCCCTGCTTTTTCAAACAAGTGAATAGTGAAGGGTAACAAGGCCAAGGTTGAAAAGAGCAGAGAGGAAGACCTGCCGTCTGAGTAAGATAGACTGAGATGCTGAAAGGAGGCCTGGCAGATGGAACGCTTGTCAAGGCCACCCAGGCCCACATGCCAAGATTCCTTTCATTAAAGCGCTGGTGCATTTTCTCGCTTGACTCACAAAGTGGCACCTGAGTGAAAACTTCAGTGAGAAACTTGGGGAGAAGCTCGGATGCGGGGCTGCTCGAGGTCTCCTCAGATCATGCCAGGGTTCTAACCAGCAGCTTTTCCCACTTTTAAATTTAAGGGAGGCCAGAATCCCAATCTGAGTCCCAGAACATGCTGGTATGAAGCAAAGTTTGCATTTCATTCTGAACCCTAGCGGGCCTGCTTCTACCTCTGTGGCAGAAGTTTAAGCATAAAAACAGCTTAATTGATGCACTTTGAATGCAAGGAAAAACAAAGAGAGTAAGAATGGTGTCAGGGCCATATCCAATTTCCACTTCTAGCTGTATCTAAAATTGCTGCCATGTTTTGTTGCACTGATGGCCATGTCACTATGTCGTTGGAATATCTTGTTGATTTGAATGCAGAGGGACCCAAGGAGACAGAGCAGAACTGTATCACAGGGTTCCCAGGGCTGACATCTTGACTGAAGTAGACCAACTGCCTTATCTTGCTCCTCAGAGTGGCTCATGGGTTCCAACTGCCTGGTGGCTTGGTGGTAAGGCATTGTGCTACCAAGGCAAAGGAACGTGGTTTGAATCCAAAAGCTGTGCTGTGGAAGAAAGACAGGCCACCTCCTCCCATGCCATTTATGCCTCTGAAAACCCTCTGGAGGGTCAGCACTGGGTCAGTTCCTACCTGATGGCTGTTGTTGTTGTTGCTATGCGCCATCGAGTCACTTGCTACTCATAGCAACCCTACACACAAGAGCCCTAAACCCTGCTCTATCCTGTGCCAATCTCACTGTCTCTGACATACCTACTCCCATTACCCCAATCACTGAATCAATTAATTTCATTGAGGGTCTTCCTCTCCTGCACTTTCCCTCCACCCTCCCAAACATGATATCCCTCCTTGCAACATGCCCAAAGTATGTCAGACGAAGCTTCAGAATCCTTTCCTCCAAGGAGCAGCCTGGCTTCACCCTCTCCAGGATGAACCTGTTTGTTCTAGCAGTCCATGCTATAGTCAAACCTCTTCTCCAGCACCATAGCTCAAAGGCATCAATTCTCTATCATCTGTAGTCACTGTCTAGCTCTCTGACGCATAGCATGCAATTGTGAAGATTATGGCCTGGATCAGGTGCACCTTAGTCTCCAGCCTGATGCTGTTGCTCTTCAGTACTCTGGAGTGGTCGCTGATTTCCTAGCTGCTGGTATCAAGAGTATTGATTGTGGACAACACAACAAACCTGTTGGCTGTCAGCCAACTGCTTAACCACCGAACTACCAAGACCCCTTAAAAATTGTTCAACCAAAACTCCCACAGTCATCCAGTCAGTTCCAAACTCATCTCGTTTCTGAGACTGTATGTCTTTAATCTTTCTTACAAGAGGGGCCTGCCCATCGTTGGAAATGCTGACCTTCAGTTCATAGCCATAGACATTATGTGACCAGGATATACATCAATGTCACACACTCACAGGACAATGCCAGCAACTGGAAGAGATTGAACAGATTCTCGTAGAGGAAACATTTCTTATCTCTCTGAATTCATTTGTTGATACTTGTCTCCATAGCCGCATTTGTCAACATCTGAGAGATATTACAGATATGTTAAAACAATCCAAACTTTAGAATAAACACTTGTTCTGTTTAGGTTAGTAGGACAATGGTTTCCCAAATTCTCAGAAAAATAACTATTAACAAAGGTGGTTGGAAGTGACATCAGTGCAAAAGGATGGTGACAACCTGGTGGTTGTTGTTAGGTGCTCACAGTCATGCTACGCACAACAGATACAAGCCGTGTCCTATCCGGCACCACCCTCCCTCTGACATCCTTGAGGCCACTGCTGCAGTCACTGTGCTCATCGGTCCCAGGAACCCAGCTGAGAAATGTACACTTTCATTCTCACAAATTCAACCCGTTCTTTAACATCGCACCCTCTTGAGAACTAATTTTTTAAGATATTCCGACTCCAGAAGGACAATCAGGACAGGCATCTTCTTAAGCCAATTTCCCTTTAAAAAGAAGGGACCTTTGTTCCCACTAGGAGACAGATGCAATGCATCCTCTTACGGGTGTGGTAGCAATTTACTGCACCGTGATTTCAATCTCATAAACAGCTTTGTGAAATATTAGCCCGGTTTCAAAGACCCCACCCAGGACTGCATGTGAGTGGAAGGAAATTGGCTTCAGATCATGTGACCTGAGATCATTCCAAAGGACGCTGTATGCTGTGTGCGGAACAGCGTGTGATTCTCTGACATTTAGCCCTTTTCAGGAAGCTTTCCGCCCAGGCAGCTTTCCCAGTTCCAACTGCGTCCTTAGAAACACCACTGACTAGTTCTCACACAATAAGCTCACTTACTTTACTTACTTTAGGGTCTTTGTTTAATGTTTATTTGTAAACTGATTTCATTCTAACTTTTAGGAAAAAAATGTAAAATACAATTATCTCATATAAACAATCTGTAAAGAAATCAAACTATCTTGCTAAGGATGAATAGTTTCTCAAAGAAGGGTACTTAATGGGAAATTCTTTTTCCTACCCACTCTGAAAACCCTATGCACAACAGAACACAC
>NW_006399841.1:7672095-7677568 GCF_000299155.1 Elephantulus edwardii | reverse complement strand
CCCAATTATCCCAGTCACTGAATCAATCCACCTCATAGAGGGCCTTCCCCTCCTGCACTGTCCCTCCACCCTCTCAAGCATGATGTCCTTCTCCAAGGACCAGTCTCTCCTCACACTTGTCAATCTAATTTTTTCTAAAAAAGTAACCAATAAAGGCATTATTTTAACAATAAAAGCAAAGCGCTGTCTGGTATAATGCCATAAATTAAGTCCCTTATATTGGAAGGCACTAAAATACAAATGGGAAAGAGTTACCTCTTTAAAGCTGATTTGACTTGAATGCCGTGTGTGGAATAAGCTTTCAGGACCTTCTCTGCTAATGAGGCATGGCTCAAAATGAGAATAAACAGCTGCTGCAGACATCTATTATTAATCAGAATGTGGAATGAGCAACGTATGAATCTAAGCTCCCAGAAAATTGGAAGTCATCAAAAAGAAAGTGGGACACATAGAGATGGATATGCTAGGCATTCGTTGTTATTGTTGCGGTCACTGGGTCAGTTCATCTCTGTGAATGGCTTCCTCTTTTTCTCTTATCCTCTACTTTTCCAACCATGATGTTCTTTTCTAAGGCCCAGCCTCTCCTGATAACATACACACAGTGTGTGACATAAGACTTCACCGTCTTCACACCAAAGGAGTATTCTGGCTGCACTCCAACCAAGACAGACTGGTTTCGTCTTCAGGCAATCTATGATCTAGTCAACATTTTTTTCCCAACACCATTAATTCAGAGACATCCGTTCTTCTTTGATTTCATTGTCCAACATTCATGTACATACGAACCTACTGAGAATATCATGGTTTCATTCAGAGTGAAATGTAGACTTTAAAGTGACAAGCTTGCTCTTTAACAATTTAAACAGGTCCTTGGGAGATGATTTACCCAGTGTGATCTGCCATTTGATGTCTTGACTGCTGCCTCCTTGAGTGTTGGTTGTGGATCCGAGTAAAATGAAATCATTGGCAACTTCCATCTTTTCTCTATAATAACTTATCATAGGTCCAGGTATTGGGATATTTCATGTTCTTGATATTGAAATGCAATGGATGCAAAAGACTCTAGTCTTTGATCTTCTTCAATCAGTACTTCAAGTGCTCTTTACTCTTAGCGAACAAAGTTCTATTATCTGCATATTGCAGGTTGTTGAAGTTTTCTCAACTCTTGATACATTTTTCTTCATATAGCCCAACTTTTCAGATTATTTGCTCAACATATAGATTGAACTAACAGTCACCATTTTGAACTAGATGATCATCTGGTCTACTATACAAGAAATGAAAAAAAATGACAATAAATGGAGTTGCATTCATTGTCACAAAGATTTTAAGCTGGAATCTGAATGAACATGTTGTCACTGACAGTATAAACATAAGTCTCTAAGGAAGACCCGTTGATATGACTATTACTCAAATTTATATGCCAATCATCAATGCCAAAGGTAAAAGTAAAGACATTGAAGATATTTACTAATAAATTATACTCAGTAATTCATCAAGCATGTAATCAGAATTCATTGACAATTGTTAGCTATTGCAATGTGAAAGCAGGAAACAAAGAAGAAAGATCAATAGTGGGAAAATATGGCCTTGGTGATAGAAATGACACTAGAGATGTCATGATAGAATTTTGCAAATACTTTGCATCCCTCATTACGAATATGTTTTTTAATAAAACATAGCAACTATACACATGAACAAAATCAGATGGAATACAAAGGAATCTAAACAAATACAATTATAATAGGAGAAAGAGGAGTAGCTGAACATCACCTGTCAGAAGAAGGTGAGGGGTCTCCTGTGGAACAAACCACCAATAGCTCGTACGTAAATTCAACCTGAAGTTGCAGTTGCAGAAAATAAAAGCAAGTTAATGAGAGCTAAAACATAACCTTGAGTATATCCTACATGAACTTAGAGGCCATTATGAAAAGTTTTAAAGCATTAAATGCCAAATGCCCCCAAACCAGATAAGTTGTGTGATGACATCAAGGACATAACACATTAAGAAAGAAGGTAATTAAAAAGACAGGAAATAAATAAAAGACCAAAATTATTGTCAGAAGAGACTTTGAAACTTGTATTTGAATGTAGAATAAACCAAAGCAAATGAAGAAAGAGTGGAACGCTGGATTTAAATGTGGATCAAGAACACAAAGTAGACCACCAAATAATATTTTTCAAAGGGAAAGAATGGTGGGGGTGGTCAAACTTCAAGTTAAAACACTGAGATATTCTTCAGACAAGGTTTTGAAGGGCCCAGGAGGAATACAAAGAAAATCGAGGGAAAACTTAGTGTCAGTCAGTATTCTAAAGAATTGGTTGATGTTGAACCATTTCAGGAGGAAGCAGTGATGAAAAATGAATGGCATTAGAAGATGTACATGTTGCAGCAAAGACATTAATGATCATTAACATTAAGACATTAAGGCTCCAGGAACTGACGTAATATCAACTAAAATGTTTCAGCAAATGATTAGAAAGCTGCAAACACTAACCTATCTATGAAAAAAAAAATTGGACTATAGCTATACATCCAACCAACTCGAAGAGATTCATACTTGTACCTATTCTAAAGAAAGACGCTTCAAGAGAATGCAGAGATTACTGAAAATATCATGGAAAGCATACCCAGAGCTTTGCTGGAGATAAAGAATGTATATATTATTGGAAAATACCATTAATAACACAAAGTTTTGCTACAGACAGTTTAAAACTTATTACAGCAGTGCACAGACACAGAACTGCTGGAAACTGTATACAGAGCATATGGAAAAAGGGATATCAAGCCTAAAGTAAGATGGATCTTGGCTGAAAACAGAGAATAACATAATCATGTGTATCTGTGTTAATTATACCAATTATTGACAATGCAAAGACATGTGACTGTTCGGGTGATAGCAAGTTACAGATAACATTTCAAGGAATGAGTATTCCAGACATCTAACTGTGCCCATATGGAATTTGCACATCAACCAAGAGGCAGTTATTTGAATAAAACAAGGGAACTACTGTTTGGTGTAAGATCAGAAAAGGTGTGTACCAAGCTTTTATCCTTTCATTGTACTTACTCAATTTGAGTGCTAAACGGTAATCTGAGAAACTGCTGTATCTGAATTGGAAGAAGATTCCTGCATGTGACATTCTTTCTGAACATGAATAGGTCTTGGCACAGTTACTGATAACTTTCCAGAGCAGCAGTCTTTTGTATGGATTACGTCTCAACATAAAGAAAACAAAATGCTTCACAACTGAATCAATAAGCAGCATCATGACAAACAGAGAAACAATTGAAGTTGTCAAGCATTATGTTTTCACCTCATTCACAACCAATGCTCATAAAGCAGCAGTCAAGAAACCAGGAGATGCTTTGCACTGGGCAAATGTGCTACGAAGGACTTCTTTAAAGGGTTATAAAGCAAAGGTGCTACTTGAAGGACTCAGGTGGGTCTGATGCAAGGCATTGCATATTCAATCATCTCAATTGCATGTGCAAGTAGACTAAAGTAGAATGGATTAATTAGAATTATAATATGGGTGGTACGATAGTGAAATACACATGGATTGCCAGAAGAACAAATACATTTGTTTTGGAAATAAAGCCAGAATGCTTCTTAGAAGCAAGGACGGTGAGACTTTGCCTCAAATGACTATGTAATCAGGCAGGACTAGTCCTTTCCAAATAACATGATAGCAATAGCAGAGGGTCAGAGAAAAAAGGGAAGACTGTTAGTGAGATAGACCGACAGTGGCTTGAACAATGGACTCAAACAGCCAGGAAGAAGAGGATGCACAGAGGTGGGTAGTATTCAGCTCTGTTGCTATCAAAGGGCGCCAGTGGACCTGCCAATAACAACAGTCATATATACCTTACTGTAAGTTACGTCCCAACTATATTTGTTTTGTTTGTGATTTGGAAGCAAGAGTGACATCCACTTCCTAAACAACATGCCTCTAGAAACTTTATGAACTTTGATAAATGACCATAGCTAAAGAAAAGCTTCAGGCCTTTTGTTTGTAGGGTCACTATGAGTCGTGCTTGGCTCGAAGGCAATCAACAACAACAACACATGATAGGACATAACCATTATTAATGACTTGAAGAGCTATACAGAGATGTTTAAATGATGAACCTATCAGCCTGATTTATTAAAGTACCTAAATTCATTTTCTTTTTATTAAATAGCAATAACATAAAGGAACAATTCAAAATGAAACTCTCAGAAAGTGCTTTTATAAAAAATTTAAATTCCTACAGAGCAAAATCTTGAATAATTAAAAAAAATTCCAAGCCAGTAGTGGAATAATAGTAAAGATGATTATTCCCATATTTAAAAAAAATATGTAGTAAGATAATAGATAGATGGAGACTCTTCTTCCAATTTGGGAATTTCTTGACACTCTTTTTGGAGAGTTATTTCCTTTGCAATGTTATAAACTAGGTTTCTTCCCCCCCCCCTCAAATTGGAAATAAAGCCAGAATGCTTCTTCAATACACCTGCTGACTGATTGTAATGTTGTAGGTATTTATAGGTATACACACTTATAGGTCTTTTCCATCTCATTATAATCTCATTGAGGGCCAGGAACCCTCCAAAAATAGTGTTTAGTACTTTCAAAAGACTTAACTTTTGGTGTTAATTTTTTGCGATAAATATATATGCAGAAAAGTGTTTGCTATGTCAACATTTTGCATGCATAATCCAGTGACGTTAATGATATTCATCGTGGGTTCTGACCATCAACATTGTCCATTTCCAAATTTTTCAATCATCTTTAATGGAAATGTTTGAAAAATTACTGAGCAAATGAAGCAAATCTAAATTCCCTGAAACATACCTTGTGATAGAAAATTATTTAATCATGTGCCAAAGGATGCACTCTTTTCCCCCTAAAAGAAGATTCATAAAAGCCACATTCATGTTCATGGTCCTGAGTCAGCCTCACATGGTTGTTTCTTTGTATGAATCACTTCATCGCTAAGTCACCGCTCAACTTTCATATGCCGTTTCTCATAGGAATAAGAAGACTTCAGCTTCTAGATCATCCATCCATTCTCCTTACGCAGTCCTGGTAGGAAAGCTCCAAGACTGTACAGAAGACTCTGGTCCATCAAGGAGGAGCTCCATGAAATGCCTAGTCATCATGAGATTTGCAGCAGCAGAGATAAAATAACTCACCGCGCGTGGGGTACAATGACTCTAGCTACCTCAAGAAGCCATTTCTTTTGTCTTTTGACCTAATCGTGTCTTATGGTTCCTGAGAATTCCTGATTCCATTGAAATCCTGAGCTACTCAATTGGTTGGTGCTGCAGATTCCTCATATGTTGTTGTTATGTGCCGTCGAGTCGCCTGCGACTCATAGTGACCCTATGGACAACAGCCCTAAACTCCACTCTGTCCTGTGCCAATCGCACTGTCTCTGACACTCCCATCCCAATTATCCCAGTCACTGAATCAATCCACCTCATAG
>NW_006399841.1:7534493-7670340 GCF_000299155.1 Elephantulus edwardii | reverse complement strand
CTTCGTTCATTAGTGTTCAAAGCCTCAAATCTGTTCCTGAGATGGTTCTGAAATTCAGGTGGGATAGACTCAAAGTCATATTTTGGTTGCCTCGGATTTGGTTTAATTTCCCTCAGCTTTAGCTTGAATTTGCATATGAGTAGTTGGTGGTCTGTTCCACAATCAGCTCCTGGCCTAGTTTTCACAGCTTATATAATTCCTCATATAAGATGAATAATAATGAAGAAAATACAATGACCTCAATGATTTCATAGGCAAGTCAAATGAGATTGTGGCTATAAAAATATTCATGACTTCACAAATAACAAGTCAATTGAAAATAACAAAGAAAAGTATCTGTGGTAGAATTATTGCATATAAGAGTACCTATTTTCTACCTCTCGACCAAATCCTGTGGTGTGACTTGATCCTCCTCCCTTGTCTCCAACCTGGGCTGCTCCTGCAATCTATTTGGGTCTACAGGAAACAGCAGAGAGACGGAGACCCAGTTTTGAGATTCAAAAAAGTCTGGAAGCTTTCGACTTGCTCTCCTGACACTGTGAGGAGAAGAAGACTGAGTCAGGCTGGTGAAGGATGCGAGAGCGTGTGGAGAAGGTGCTGTTCATCCTAGATGAAGCCCTCCTAGGTCAGCCTGCTGCGGCAAATATCATCAAGTTCAACACCGCTGTCCAACCGACCCACCACTGACTCTGGACACGGGAGTGGATCCGTTCTAGATCAGAAGACCTGCTCAACTCATCTGGACATTCAAACACAATCATAAAAGCTTATTGTCTTAAGCCACTGAATTCTGAGATGCTTGTTTTGGAGGTAGCAATAGAATCTTAAGGGGCAAGCAGAGAAAGGAGGAAGAACGTGGCCAGAAAAGAAATCTGTCGTGTGTTTCTACTTTTCCCTGCAGCATTTCTACGGTGTACTTAGCCACTACTCCTGTCTGACTGCAGAACTAACGTGAGAAGGTTCTGAACGCAGCAGAAAGGCTGTCATTAATGCACAGAGCCTACTTTCTGTGAGTGACTGTGTTTAAGATTCCCGGGCGTGATTTGAAAAGAAAAGGAGACATGGTCTCTTGGATCCTATCAAACCTCTCCTAAGTGTGGCACCCAGTAAAGAGCCAAGTACGCAGGCGGGTCTCTTTATAAACACAGCTTCTGAAATCAGCCTACCCCCAGCCTGACATTTAAAAATCAGCTGATGGAGGAAAGCAGGGAAGGATTAGTTAGCAAGAGTGGAAAAGGGGATAGATCTGACGCTAGATCATCAGAAGCCAATGGAAGTTATCATTGTTCAGCAAAATTAGTATGGAAGAATGGAAAGCAAATTTAAAGAGAGATGAAATCTCTGTTAAAAATCTTCTTTATGGCCAAGTATATCCTTGCTTACAAAACAATACCCAAGGCTAATGTAACATTATTAGAGAATATTCTGGAGAGGACTGCAGAGCGCTTGGGCGTCTTTGCTTGGTTTCTTGGTTTTATTTTATGACTGTGTTTGCTTTTTGTTAGTTTCCCAGGGTTTAACCTCTACAACAGCTTCTGTGTAAGGAACTCCAGTGATGCAACAATTAAGTGCATGTCAGTCAACTGAAAGGCTGGCAGTCTGAATCTCTCAGTAGGTCCGAGGAAGAGCAGACTGGTGATAAGCTCTTGTAAAGATTCTAAGTTTTGTTTTCTCTTTCTTTCTCTATTTCCCTGTTTCTGTCTTTCTGCCTCTCTCATGACCTTTGATTCAGAACCAGCTTATGGCTGGATCTGCCACGGGTTTCTGAGGTTGCAGAACACATGAGGAAATGGACCATCTTCCTCCCAACAAGTCACTGGTGGATTTGAACCGCCTTCGGGGCACCCTGAAGGCAGCTCTACTCCGTTGTACAAGGTTGCTGTGAGTTCAAATTTGCTTGATAGCACAAAATTATAATAATCCCCCCCCATATGCATGGGATGAGGACCTAGAACTCAAGTCGTTCAAATGCTCATGATTACTAGACCTGTCCACAGTTACGAGGACTTGAGGAGTTGTAGAAATGGATTTCCCTCTTTGCTGGAAGGGTTCTAGCTGTCCTTATAAATCTGGAGCCATCCCTTTTCCACTTTTACGTTACAAACAAAGATGCAACAAAGATGGTCAGATTGTCATCAGATCAGCAAAAAATTAACAAAGAACATCTGAGATGAGGACAAGATGGCCGGTTGCCATCAATAATCACTGCAGGAAACACTTACTGAGTGCTTTACTCTGCATAGGGGGCTCTTGTGGCCCACTACATGTTGCACTGCTTGCTAACCAAGAGGCCAGCAGTTCAAATCTCTGGCTGCTCTGTGGGAGAAAAATGGATCGTTTCCTCCTAGGAAGATCCACAGACTTGGAAGCCTATAGAGGATCATTACGAGTCACAGCTGACTTGGCTGCAGTGGGTTGGTTTGGGTTTAGTTTTGTTCGCGTTTTCTTTTTTAAAATTGGTTTTCATTCAGCCATTCATACATTTGTTTTATAACATTAACTGCAGTAGATCAGTATCATTTATTACAATGTTCATCAGGTCTTCACTGTACCCTGCCTTTTCCTTCGCCCCACCCACCCTCTCCTCTCTGCTTCCCTCTCCCTCACCTCCCATCCCTGCTAATCCTCCGTGATTGCTTCTGTCCCTGTGTAAGCCTGTCCTTAGCTTTCTCCGCTTAATCAATCATGAATATCTTGTTGTATCATCAATTATAGCACATACGACAGCTAATATCCCTTCATTCCACGCTGTCCTTCCCTTCAGTTAATCCAATAAATTGTTCATTGTCTACCCATCAATTTCCTGTTTCTTCTCCCCAGTAATCATTCTCTATATGCAAACCCTGGTTTGGTGTTATTATGCACTAAGCATCCACTCTCTATCTCGATTGCAAAGAATTTATCAGCTCAGTAAGTCCACAAGTTAAGGCTTATTAAACCCATTTTCCAGATGAGCACTGATGAGGTGCAGTAACTCACTCCAAAAGTCTTGCCAGCTAGTGACCAGCAAGAACAATGTTAAGTCTAGATGATCCCTAAGAATTTCTTCTCCTGCAGTCATTTGAGTCCCAAGTTTTGGCTTTGCCCGACTTTCTTTGCTTTTAAAATCAATGTTTGTATAACATGGTGCAATCTGTCAAGTGCTTTCGCAGACACAGTTGGATGAACCAAGGGTTCTGTCTCTGAGAGACGCCCCTTCCTTGGCAGAGCTGAGGGGAGCACTCACTCAGCTCCCGGGAGGAGCCCCTCCAACATTGGTGGCTTTTCTCCAGACCAGAGTTTTGCAGTCTCTCACTGTTCTGCCTTGGTCACTCACAGCTCCAGTTTCTGTGTCCCATATTCCCTCTCACGCTTGTTCCTCCTCCCTCCTCCCTGAGAAACAGTGAGGGGCCTTAACTTCTTAAAGATCAAACTGACTCTCAAACTCACTAGCTGGCGAGCTAATGTAGGATGCTGGGAAAATGATTTGCCCTTTCTAAACCTCAGTTTCCTCCTTGGGAAAATGAACAGATAATAACAGTGCCAACTTTATAGATGGTGGGTGAGAGGACTGAATGGAGTTATATGTGTAATTGGCTTAGCACAGTGTCAGGTAATATAGTCAATTTTCCATAAAAGTTATAGAAACATAAATGCAGGCCTTTGTGCACGCACAGGCGGAAGCCGGACAAAGCAAGTCCAGATTCTCATTATCAAGAAATGAGGTCTCCAGGGTGAGCTGATTCAGGAGCGCTCCTGCTGTTCTACAGAGCAAGTCTCCTTTCTATTTGTTTGCTGCTCCATAATTTATAAAACACTTTCATGAAGCGCTCTGGCGGGGTCACTCACCATGCCTTGTGTGCCTAGCTCAAAGGCTGCACATCTCTGGTGGTTCGAATCCACTAGCTGTCTGTGGGAGGAGGATGGAGGTCTTCCCATTGCAATGTGCAGGCTAGGTGACTTTACGGAGCATCGTTACAAGGTGGACCGGACTCGATGGCAGTGGATTGCAGTTGGAGTTTTCATGAAGAGAGTCCCATGTCATCTTTGCTCCCTGCACTTTCTAAAACATAATACAATGCTATTCCCTCTGTGCCATCATCTCTAACCTTCCTGTAGAAGACATTAGACACTGAGTCTGCATATCCTCCTACTTCCCCACTGCAGCCCCTGGCTCTAATGCACTCATACTGCTCGTCCAGCACTTCCAAGATGCCCTGGAAGCCAAGGTTCCTGAGGTGATTTGCACCTGGACAGGGCTGAACTGGAAGCACCCGCTCCAGCGTTCAGTTCAGACCTGGGTCTAGGAGGCACCTGGGAATCCATTTCTGCCCCTGGATCATGGCGGGTGTATGGTTCTAGCATCGGATCTAGTGGCAGACTGACACTCTAATGCGCCTCCCAGGTGACAGCAACAGCCCGCAGCAGCTCCCGGGGAAATCAGTGCTGGTGTACAGCTTGAGGACATCTGCTCCTTTCGCCCTCTCTCAGTGATTTTGCAAGTTTTAAATTTTCTCCATGTCTCTTTCTTGCGTTGTTGTTGATGTTTGCTGTCAAGTTGGTCACATTTCTGGTGACTGCATGGGTACAGGGCAGAAGCTGCCCACAGAGTGGACATTTCCCATAGGGTTTCAGAAGCAGATCACCAGTCCTGCTGTTGCCGCACATTCATCTTCTGGCTATTAGTCAAGGGCTCGGGCATTTGTGTCACAAATCAGCCAGAGGATAACTATCCTTTGCATCTGGTTTCCATTTTCCAGATGCACGTTGGTTAGGTGCTCCCGGGAGCTGAGTGCTCCCCTCAGCTCTGCCAAGGAAGGGGCGTCTCTCAGAGACAGAACCCTTGGTTCATCCAACTGTGTCTGCGAAAGCACTTGGCAGATTGCACCATGTTATACAAACACTGATTTTAAAAGCAAAGAAAGTTGGACAAAGACAAAACTTGGGGCTCAAATGATTGCTGGAGAAGAAATTCTTTGGTATCGTCTAGACCTGTTTTTTGCTGTTGCTGTTCACTAGCTAACAAGACTTTCAAATGCAAAATCTTTTAGTGGACTGACGTTGGCCTGCCTTACCGAACCCACGGCACGTTTCTCCTGCTCCTCACTCCACCAGTCCCGTTGCACATTATTTTCGTTGTAGTAACTCTTGGACACGTATGCTTCTCTCCCAGCTGAAAGCCGCCTGATGGAAGGTGCTGTGACATCCTCATCCTTGATTGTCCCCACAGTGCTTGGCACAAAACATCTGCTAAAACATGTCAGGGCAGCCTTGTGGTTGAGCTTCCACTGTAACACGGTGGCAGGCTGGAGACAGATTTGTATTTACCATTCGTTTTCATCATTCCACGTGCTGTCACATGTCAAATCATGCCAAAATTGCTAATTTCCAACATACAATCTTTCTCTGTGGTAGATGAAGTGACCCTTCTAGAAATCTTTATCCTCACCTCCTTACCCTCTGGGAGTTCTAAGTTGGGCTCTCTTGCTTGGGTGGGCTTGACACTAGGTGGTGGCCCGAGGTTAAGCACTTGGCTGCTGACTGAAAGAGCAGCAATCTAAATCCACCAGCAGATCTGCAGGAGAAAGAAGAGCGAGTCTGCGTGTGTTAAGATTGTTATTGTTATTGTTGCGTACTGTCGAGTTGGAACCGACTCATAGCTGACCTGCTGATGGATTTTTGAGGCAGTAAATCACATGGGAGGAGACCGTCAATCCTTCTCCAACTTTGGAAGCTCTCTGGGCCAGTTCTTCCTGCCCCATAGGAGCTGCACAAGTTGGAATTGTTCTGAGGGCAGAGGGCTTGGTTCTGGTTTGGCATATAGCCCCCATCCCTTTTTAATGCAGGACTCAGAAGATACTCTTGAAAGGCTCATATATGGTCAGATGCATGTACTTGTGCCTCAGCCATTGCTAAGAGAACATGCCCTGGTCAGACCACAGGTCCACAGAAGGAGATGAGAGCATTATGGAGTAGTCACATCCCCAGTTGAGTTTAAAGACTCCCCAGTTAAAGAATGATGACCCTCCTCTATCTGCTAGGACATAACGATGACCTTCCTCTAACTTCTAGGACATAATGATGACCTTCCTCTATCTAGGACATAACAATGTCCCATCTCTATCTGCTAGGAAATAACGATGACCCTCCTCTAACTTCTAGGACATAATGATGACCCTTCTCTATCTGCTAGGACATGAACAAGAAATGCTTACTGTCTGTGTTCTGTCACTGAGATTGTGTGACACTTTGCTTCACAGAATTCTTGTGTCAAAAATCACCTGATAAAACATGGATCAAGAATAGCAAAAAAGGAACATAGACCAATGGAACAGAATTGAGAACCCAGAAATGGACCCGTCTATCTACGGTCAACTGATATTCAACAAGGAAATAAAACCTATCAAATGGGGAAATAACAACCTCTTCAATAAACGGTGCTGGCAAATCTGGGCTGCTACCTGCAGAAAGCTGAAACAGGATCCACATCTCACACCATACACAAAAATTAACTCAAGGTGGATCAGAGACCTGGGAGTAAAGCCCAAATCATAAAGTTCACAGAAAACAAATTGGAATCAAGCTTAGACGGCCTCCTCTACAATATAAAAAGACTGCCAAATACAGCTAGAAATGCAAAATCTGCAGAGGATAAAATTGATGGATGGAACATCTTAAAGATTAAATCCCTGTGTGCATCAAAAACATTTTCCAACAGAGTAAAAAGAAAACCTAGTTACTGGGGGAAAAAACATTGGCCAAGACCATCTCAGACAAAGGTCTCATATCAAAAATTTACAGAATCCTACAGGGCTTCCACAAGAAAACACATACACACACACACACACACACACACACACACACACACAAACAACAAAACAAACAACACAAAACAACTGATAACACAATTACAAAAGGGGCAAAAGACATGGAAAGACTTTCCATGGAGGAAGATATTCAGATGGCCAACAGACACATGAAAAATTGCTCAAAATCACTGGCAATAAGAAACAAGCAAATCAAAACCACAGTGAGATACTGTCTCATTCCATTAGCAGTGACAAAGTTTAACAGGACAGCAAGTAAAAAATGTTGGAGAGGATGTGGAGAAATAGGAACTCTTAAATACTGTTGGTGGGATTATAAAATGGGACGACTATTCTAGAAGGCAGTTTGATATTTCCTCAAAAAGCTAAACACAGAACTTCCATATGACCCAGCTATTCTACTGGTTGGAGTATACGTCAAGGAAATTAGAACTGAGATTTGTACACCAATGTTCATAGCAGTGGTATTCACCACTAAAAGAACACAGAAACAGCCCAAATGTCTAAGCACAATCGAATGAGAAATTACGGTACATTCACATGATGGAATACTACGTAGCACGTAGGAGCAATAATTTTGAAAATCACTACTTAACTTGGGAGGAATTGGAGAGCATGAAGCTAAGTGAGCTAACTCAAACTGTAAGGACAAATGTTGTAGAAGACCATTATTGTAGAAATAGAAAGTAAGTAGTAAAATGTGTATGAGGCTCCGGGGGGGAGTAGGAGCAGATGGGTGAGGATGGACGGGGGGAGAAGAGGTAATTTTAGGGTCACACAATTTGATGGGTAGAGGGAGGGGTGGGTAAAAGAAATGGGAAATATCTGGTGTGAAACACAACATACATGAACTTTGTAAGTAAACTGGTATAAAATGAAAAATTTCTTTTAAAAAAAAAGAATTGCAAAAGAAGATTTTTGTTCCCTAGGAGTTTGAATGTATTAGAGAGACAGGGGCACGTGAGGATGACACTGAAACCCTCCCTCTAAGGCAGCTCCTTGCCCGGCCCACACCCAGCTTCCTCCTCCAACTCCTTCACTTTCCTTACTCAAGTGAGTTCAAGGCACACTGTGAGCCTCTGAGCGGCATCCCTGATTTTGTCAACACTCACTGGGCTTTTAAGGCAGATGGTACTCCAGATTTTCGCTTTTCCTCTTGAAGTCTCACTCCTTTACAGTGATTTCTATCACTCTCTTGGACAAACCCTAACTCTGTCCTCAGTCCTAAGTTTTCCTGGAAGCAAAACTGAAGAGCTCTTTCTATTAGAAGCTTGTCTCCCGCTGATATTCCTTTTAACACCTTCCAGTGTCCCCCCCAACTCCAGCACATCCAGCAACATCCTTAAACACAGCCCTCTGCTTTCTGCTTCTCTCCTTGACCTCCTGATGGGCCATCTACACACAAACCTCAGAACTAAGTGGCCACCTTTCCCTCACCCAGCCGTGCTCCACATTTGGTAATGACCAGATGCCTGTAGCTGAACCCAGCCTGAAACTGTGCCACAATGGCTGATTATTCTGAAGTAGTTTGCCAGATTGTTCTTCTGAGGTGCTTCCGGATGGACTTGAACCTTCAACCATTGGACTTGTACCTAGCAGCTAGGCAAGTTAATCACCTGCACCACCCAGGCATATGTGTGTGGCTTTGACTGGAATTCAAAAGGAGTTATTCTGGCTGGGAGAGCTTGTAGCTTTAAGGATTACTATTTGAAGTCCTTATAAAGAATGGCCTTAGTGGTGTGACTATTCTCTGGTATAATGTGTTCTTGTGTGTCAGAGGCTTTTGTTTCTTTTTATACCAAACATTTTTCTAAAAAGCAGGACTAGTGGTGATGGACAGGAAGTGGGGCCTCATATACACTTCACTTAATACGAAAGATTGAGGGCAATCATTGAGGGAAGCGAAACTGGCCATGCCCATTCCAATCAGCAAACTCAAAGGCCCGTGTGCTGTGCTGTCCCATTCAAAAAAATCAATGACTAATAAAAAATTTAAGCTGCATTAACTCACACTGGCAAAACAGTGGATAAAATTTACTGTGTAGAACACAGCCAATAAAGATATTTTGAGCTAGATTTCTTTTTTCCAGACAAAAAAAGATAGAACTCTATCTGATTTTTCATGTTGACATTTAACAAAGGACCCCCTGAAAGAGACCCTGGGTGTTAATCTCACATAATATGCTTTATTTACTCCTTTTTATAAGCTCTAGCTTCCCTACAAATTTGGCTGAATTTCTGGATCCTAGTGAGAAGTCTGGGTGAAGTTTCCAGGGGGAGGGCAGCTCGGTGTTCCTTATCACGACTGACTCTGGGAATATTTACTGGAGTCTTAGTCACGGGCAGCACGTTTGTATATACAGGGTCTATTCTCAAACAAGTGGCTGAGATTTCTCCCAGGCACTGTCAGCCATGGAAGGCCATCTCCACATCCTATCGGCTCCAGGACCAGGGGCTGTGTATACTTCTTCTTCTTGCATGAGGGAGTTTAGTTTCTGCACTAGACAAGTGTCTGTGTATGAGTGGACACGGAGTAGCTTCCTTCACTCAATCTCGAGTTGACCCTTGTTCTTTAAAAAAAAATAAATAAAATCCTTTGAGTTCTGACCAAACTTTACCTCACTGAAAATATCAATTCCCAGTAGATAGTTTGTTGTTTTTATAGTGACAAAAGAGAGAGCTGGGATGGAATTATAATGTGTGTGTGTGTGTGTGTGTGTGTGTGTGTGTGTGTGTGTGTGCAGGCACACATGTTTTGACAAATAGAAATTTTTGGAAAACAAAGAGAAAAATTACTATTTATGTGACCAGTAGTAAGTTTAAAAAAATCAGACTGAAACTCTTATTCTATGCTGTACTCAGTAGAGCAAACTCATCAATTATTTTAGGAATCAAACTTAAGTAATGTATTTTGAATAATAATAAAGTGGTAAAACACCAATATATTGTATTTTGTAAGATGTACAGACAGAACCTAACAATAACAACAACATACTACATAATAGGTAATTTTACTCTCTCTACATGCACGTTGTCTTGTATTGAACTGAGTTCCCCTCAAGTGCGTGCATGTAATGTTAAGGATGGTGTGTAACATCCTCAATCCCATTATTGCATTGAGGCTTCCCTGGGATGTGACCTGCATCATCTCTTGTCTAAAAAGAGATAAAAGGAGAAAAAAAAGTGAATAGATACAGCCCTAGTGCAACTAAAAAGATCCAGGCAAGAGACACTGTTGGACCACTGTCCAGTGTGGACCAAGGTCCTATGTGGATCAAGGTTCTGTGTGTGCTGGGAAGCTTCTTAATATTGGCAAAGACTGAGACATACAGAGACCTCTAATGATTGCTGGATCTACAGATGCTGAAATAAAGATGGAGCTTCCTTCAGAACCGACAAAGCTAGAAAGCTTCCCCACTGTCAGCACTGTGGATTGGACTTTGAGCCTCTTAAGTTTTCTACTTGTTAAAGCCCTCCACTTGTAGCATCTTCCTTATAAAGCACCAGAGAGCTAAGACACACGTGTGTACATAATATACACATTATTGTTTTTGTGGTTGTGTATCATCGCTTTGGAACCAATCCATACCCAATCCTCCAACCTGACCCTCCAGTGGGTTTTCACAGGCAGTCAGTCAATCGCATGGGATGAAAATTGCCCATCTTTCTCCTGTGGAGCAAGAGATGGATTCAAACCACATGCCTTCAGGATTGCAGTATAGCTTCTAGCCACTAGGCCACCAGAGCATATAGGTACGGGAAATATAGGGACAGCACTGGAGCATAAGAGGGAAAGGTTAAACCCTTAAAGTGCCTAGCCCTTGGGAGCTGGAGATAAGCTAACAGTGTCTGGAGAAGGTGAGATGGGACTGCTGAAGTCAGCAAGCAAAACCAACATTGCCAAATGCCTTGACTTTCCTGCTGACACTCTTTTGAGCTTCCTTATAAAATAAGGCAGACAATGGAAAGGCTTCAAACAGTAGAAAGATGTTCCAATAGTTGTGTTTATGCAACCATCTAACAGCATAGAGGCTTGTACAGAGGCAAGACTAGAATCTCAGGTAGCAGAACATTCCTGCAGACACCCAGTAAAGAAAGGAAGTGATAAGGTATACTTTCAAAACACCTTCAATACAACGTGTCTTTGGAAGCTTGTACTCTATGCTTCCATGTCATTTTTAAGAATTACTTACAGCATGCAAAATTACACAAAGCATCTATTTCTACAGTTCAGCAAACTAACCGCTGTTGTTGTTGTTAAGTGCCGTTGAATCGTAGACGACTTATAGTGACCCTATGAATGAAAGACCTGAACACTTGTATAACTTTCATCGTTTCTCTAAGTTCATAGGGTTTCCAGAGGCAAGATTTTTTGGAAGTGGATGCCACTCCTGCTTCCAAACTTGTTTTAATTGGGGAGCTCCACCAAATACTGTCCACCATGAGTAACCATTATTACATCTGACACAACAGTGTCACAGTCACAGTGTTCAGCATCATAGCAACCATGAATTACCTCTGTACAGTAAATAGACCAGTGCTATACCACTTAGAAGAATATTTGACCAAAAACAATTAAAACTACCTCAGGGCCGCAGGTTAAAATCACCCACATTTGGCTTGGTAGCAACACTTTCTGTCCACTAGGCCAACAGAGCTCTCTCTATATTGTTTTTGTTGTTAAGTGCCATCGAGTTGTAGACAATTCATAGAGACCCTATGAACAAAAGGGTCTAGAAACTAGACCCAAGCCTAATTTCTAAAAATTAGATTAGACTTAGCAATTAGAACCTTAACAAAAACATTACTTGTTAAGCTTGTAAACCCTCTTCACCCAGCATGTGTTCTGTCTTCTGGTCTGCACTGACCGTTCCCCCTTCTCTCGCCTCCCCTCTTCCTCTCTTTCTCTGCCCTCTCTGCACTTTCTAGTTCTTGGTTCTTTGGTGATATTCCTGAAATGTGGCCTCTGCCTTCTGCTATCTCTGCTGCTTTATCTACTCCTTTTATATCTCGAAAGGGACTGACTCAAACCATATCTTATACTAACACAGCCTCATTTATATGACAAAAGAACCCACCTCATTTCCAAGTGGAATTATAGCCACGGGTATATGTACTATACTTATGGGAAATAGAATTCCATTTATAATATACAGAATATATTTAAATTGTTAAAATATGTCTTTATAAGTTTTATGCTACAAAGACAGTTGCTTATCATATATTTTTTTCCTTGCCAGAAAAGGAAGACATTCAATTGGAACTAACTTTAAATCTTTCAGAGAATATCAAAGGCATTGAAGTATTTCAGTCACTATTGATTACATCATAATGTCACAGGTAATTTGAATATATCATATATTTCTTAATTATGAAACTGTGTACACTCTAGGATATACTCTTCGTTATGAGTGAAGAATTAGGAGCAATAACTGCTCGCTGAAAGGCTGGTGATTTGAACCTACTAGCTACTCCAGAAAGGGAACTCTGTTAGGAACCCCAAGAAGTAAGGAGCCACACTGCCAACCCAAAGGCACAAGGTTCAAGTCCACCAGCTATTCCCGTGTGGTTAACTGCCTCTGAAAACCTGCTGGAGGGTCAGCTTTGGGTCGGTTCTGACTCCATGGTTCACAACAACAACAACAAGAAACTTCTCCAGGAAGTAAGGTGAGCGGTCAGCTCCCATAAGGATCCACAGACTTGGAAACCTCAGGTGCACTTTCCTCCTGCTAAGGTTGCTGTGTATCTGGGCTTATGTATCAGGCAAGAGCATTGTGGTCCCTGAATGACATGGACCCTTTCCTAGAAGACAAGGGAAAGAGTGAGGCGTATTATGATCAAGGTAATGTTTTGGAAACTTGCCAGGTTCTTTGGTCTTGCATGAAGCAGTCTTTTCAATCCATTGTACTTATAGAACCAAGGTAGTGATACCCAACAGCTACAGCAAGGTCCTTGGGAAAAGAACAAAAAACCAGACAGATGGAAGCTCTCTGATGTTTACCTAGATCTGCGAGCATGGAGTAATGAGATAAACACTGGTGAATATTGATATTTACAGAGCCATTACTTTATGTCATGTTCTAGTGTGGTGTTGTTATGTACTGTAGAGTCAGAACTAACTCATGGTTGATCTTCTAGTGGGTTTTCAGAGGCAGTAACTTGCACAAGAGAGGACTGCCCATCTTTCTCCCATAGTTTAGTCGGTGGATTTGAACTGGGTGTCTTGGGGTAGGCAGCCTAATTCCTTACCACTAGCCACCAGGGTCTTCATGCACTAGAGTATCAGTCTACATGGCTTGTGCCATTAATTCCTCTTCAAAATCTCATCAATGAGATACTTTTTTTACTATCTGCACATTGTTAACAAAAAGATGGAGGCAGAGAGACTTTAAATATTGCAATAATGGTCTCTAGTCAAGAAGTAGGATAGGCATTATTTAACCACAGAAACCATGATTTAAACTCCAAAAGAACTCTTAAATCTTAGCAAGTTGACATTCTATAAAGTTATGAGATACATATGGAAAAAGTTTTAAATATAAAATTATAAAGAATGTGTTTTATACAAAGGACAAGGCAGCTAGAGTTTTGTCAGATTTTGGAATCCGTTATGAAACTGTATCACTTAAAACATTTTGTTGCTGGCACAGATACAGAAGCACAAATCAATAGAAAAGACTGAGAAAAAGAATCTAGAAATAGAATAAAGTGTTTTTCAAAATATAACACACGATAACCGAAGCTTCCTACAAAAAAAGTGTTAAGAAAAGCTATTTGACAAATCAAAGAAGAACAGCTAAATAACAATTCTGGGAAACAATTAGGTTAGATACATATTTTACACATGTACACTAAAATAACCTTCACACAGATTAAGCAGTTACATTTAAAAAAAATAAAAAAGAACTAAAATGACAGAGAACCCAGCAGGAGATGGAATAGAATATTTATCAGATTTGTGAAAGAAGTTATTTTTTCAGCTTTGAAGCAGTGGAATAAATCATGAAGCAAAAGACTGACAGATTTGAATACATAAAAAATTTAAAACTTCTGTACAATAAAAAAAAAAAAACCTCAGCAAGACTAAAGTAGAAAGGACGTCACAGCGAGGGCAATATGTGCATTTAGTATGACAGCGAGCTCGAAACCCAAACTACACACATCATCGTTCAAAATTATGAGGGAAATAAACTGACCCTCAAAATATAAATATGGAAGATATAAAAATATAAATCCACACAGAAGCAGAATTGTCAAGTAAAAACAACAACAACAAGAAAATCATTCTGCCCCAAATTAACACAATCTAAAGGCAAGCACTCTTGGCACCAGCAGGCAGGAAATCAAAAGACAAATTGCATTAGGAAAACCTGCCATCAAGGATCTCACCAGAGTGCTAAAGAGCAATGATATCAGTCTAGAGAACAAGGTGTACCTGATCCAGGCCATGGATTAGGACCTTTGAAATGACTTATGATGGATGCATCAGAGAGCCAGAAAATGACTAAAGATGACTGAAGAAGAACCAGTGTGATGCTGGAGAAGAGTATTGAACATATTGTGGACTGCTAAAACAACAAGCAGGTTTGTCCTAGAGAAGGTTAAACCAAGTTGCTCTTTGGAGGCAAGGATTTTGAAGCTCTGTCTCATATACTTTGGGCATGTCACCAGGACGGACAAGTCCTTGGAGAAGGACATCATACTTGGAAGGGTGGAGGGAGAGGGCAGGATGAGATAGATTGATATACTACCAGGTTAACAGTGATAGATTGGCTCAGGATAGGACAGGGTTCAAATCTATTGTGCATCGAGTCCTCTATGATTCATAATTGACACAATGACACATAACAACAACAAAATAAAGCAAACTTGAGAGAGACTTTTTCAGCTCTCTGGTGGTACAAACAGTGGGCGATCCATTACTGGTTAAAATCTGGTGGACTGAGTGGGTGGTTCCACATGTATCATGGAAGAAAAGCTCACTTCCAGCTTAACATCAAATGAGGTGGTATGAATCCGCAGGGCTCTCTAGCGATGAGTTTGGTTTTTTACTTGTGGGGACAAAATCCTGCTTAAATTTCTATATTGCCACAGTTAGAGTTAGGTTGAAATCTAAGTACTCATTCTTTACTGGTGAATTCTAAACGTATAACAATAACAAAAGAAGCCAAACTAAGCGCTTTTCCGTGGAGTTAATTCTGAAACCCATAAATCTCATTTTTGCAGAGTAAAAATGTGCCCTAAAGAATTGTGAAAGCTGTGACCTTTTGAGTAAAATGCCAAGACTTTCTTTGGAGATTCATGGAGGTGGGCTTGAACCATGAATCTTTCTGTTAATAGTTGAGCTCTTATGATTTGCACCACCCGGAGACTCCTATAAATGGATGTAACTTCTTAAATATCAGCATATAATACATAGGCTGGAAAAGGCTCAAAACCACATTGATTTTCTACAGCAGCAATTACCTACCTTGCATTTTCATCTCCTGGAAATGATAAAGGGAAATCCAGGCAAGAGCACAGAGATGTTTATCTGTTATTTCTTACAGTGGAAATATATTGGAAGCAACCTGAATACCCCAAATCAGGAGAATGGCTTTATAAACCGTGGCACTGAAGTGCTATGCTTGTGGGTGGGGATGGGAAAGGCATTTTTAGATTTTCTTTCATGGAGTTTTATTCAAAGTAATTGAGGAGACAAAATGTTAAACTAAATTCAGGTAATCATTTCTTTAATGCTGTCAGGGTTTGAGACGCTGATGGATTGAGAAGATCAGTATATCAGCAGAGAAGAAAGAATGAAATCTGAGAAAAGGAAGAAGAGAAGGAAATCAGTTAGAGACAGGGGAGACAGAGGAGAGCAGGACAGAGGAAACAGGAGGAGGCCAGAGACAGGAAGACGTTTTAAGGCAGGAGGAAGACTGGAACTAAAGACAAAGGTGGAAGGATGCTGTGGAGATGCGGGGTGTGAATTCAACTGCATTAAAGAAGAAAGGAGAGATACAGGAATATGTCTGGAATGAAGAGGAAGGAACATTTGAAAGAATTCCTTGCCATTGAATCAGCATTTATTGCCACTTGGCTTCTGTAAAAGGAGCAATGAGTAGAAGTGCCACCAGAGGGCAGGTTTGGTACTGGCAATAGGATTTCAAAAGCATCCTGCAAAACAAAGCAAAAAAAAAAAAAGGCCTTTTTTTTTTCTTCTTTCAGGCAAAGGGTCCATTCTTTGTTCTGCAACAATAAATATTTCATTGAGTCCTGAGCAATTTCCTTAATGGTTGTGTTGTGGGTATGAATTTTGCTCCATCTGTCAGGTTCACAAGAAATGTTATAGTACTTTATTTCCTTTAAACAAAATTAAGGCTGACTTCAATCCACAGGTTTACAGGCCAGGTTGAAAATCAATCTCAGTTATTATTGCAGCTCCCCAAGCCCACAGAGGTCCTCCAGAGGTGCTGGGAGCTTAGCCAGCGCTTGACATCGAGGTCATCGGTCCCTTCTTGAGACCAGGGAAATGCTTATGAGCGGAACCAGCTTGATCCCCTGTTAAGCTATAGCTGTGTTGCATCCTTCTCTTTAGGACGTGGGCAAAGTTTCAGCGTCAGCAGAACAGACACACTCCCTTAAATTCTTATAGAAAGCAAGGCTTATGATAATCCATTACGATAATCCAGCCTGTGGAACTCTTATCCTATTCATCTGCCTTTAGACTTAAGGGAATTGTCTCCAGTCTCTCCTGCCTGCTGCTGTTTCAAACCCCCTGACATCAACTCTCCTATCTCAGTTGACCAGTCTAAGCTTTTAGGCGATGGCGTAGACAGATGCCTTCGGGACACACCAGCCTCCAGAGAGCAGAATCTCTGTTTAGTTCTTGAGATGGAAAAGACAAACACACAAACACATGTTCGTATCTTAATTGTGCCACCAAATTTGCCCAGCGCTTCCTCAAATGAAGCCAGACCTGTCGGCAGATCCAATGGTGCCCCTGGGTGGTGCAGGGGACTAATGTACTTAGTTGCTAACAGGAAGGTTGGTAGTTTGAAGCCACCTAGAGATGACCCAGGTGAAAGGACAAGAGATCTGTTCTTGAAGACCAAGCCCTGAACATCCCACAGAGCTTTGTCACCCTGACACACACTGGCTGCCGTGGCTTCGAGTTGACTTGATGACAACACTGGATTCTAGTTCCAACAGCACTTGGGAACCTGTCAGAGACCAGGTTCTCTGGATCTGGTAGATAACAGAGGACACGGGCTCTGCTCAAAGCTGACTGTGGGGGGGGAACAGGTCATGGGAAGAGATGCTGTGGAGGAACAAAGACAGAAAAGGGGCCCGTTCTCATTCCAAAGCCCATTCAATAACAAATCCACAGAGATGCATGACCCAGGGCTCCAGGAAGGAATTCAAACCAACGCTAGAAGGCTAGGTCCCATTGGTAAAATTTGTTACAAATTCTGTCTCATTTGCTATAACATTTAAAACACTAAAATCAAAGATGTTATTACTGATAAGTACTGTAGAGTTGGAAACGACCCATAGCTGATCCTCCAGCAGGTTTGCAGAGGCAGCTAATTGCACAGAAGGAGATTGTCCATCCTTCTCTGGAAAACAAAAGATAGCTCATATATTTTTATTTCTTTTTTATATCTCTCAAAAAAAAAAAAAAGGAGGGACAATCTCCTCCTGTACCAGTTAAATCCGATTTGACGGTGCACACACACAGAATAATTTTAAAAAAAAATGTGGACTACACCACTATTCATTATCTACTATCCACCTTTTTGTATATCTTGCTTCTTCTAAAAAATAACAAGGCCTGGCAACTCTTATTGAAAGTTCATTGTCACAAGTAGTAAACTTAGGAAACATCAAGAAGACATCAGGAAGATATACATCCTCAGTCCTGGAGCAATTGGTAACATCATGAGAGATGCAAAAAACATTGACATTGCCAACAATTTCATTTTACTTGAATCCACAAGCAACACCCTCCAAATACTGAGAAGCAATGTCAGGTTGAAGAGTAACGTGTGCTTGATTCAGGCCACGGTCTTTTCAATCACGTGCTGGGGTATCTGAGAGCTGGTCGTAAATAGGGTTGACAGAAGAATTATGGATGCCTTTGAGGTTTGGAGTTGGAGAAGAGTGCTGAATATCCCACAGGAGACCAAAATAACAAACATGTGTCTCAGAAAGTGCGCAGCCAGAGTGCTCCTTGGGGCAAGTACCGCGAAACTCCATCTCTCGTCCTTTGGACATGTTGTTAGGAAGGGCCATTCCTTGGGAAGAGACATCGTGCTCGGAAAAGCAAAAGGTCAGAGAAAGGAAGAAAGGAAGGAAGGCGGGCCCTCAAGGAGACGGACTGACCCAGTAACTGCAGCAATAGGCTGAAGTGGGGCAGAGCAGGGGAGTCAGCACGAGACAGGACAGAGATCAGATCTCTTGTTCACAGGGTCTCTATGAGTTGTACTAAACAAATAATAAAGGAAAGAACAAAACCTATACGGTATTAATAAGGACATCTGATTTACCTGAATTTCCTGAGAGCTTCCATCTACTATTCATGAAAATTCCTCTCTATTTTGAAAATAATGTTTAAAGAATAAAAGCAACGGGAGTAAGTAAATAAATGGAGTCCATGGCTGGGGTAAATGGTGAATTACTTGGGCACTGAACTAAAAGTGAGCACCTCAGGTCTACCCATAGGCAACTTTGAAGAACGTCATCACGGCTTATGTATTAATTATTGTTATGACAGGAGTCCAGAACAAAGGTAGCATAGTGGAGTGGACTTGTGGGGAGGGACTGAACAACAATGACATTTTTTCTTTCATTTTTCAAAAAATAAAGTGAATTGCGGGTGGGAGGGATGGGCAGAGATAAAAGTGCAACAATAAATAAATGGAAATCCAAAGCCTCTGCAAATTTTCATTAAAAAAAAAATCATTGGGAAGTCCACGGAGTGAGTCATCCTGCTTACAATGGGACACCAGTAGCCACGATGACTTGATAACGGCCTTGAGTTCATCTCAGAGATGGGGATGAAGGGACTGGATAGGGTAACATTCAGACCCTGTGGCTCATAGGACCACCAAGAGTCATCGCTGACTTGATGGCACCAAGCAAGTACAACAACAGCTTGAACTACATAAATAAGTAACAACATCTCTCAATATTTATGTGCTGAAAAAAATCTGCTTAAATACAACAAAAAATTAATTTTCAGCATCCCTTCTGTACCTCCATATCCAATCAGAATCATGTTGGAATATTTTGTTGGCTGAAATGTTATCTGCTGTACATAGGGTTTTCCAATGAGCTCTAGTTATTCTGAAAGACTAACTAGTGAAGAGGGATGGACATTAAGGCTCTGAGGCTTTCCGAGTGTCCCCTGTCCCGCACCTCAAGGGCCACATGCGCCTCTCCTGATTTCTCAAGAAACCTGTGCTTACATCTGAAATCATTTCCCAAGTCTATATAGTAGTTAGTCTCAGGAAAAAGAAGCATCTTAAGTTACATTTAGAAATTCTTTATCTAAAGGCATTTATTTATCTATCTGCTTTAGGTTCTCTTTAAATTGAAATTTTAAAGAAATTGCACATCTAAAAGGAGTAAAATCATTAGCCATTGGGAAACGAGATTTTGAAGAGGATGAATATAAATTCTACACCATAAGTTTAAAAAGAGACTATTATCTTTTTAAAAATGCGAGAATATCACTGTAGCTTTAAATAAGCAGATGTTTTTAGCTCACAATCCAAATATGAGTGAGGCGACATATTAAGTTTCCAAATGATGGTCAGAAAAAACCAGGATCTGAATCTTCAGGAATATACAGAATTTTTCAAATCTCTACCTCTGTATGTATTTGTGTGTGTGTGTGTGTGTGTGTGTGTGAGAGAGAGAGAGAGAGAGAGAGAGAGAGAGAGAAATGATATGTATCAAAACCATTTCGAGAGTGTCTCGATCATTTTGTCAAGGTTAAATCCTTAGAAAAATCAAAGCATGCAAAAAAATAAATAGTGTGACAAGGAACAACAAAACACTAAACACCAGCTAGTTGCCATGCATTTGATCCTGCCTCAAGGCGACCCCACGTGTGCTCTGTGGGCTTCATCACTGACTGGTTTCACAAGAAACTCATGAAATATTATTCAGAATGGGTGACCCTGGAGGACATTATGCTGAGTGAAATATCTCAGTCACAAAAGGACAAATACTGCATAGTACCACTGTTGTAAAACAGGACTGACATTGGGCTTGGGGTTGGGGGGGAGACTGAGAAAGATGGGATAAATTATGTACACTGGATTGAAACAGATGAGGGAAAGAACTGTTTAAAAGGGATATATGATTGGGTATTATTGTCATGACAGGAGTCCAAAATAAAGGCTGCACAGTGGAGTGGACTTGGGACGGATTGTATAACAATGAAAGAAATTTTCTTTTGCCTTTCAAAGAGAAGAGCGAACTGGAGGGGAGGGGTGGGCAGGGGTAAAAGTGAAACAATGAATGGATGGAAATCTAAAATCTCTGTAAACTTTCATTAAAATTAATAATAATAATAAAGTAAAAAAATTTTTTTTAAAAAGAAAAAGCTTGCCAGGTCTTGTTTCCAGGATGTCTCTGGGTGATTCCTAACCACCAGTAATAGTTCCCAAGTGCTTGGTGAGCTGCATCACAAGAGACCGGGGAGCCTGATCCCCTTCCTAGCCTCCTAGAAGTGGCCTGTTCAAATGTCGTTGTTCAAAGGCTTCCTCTAAAGCCCATCGCCCTGCCCAGATTATGCAGCCTAAACTTGAAACTGGTTCATCAGAAGGTTGTCAGGAAGAATACTAATTTTTCTTTAAAGATACTTAGAATACCATATCAAGTTACATCACCAAATAAGCAATAAAACAGCACATCCATTGAGTAGATACCAAAAGATTTAATTCCTCCTCTACTGCTGACAAGAATGAAGGCTGTTGTTATAAATGACTAACATCAGTCACAAATGTGCCGGTCAGCAAATAAAAAAGGTTGGAATGACCATGCATGAGAGCAAGAAGACAGTCTCTTAATTACTTCTAAGGATGTAAATTTTGATGATGTATTTATGAAGGAGGAAAAAAATCTATGTCAGAACAATGATTAATTATGGGGCAAAACAAATGGAAGAAATTTTCCATTACATTCCCCAGGTCTTAAGCTTCCCAGTTTGCCTTTGCATTCTATCCCCAGCTCTCTCTCTCTCTCTCTCTCTCACACACACACACACACACTCTCTCTCTCTCTCTCTCTCACACACACACACACACACACACACGCTGATACTATGTAACAAAGCAAACCTCTACTACAATGCTATACAGTCACAGAGCCCCCTAGGAAGCTTGCTGGAGGTCTCACTATTAGCCATCTCGGAGCCTGAAAACTTTGCAGATTTCTGGGCATATATCAGAAAGGATCGAGATAGAGAAGTGGGAAGGGATTTCATATTCTAGACTGCACCTGGGCTCCAATGAAAGGAGAAAATAGTTTGCAAACTATTGCTTGAATATTCTACAATTACGCTCTAAACAAGGCAGTCTCTCTGGTATAAGAAGATTAGAACAACTCGTCATAATGACAAGTTTAAAAATAATCCTTAGCAAATCAGTTTTGTATATTTTTTAAATGCACACACTATATTTGCACAGCAATGTATGTAGATAATTTATAAACATGTATTTAGAGAAGATGGGTTTTTTTGTTTGTTTGTTTGTTCAATGTTAACTCTTAATGAGTACCTGGCTCAAAACCTGTACAGTTTTCATCTAAACGAATGGTTGGGGGTGGGGTGGGGTGAGAGAAATTGGAAGAAATAATGTATTTGAATTTTGAAAATAAACTAAAATAAACTGTTCCACACTTTGATTTTTTTAAAAAAATTATTATTATTTCTACAAAAGCAATAAACACTAACTATAGAAAATTAAGAAACTGTAAATTTCCTATGCAATTACTGCCTCTCAAAACCCACTGGCTGATCCGTTCTGGGTCGATTCTGACTCACTGACACATAATAACTATACAGCTAAAATATTTTTTGCCTCTTATCTAAGCATATGCACATTATTCTACATACACGTAAACATAATTTTTCAAAGTTAGTATATGTTTTCATAGTAATTCATAGTTATTAATATATAGTATTCAAAGAAAGCTTATGTCTTTTCTAATATGCTTTTCAATTAAAAAGAAATTACTTTTCTATGCACATGAGTGTCTGTACATATACATATGCCTATACCTATGAGATTTCTTTTTTTAGGTAGCATTTATTAAGTGGGAACTAGCGATGCTTCCTGCCCTGTTTGGGGTTGAGGAATCCTGGAAAAGGAGGCAGAAAAAGAGCTGGCCCTTGATTTGTCCCATCATTCATTCAAGAAGTGAATAACCTAACTGCAATTCTTAAGCTCAAAATGTAATTCTGTTGTATATTGTTGTTGTTGTTATTTGCCGTTGAGTCACCTGCAACTCATAGCGACCCTCTATGTACAACAGCCGTAAACCCTGGTCTATCCTTTACCAATCTTATTGTCTCTGACACACCTATCCCTATTACCCCAGTGATGGAATCAATCCATCTCATCGAGGGTCTTCCTCTCTTGTGCTGTCCCTCCACCCTCCCAAGCATGACATCCTTCTCCAAGGACTGATCCCACATTGCAACATGTCCAAAGGATGTCAGACAGAGCTTCAGAATCCTTGCCTCAAAGGAGCAGCCTGGTTTAACCCTCTCCAGAATGAACCTGTTTGTTCTCCTAGCAGTCCATGGTACATTCAATACTCTTCTCCAGCACCACAGCTCAAAGGCATCAACTCTCCTTCTGTCATCTCTAGTCACTGTCCAGCTCTCTGATGAATATATTAGGACAAAATATTCTGTGCCCAGTTTTAATGAACAGTAAAGTTTTTTACCAGTATGTAAATGAAACACACAATATTTTCATTGGAAACTTTGGGAGTTTTGTACCATTTTAAAAAATTGTGTTACTGATGTTGTTATTGTTTGTTATATTCTGTTGTGTTGCCTTCCACTCATAGCGACCCTATGTACAACAGCCCTAAACTCTGCTCTGTCCTGTGCCAATCTCACTGTCTCCAATACACCCACCCAGATTACCCCAGTCACTGGATCAATCCACCTCATAGAGGGTCTTCCTCTCCTGTGCTGTCCGTCCATCTTCCCAAGCATAATATCCTTCTCCAAGGACCGGTCCCTCCACATTATTGTCATTTTCATCACCATCATTACCTGGCATGAGGTCAAGGTTGTGCCTCATCTGGTTACCTGTGAAGCTGTGGTTTGGTAGCTATAATTCAGCCATTCTCCTGATGACAGTAGGTAGAATGTGACCATTCTCTCAATGAGACCTACATAACACACACTTTTCCTTGGTGAAACTAGATAGAACATAGTCATCTCCAGGATGAGATCTGCTGTGAACAGCCAATCACTGGAAAGGAGATTTTATAGGGCATGTAAATGGCACCAAACATTCAGGAATGTTCGGCAAAGCTCTTGATTTTCTACAGTCTGTATCCTGCATCTTGTTTGTCACCATCTGACCTCTGGATGGACTTTACCCAGAGAACCCAGCACGCTGCCTATCAATCTGGGACTCATTAGCCTTCAAGGCTACCCAACCTGTCCTCTGACCTGGGAATCTTCAGTTTGTCAGCCCCTGTAGCTGTGTGACTCAGGAAAAACATCTGGCCTGATGTCTGACCTTCAGACTTGAGACATTTCATCTTCTACAAGACTTGTGAGCCAGTTCCTGGAGATAAATCTCTACTTCTCTCTAGAGACCTCAGCCCAAGAATTTTTTTTTTTTTTTACTTTTCAAAGAGAAAAGCGAACTGGGCAGGGAGGAAAGTGTGTAACAATGAATGAATGGAAATCCAAAGTCTCTGTAAACTTTCATTAAAATAAAAAATAAATAAAGTTTAAGAAACTATCATAGATAAAAAAAATGATAAACACACACATACAAAAGATATCTGTACTGGTAAAAACTTTCATTCATTGTGATTCTAAGGGCATATGCTGAGATCACTGCAGATCTTCTAGTGCTGCCCAAGTGCTTTTAAGCAAAAACATTGTTTGTTGTTGTATACTGTTGAGTCAGAACTGAATTATGGCTGACCCTACAGAGGGTTTTCAGAAGCTGTAAATGACACAGGAGGAGATGGCCCATCTTTTCCCATGGAGTGACTGGTGATTTGAACTGCATATCATTAGGCTGGCAGCACAGTTTCTTACCAGTAGGCTACCAGAGCTGCCTATAAGCAAAAGTAACTATCTCTAAATTTATTTATCTATTTACTAACCAAGTTATTTCACCTTCATACCTCATGAAAAGTCTTATCTCAAGAACATGGAAACAGGGAACATGCCCAACCACAAATGAATGGATTGAGATATTATGGTACATTCACACAATGGAATACTATGTAACATGCAGGAGCAATAACTTTGTAAATTATTGTTTAACTTGGGAGGGACTGGAGAGCATTATGCTGAGTGAACTAACTCAGTCCCACAAGGATAAATATAAGACCGTTATTGTAGAATGAGTATAGGATCCAGGAGGGATGGGAGAGGCTGGAAGCAGAGGAATGTGGATGTACAGGGGGAGGGGGGATTAATCATTGGGTTATACAATTTGATGGGTGGGGGGGTGAGGGAAATTGAAAGAATTTGTTGAAATTTGTATTAGAACTTTGTAAGGGAAATTGAAAGAATTTGTTGAAATTTGTATTAGAATTTTGTAAGGGAAATTGAAAGAATTTGTTCAAATTTGTATTAGAATTTTGTAAATAAAATAGTGAAAAAAAAAGTCAGCTTGGGGAGGGGAAGGGAGGGAGAGGTAGTAAAATGTGCAACAATGAATGAATGAAAAACTAACTTTTCTGTAAACTTTTGTTAAAATGACAATTAAAATAAAATTCTAAAAATGAAAAAAAAATGATAGGAGAATAAAAGGAAGCAGGAGTGGCATCACCTTCCTAAACATGTCTCCAGAAACTCTATGAATTTTGATAAATGTCGAGAGTTGTAGAGGGGCTTCAGGAAGCCTTTTGTTCACAGGGTCGCTATGAGTCGTGCTCTGCTTGAAGGCAAACAATGAGAACAAGAAGAAAAGGAATATTAACAATTTTTGTTATAGCCAGTGCTCATTGACATGACAGGGCTGGAAACCATGTCTGTGAGGAGTGGGAAGCCAAACAGGATCTTCTAGCAGGAAGAATGGCCATGTGGAGCAGAGCCAGGGGCATGGCTGTGCAGAGGGTAAATAAACTGGGAAAGCAGCTAGCAGAGGGTGAGGGACCAGCAAAGAGGTGCATGCAATCCGGGCAGCGAGATGACGAAGTCCTAAAAGACCATAATGCTTGAAAAAAATCCCACCAAACCCAAACAAACCAGAAAGTAGAGTCTTTTTATAGAGGACATCTTAAAAAAGAGAAACTATTGAAACTTGGAGAAAGATACAATATCACAGAGTGACCATGACAGTGCAATCAGACTATGGAATGATGACAATGATTCCAAAACTGACATCAGACTTGAGCACATACACTTGCATATACTTGTGTATGTGCACATGGACGCACACACTAACAACCACACACAAACACATATTCACACACAGTCACACCCACCCCTAGATTTGTCACCTACTAATCCTTCTCCCCTATTGCTGTCGAAAGGAAGACTCGGCATAGAGCTGATTCCGAAATCTGACAGCCTCCGCTGACACCCTTCTGAATTGTGTGTGGAAGAGGCAAAGTCTTATTTGGTTTATTTATTTGTTTGTGATTCTCCATCGGAGATAACCCCCAAAACAAATTAAAGTGTGCTCTAAGTACGCTCCAGCTTATAAATCATATATTTGCATTCTCGTACTTTGGGAAGCATAAAACCACATAGATCAGCTATAGATATATATGCCTCCTTCAACACCGCTTTTGTCAAACTCACACCCACAAAGAAAAAGAAGGGATCTAAAAGCCACAATAATTTGCCTGCATATCTGTCTACTAATCAAAATCAACCATAACAATTAGAATAATATTTTATTAGACCAAAGAAGTAGAAATTCATTCTAATTGTCAGAAAAGCATATTAAAAATGAAGATATTTTGAGCCATGGCTATTAACTGCATGAGAAACGATGATGGTAAAACACTGGGGACAGACAACAATGTCTCAATTCATTTTCAATCTCCAGTTAAGATGAGAGGAGTGCTTTATGCAGCATTATCTTGTTTTGGCTTATGTGGCCGTGCTTAATTTCCAATTTTCTGAGAATAGATGAACATTTCTCTAAGCAAAGGGAAAATGGGTCAAAGATACCCACAAGCATAATTTGACTATCTAGGTGTGTTGATTTGTGTCTGTACAACGTGATTATGTCAATAAAGCTTAAATATTGCCGTTTGATTGCCTTTCTTACAAACGGCTGCAGGAGGAAATGGGCAATTCCAACTTCCTCAGCCCTGACCGTTTCCCCGGACCACACCACGGATGTCAGTACTGCCCACAGTAAGGAATGTTCCTCGAAATTGTCACCACTAAACTGTCATGTGCTTTAGTTCCTCTGTCTTTTTTATGGGTTATTTATCATTTGCAATGTATTCTTAAACACTTTCCTATTTGCATCTTGTGACAAAAACACAAGATAAATTTCAGGAAAGATGCCAACTTCCTGAAATGGGTAATGAGGGGCCTGTGGAGGCTCACCCACCCCTGCTCCCCAATTTCACCCGTCCTTTCCCAATGTCACCTGCCCCTCCCTAATATCACCCACCCCTCCCCATTTCACCTGCCCCTCTCCAGTTTCACCCATCTCTCCCCAGTTTTGCTACCTGCCCTCAGATTTCTATGAAGTGGGACATTTATTTATATATTGATCATTCTCAGTGTTACAGTGTAGAAGGTTTAATAAACCATGAAGACATAGAAAATGACCTGCAGTTAGAGTGGGATTTTTCAGGGAGGCCCCTGTGCGCCCTCCTCGCCCCAGATTAGCACCGATTCGCAGCTGCTTGCCCTGGAAAATGAGCCCCCCACACACACCCCCCAAGATCTGCCCTGTGTCATCTCCTGCTTGCTTGCAACTAATTTCTAACCACACTGCCTTTTTAAACTTTCAGCTTCTACAAATCCCACTACTTACTCTTGAACCCTTTGGTCTGCAAGCTATCATTCTAATTGCCGTCTCTGTAATATTCATCTGACCGACGTCTACTGAACAGCCAAGATTCTGCTCCAGTGATGTGTTTTCCTTTCATTGATTGGGGGAGAGGCCCTTTCTCTCTGCCCTCACAGCAGATATACTTAGCAATAATCTAGGCACTTTTTGTCTTGGTGGAGTGCTCCTTGGTCGCAAGCATGGCTAAGCTCCGTCTCACACACTTCTGGCATGTTGTCAAGAGGAATCATTTCTTGGAACAAGACATGCTGTTGCAAGAGGCGAGGAAGACCCTGAGTAAGGCAGCCGGCAGGTGATTACAACAATGGGCTGAGTACGGAGGAGCTTGGGAGGCCCGTTCAGGCTAGGACAAGGTTTTTCAATCTGGTGGTGATGAGGTTTATGTGAGTCAGTTGACTTGACGGCATCTTAGGACAACAATTCAGACTCTTAAAAACAAAACAAAATAACACAAAACAAAACAAAAAGTAAAAAAAAAAATAGGGAAAAAAAACCAACCAAAAAACAACAAACAACACCAACGAGCCCTGGTAGTGCTGTAGGTTAAGCACTGGACCACCACTGAGATGTCAGTGGTTTAAACCACCAGCCCCACAGGGCACATGTGCCAGTCTGCTCCCGTGAACATCTGCAGACTTGGAAATCCTTCGGGGGTGTTCTCCTCGGGCCAGTGGGGTTGTCCTGAGTCAGTCTGCAGGATGACTGTGGATTGGGATTTGGTTCCAGCACTTATTCAGGCGGTGGTAGCATTCCTGCCTTCCCTGGGGGAGACCAGGGTTCGATTCCTGACCCACACACCTCAGTGCAGACATCTCCTATCTGTCAGTGGATTGCATATGTTTTAGTAAAACTTCAAGACTTGGATGGGCTAGGAGGGTCACCTTGGAAGACTGCTTCCACAAGTCAGAGCATGCAAATCCTCTCAACAACAATGGTTTGAGGAGCAACTGTCCATGGAGATGCTGTAAGACAGGCATTGACGTCACCGTGAGCTGAGGGCCTACGTGATGACGCACTTACTACCTGTCCTGTGATTGTCTCTTCGCTCATTTGTCCCCCTCCTCTCTCTCTCTCTCTCACTCACTCACACACACACACACACACACACACACACACACTCTCTACCAGGATCTGGAGGTAGATACAAGCCTCTCAACACCTGTATCTTCAACGTGGAGTGTGAGGGAGCATTGAGTTAATGCGTGTGACCTGCCTGAGTGAAGAGATTTGCCTTCTCTTCAAAAAGGCAGATGGAAATCCCATGGCCTATAAAATCTCTTAGAATTCTCATCCATTTCTCTACTGAGAACCGGAAGACATTTCCAAATAAGGGCGAGCAGCTGAACTTACTTTGGGAAGAATGATGCGAACGACAAGAAGGCTGACTAACTCTGAGCGTGCCACGTGCATACAACCTCTCACTCCACATGTCAGGACCACAGAAGGCTAATTTTCAATGTATGTTACTGAGATCAAGAACTGTTGATGCACCAGACTCTGTATTTCTTGGTGATCTGGATTGGAAGAAGGATTCTGACAGGCAAGGGCATGCATGCAAGGTGAAGTTCAGAAGACCCAGGAGCCCGCGGCTTCTCACTGTAGATTGTCACTTTTAGCAGCTGTGGGTGGAAACACTTTCAAACTTGTGGCAATTAGTCTATCAGCTGAGAGATACGGCTAGCATCTCCCTTAACTTTTATCACCTGGCCTCCTTGGCAGGTAAGAGTTGGGATTTTATTAAGGGGTCAACACAGAAAGTCCTACATTCACAAAGGACATCATAGTTAGGCTTTGTTTAACACGTTGCCACATACTTTTAAATTGACGACTGTGCTTAGAATGATGTATTACCGTCATTTGCGGCATGTGTTAAAAAAAAAAGTCTGTATCAAGTGAAGTTGTAAAAACTCAGAGCACTATGGCAGAGTTGACAGATCAACCATCCCTCACACATGGTTAATGTCTGGCCCATCCCCAGACCACATTTTCTCCAGTGCACTGTGTCCTACAACTGCATCAACTCTAAAAGCTCTCCTAAACAGCACAGTCCTTTTCATTCTCTGTATGTGAAGAGTGTTAATTTGCCCAATGAAAACAACATTCCGATGGGCATTTCATTATTTCTTAACATGTGAGGGATCAGCTCTGCAGATCAATGCAGAATTGTTTATAGAATCAACATACAATAGGTATTGAATTCATGTCACCCCCCCCCCAAAGAAAAGCACGATTTACATATTACTTACCAAATTAAGTTTTTCCCAGTATTCGGGTCCTTCTTCCATGGTCCTGAGGCTTGGTGGGATGTACCAAAAGCAAACATTGGCATATTCAGGCTGTAGATTAATGAGAGTTGAGAGTCATTTTGTAAACTGAAGACTTAGCTTAGAACATTGTTATACACACACTTCTTCATCTTTCACTTAGTTTCTTTTAAGAGTCGTCAGATGTGATGGTTTGACAACAAATCTGAACCTGACAGAACAGCCATTTCTGATGGTAGCATAGCACACCTGGGCTTACCTAACCACTCCTCAATTGCCTGTTGTCAGTGCTGCTTACCTGGCTCTCCACCATCAATGAAGATGATAGTAGGTTTGAGGACTCATTCAAAATGAGGATTCCCTGCCCTCATCCCCAGAATTCCCAGAGTGTGATTAAAGGACTAACCCAGGAAAGGGGGTAGGAGTGGGGGAAGTGACAATTTCTACGAAGCAAATGATTGATTCTGAGTTGGATTGCTCATGTTCTGTGTTTGAGAATCTCGGATTTACATTAAGTGGCCACTTTCGTTTGTCCCTGTCTCTTCATTAGAGGGGCTGTCTAAACCATCATCAAACCCAACACCAATTAGCAGGTTCCAACTTATAGCAAACCTGCATTGGGTTTCCAAGTCTGTAAATCTTTAATGTGGGAGTCTGCCCAGCCTTCCCTGTGGAGCGTATGGTGGAACTGAGCCCCTGACCTGTTTGGTTAGCAGTCTGATGGGTCACACACTCTGCCACCAGGGATCCTTGGAAAGGGATGCACCCAAAGGATGGATAAATTGTTGTTGTTGTTGTTGTTGTTATGTGCCATCGAGTTGCCTGCGACTCATAGCGACCCTATGTACAACAGCCCTAAACTCCGCTCTGTCCTGTGCCAATCGCACTGTCTCTGACACTCCCATCCCAATTACCCTAGTCACTGAATCAATCCACCTCATAGAGGGCCTTCCTCTCCTGCGCTGTCCCTCCACCCTCCCAAGCATGATGTCCCTCTCCAAGGACCGGTCTCTCCTCACAACATGTCCAAAGTATGTTAGACGGAGCCTCAGAATCCTTGCCTCCAAGGAGCCACCCGGTTTAACCCTTTCCAGGACAAATCTGTTTGTTTTCCTAGCAGTCTGTGGTAGTCTCAATACTCTTCTCCAGCACCACGGCTCAAAGGCATCAATTCTCCTTCTATCCTCCTTGGTCATTGTCCAACTCCCTGATGCATAACAAGTGATTGTGAAGACCATGGCCTGTATCAGACACACCTTAGTCTCCAGAGAGACACCATTGCTCTTCAGTACTTTGGAGAGGTCCCTAACAGCAGACTTTCTCATGGCAATGAGCCTTTTAATTTCCTGGCTGCTGGTGCCAAGACTGTTGACTATGGAGCCAAGCAAGCTAAAGCTGTGTACATTCTCAATCTCTTCACCATCCATCCTGATGCTGCCAGTTGGTCCAGTGGTGAGAATCTTTGTCTTCTTGACATTGAGCCTCAATCCATATTGAAGGCTGCAGTCCTTGACCCTCTGCAGCAGGCGCTTCAGGTCTTCTTCAGTTTCAGCAAGCAGGGCTGTGTCATCCGCATAACGCAGATTGTTGATAAATCGTCCACCAATATTGACCCCACATTCCTCCTCATAGAGCCCAGCCTCCCGGATAATCTGTTCTGCATATAGGTTGAAGAGGTATGGAGATTGGATGCATCCCTTGTGTACGCCCTTCCCAATTTTGAACCATGCAGTGTTTCCTTGCTCTGTTCTGACGACTGCCTCCTGGTCCAAGTATAAGTTTCGCATTAGAACGATGAAGTGTTCTGGGATTCCCATTCTTCTCAGAGTCAGCCATAGTTTGTTATGATCTACACAGTCAAATGCCTTTGCATAGTCAATGAAACACAGATAGACATTCCTCTGGTATTCCCTGCTTTCAGCCAAGATCCATCTATTGGATTAATAGGATGAAGAAATAAAGAAAGAAATGGAAAAAAAGGAAAAAAGAGAAGAGAAGAGAAAAGAAGAAGAGTGAGAGAAAGGAAGGAGGGAGGGAGGGAAGGATGGAAGGAAGGAAGGGAAGAAGGGAAAAGAAAAAAGGGAAGAAAAGAAAGAAGGAAAGAAAGAAAGAGAGAGAGAGAGAAAGAAAGAAAGAAAGAAAGAAAGAAAGAAAGAAAGAAAGAAAGAAAGAAAGAAAGAAAGAAAGAAAGAAAGAAAGAAAAGAAAAGAAAAGAAAAGAAAAGAAAAAAAAGAAAAGAAAAGAAAGAAAAGAAGCAAGCCACAGCCTGGAATCTTCCTCCATGCTGTTTTTGTTTGGGGTTTGTTTTGTTGTTGATTCCCAGCAGTGGTGACTTCTGATTTACAAGGCATTTGACTGCTGTTGGTTAAGCATGTAACAACATGCTAGAACAGGCATTAGCCCAGTTGTTGTCACGAAGACACAGAGGCTTTCTCCCTCCTCACGTCCTTCCTCACCGGATAAATTCATAGACAAGTCCGTAACAGTATCAGTCACAAGACTTGGAGCTAGGAGCCAGAGGATTTGGGACATTATCGTTGGGTCCACAAATCAAAGTCAGAGAATAGTAATCAGGACGGAGTATGACCTACCGGCACCCACTTGGCACCTAAGCACGGAGAGAGTTTGAAAGGACTTCATTTTCCACCCCAAGCACAATCTGTGGGTAATAACCAATGTTGTAATAGTTTTCAACCACAGGCACAATTATGCTTCCGTCTTCTAATAAACTTTCAAAGTATTACAGAAAGATGAAATAGCTGTCATCTGATATCTTAAAGTCGAGTACGACACAGAGTTCTGATTTCACCGGATTTCAAATCTCAAAGGAAGGTCCAGAAACATTCTCTGTTCAACAAGATAAGTTCTTCATCTGATCATCCTTTCACCTTTGAAATCTGTAACATGTTTATTGGATTTGACACGAAACAGCTACTCATCTTCAAAATATCAAGTAGTTCAAAAGGGGAGTAAAGTAATGCAACTCCATTCTATAGACCGGCATCGGGAAAACAAGCACCCTTTCACAGATCTGGGTGGTGCATACTTCTGTTTCTGGTTTACAATGTGTTTGATTTCTCTAGGATAGAATAGACTGGCTTTAAATTATTTCATAATTTAATGTAAATAAATCTTCGCAAATAAAAGATCGATTAGAAGATAGAAAAGAAAATAATCTATCCTAGATGCCAGGAATTGATGTCTTTATAGCAAATATTTTCCCCCATACATAATTAATTTTATTTATCAATTTTTTTAATCTAAAAGATCTAAACCCATCCTTTCTCGATGCCCTCCCTGTAATAACAGAGCCGGACTCCACGTTCATTGCCATCTAGTCTAATCTCGACTGCATCAGCAGAGGGCGCTGGAGGAACACTGCAGGAGGAAGGGGCATCTTGTGTCTGGTAAGCTCATCTCTTGGGTCTCCTATAGAGAGCCTGGTCCTTGGCAGCTGGATGGGGTGACAGTTTCCCTTCAACACTTCCTTGTCAGAGGACTTCGCAGCAGAACGCCAGCAGGTGGGGCATGAAGCCTGAGGAAGCACGATGAGGAAGGTCTGCCCGTTAGACTTCTTCCATGGGTGACTCCTCTGGCATCTTCCACTGGATAGCTTGCAATGAGAAGCTTGCATAGCACCTCCCTGGGCACCGCTGCCTCCAGCCCTTGACAGTGAACTTCCAGCAAGTGCCATCAGTGTGTGATGCCTCAGCGAACTCTGCCACTGCGTTTACAGAAGATCAGTCTCTGCTCTGGGATGGCTTTTTTCTAGTTTGCCCCATCCAAGTTCAGAGTGCTGGCTGCTCTCGAAGCCTGCTGTCTCTGCATTGGCTCCAGGGTCTCTCTGCCTCTTGTTGGTAGATGCTGATCTGTCTAGATGCTGTCAGTCCTCGTGTCTGCCTCATGTCAGTCCCTGCCTGGTCCTGTACCGTCATCAGGGGAGCTGCTGTGAGCCCACTGGAGCGCCACGCTGTTGTCAATCCATTCTGTTGAGGCTTCTTTTCCTCTCACCCATCTACCAAATGTCGTGTCTTTCTCAGGGACCAGCCCCTTCTGATATGATAATCCCTGTGCAAAGTCTTCACTTTCCCTCATAAAATTAGCATGTATGGCTTTTGTCCTGTTTGGAACATGCCAGTTGTTTTGTTTTTAATTTTTTTAATTTTTATTTTATTATTTTTAAGTGTACTGTCAAATCAGATCTGACTGGTACAGGAGGAGATTGCCCCCTCCTTCTCCGGCAGAACACCTGGTGAATTTGAACCGTGTACCTCTCGGATTGCAGTGCAGCATCTTGCCACTAGGCCACCAGAGCTCCCTGACAGTTATATTATTACATTAGTGATTCGTTCTCTATTCAACATGGATGAATCTTTTTTTTTTTTAAATTATTTTATACTGGTTTAGTTGGCCTAGTGGACCGAAAGTGATGCTACCAAGCCAAAGGTGGGTGACTCTAATCCGTGGTCCTCAGGCCTGTATTAATTGTTTTTGGTCAAACAGTTTTCGAGGTCGTATAGCCCTGGTGTGTCCACTTGCCGTACAGCGGTAACTCGTGGTTGCTGTGAAGCTGAACACTGTGACACTGATGTGTCAAATGCATTAAGGATTACCCATGGTGCATAGTGTTTGGTGAAGCTTCTCAATTAAAACAAGCTTGGAAGCAGTTGTGGTATCCACTTCCTTAAATAGCTTGCCTATGAATCTGGAGAAAGGATGAAAGTCACACAAGGGTCGAGGACTTTTGTTCATAGGGTGGCTATGAGTCGCCTGCGACTTGATGGCACTTAACAACAACAATACTGATTTATAGACTAAGCTCATATACATGTGTGGGTTGTTTGGGGGTTTTGTATGTTTGTTTTTTTCAATAGCTTTATTGGTTCTTAGAAGCTTTGCCGTTTACAAGTGAAGAACCTACACCTTTTGGATAATCTTTTAAACTCACTTCCTTTGCTGTTGTTAGGTGCCATTGAGTGGACTCCGACTCAGGAATCCTGTGAACAACAGAACTTGACCTTGCCCTGTCCTGACCTGCCCCATTGTCACGATCTCTGTCCTGCTCAACCCATCGTGACACTCACTGTGTCGGTGCATCTGTGGAAAGTCTTCCTCTTCTTTACTCGCCTTCTACCTTTCCCAGGATGATGTATCTCTCCAAGGCCTCCTGAAGTCAGGGAGATGAAGTTCCAGCATCCGAGTCTCTACGTAGCACTTGGGTTGCACTTTACTGAGTGGTTATTTAGATATTTTGAAAGTGAAGTATATGTGATTCCTTCCACACAAACACTTTCTTTTCAGATGTCATGACTTCAGTGCTGTAGCATTTGAAAACACAGGAAGCTCACTTTGGAGGAAGGAAGTTGATGTTTTATTTGGTGGGATGTTTGTAAAGAATTATAAATACAACCCTTTGAATGTTCACAAAAAAACCTAGCTGAGTTTTTCTTGTCTCGTTGCTGCTGTGGGTTATATTTTAAGTAATGTGCTTCTTCAAAAGGCTTCAAAGCACTAATAAGTCACTACAGAATAGAATACCTCACATTGCCACTTAACTTTTAAATCTATATGTATGAAAGATGTCCTGAGATCATGGTATCTTAACACCCTCAGCCTATGTTGTCTAAACATCAATTCTGTTGGGGGGAAATGTCTATATCTATCTCTATGTCTCTATGTCCCTATGTCTCTGTCTCTATGTCTCTATCTATCTATCTATCTATCTATCTATCTATCTATCTATCTATCTCTAATGCCCAGGCCAGACAGATAATAAAGGTACAAAACTATCTGTAGTAGTAAAAGCATTGTCATAATATTTAAGAATTTATGAATAAATAATGAAATACCATTGAAGAAAAGCTGGAAATAGTTTCTTCTGGCTTTCAAGCATTAAAAAAAAAAAAAGATCTATGCTGAGAATTAAAGCAGGTGCTTTGATTTAATTCTAGAAAAGATTACCAAACAAATGATAGAAAACCACTTGGGAAAGAAATCAGTCATCAGCAAATGGTAGTAGGTCACATTCTGTCAAACTGAGTCATGACAAAAGAAATTCATGTCTATTGTTTATAGAGTTATCGGATAAGAATGATATTTAAAATGGTGGTGCTATGCATTTTAATAAGTATAAATGCAGAGTCTAGCATACAGAGTCAAATCAAGTAAGGATAGAATGGGGGAGAATTGTCAAGGGGGAAATTCAATGGCTATAAGCGCACTGGTTTTAATCATTTGCAACGCACTGCCAGCGCTTCTAAAGTAGGAAGGACATCATCCTAGGAAAGTGGAAGGTGGTGAAAGAAAGGAAGACCCTCAAAAAAATGGACTTTCACAGTGACTGTAATATTGGGCTCAAGCGTCTCAGAGATGATGAGGATGGTACAGGGTAGAACAAAATTTAGAATTCTAGTTCATGGACTCACTACATGCTGCGGTGGACTCGAAGGCACCTATCAACAAGTTGTGGTCATTATATAGATTTCTGAGCGACATATTTGAAAGGAATCAGTGAAAATTCCACTCTACCCAAAGCAGAGAAATCAAAATATTCAATTTCATTAGCAGAATTGCCTATTCTTTAGACTTATAGACAAGAAAACCCTATGAAATTCAATTCTATTCTGTGACACATGGGGTCACTATGAGTTGGAATGAACTCAAAGGCAGTGCGTTTGCTTCCCCTTGTCCCTAAAAGGGTCATGAAATCATTCAGAGAGGTTCTTTACAGCAGATTTTCCCAAGGCAATAATTGTTTTGATTTTTTTGGACCGTTGCTCCCATGAGTGTCGATTGTAGATCTTAGTAAAAGAAACTCATTGACAGTGACAATCTTTGCTCTGTCTACTATGACGTTGCCTATTGATTCAGTTGTGGAGATTTTTGCTTGATGTTGAGTTCTAATCCATATTAAGGTCTGTAGTCTCTGACCTTCTGAAGTACCAGTTTAAAGACCAACGTGCTCCTGATCCAACTGTGCTATTTTCCATCGCTTTGTTTGCATGTGGAAACTGAACAAAACAATGAGTAAGGAAGACAGAAGAAGAACGGAGCTTTTGAGTTGTGGTGTTGACAAGACTATTGAGAAATACCACAGGCTAAAAGAATAAGCAAACTTGGAGGCTAGGGTAGTGAGACTTAGGGTACTTAGGGTATGTTACCTGTCCTTGGAAAAAGACAGTATATTTGGAAAAATAGAGAGTTGGCAAAGGAGAATAAGATCTTTTACAGGAAAAACTATCAGTGGGCCACGCATGGTGGAGATTGTAAGGATGACACAGGATGCGGCAAGGTTCAGGTCTGCTGTTCACAGGGTTGCTGGGAGTTGCTGTCATCTCGATGGCATCCAACAATAACACACTGGGCATCCCCAGTGGCAGTGCTTAGGAGTACATATACTACCTTAGAGTTTAGCAGTTCAAGTTTACCAGCTGCTCCATGGGATAACATTGCGGCAATCTGCTTCCTTAAAGATTACAGTCTTCGAAACCCTATGGGGAAGTTCTGTGAAAGGTTCCTATGCATTTGATTCAACTGATGATGATAGGTTTTGATATACTGGCACCAGTGAGATTAGCAGTGGAATTGGATACAGTTATTTAAACTAACATGGAATAAAAAATATGAAAAAGCTGTTTATTATAATGCAAGAAATACTGACAAAAAGAAGAGTTCACATAGGAAAGACAAATGTTCAAGATGAGTAAGAGAGGCCAGGATGCTTGGAGGCGAGGGCTTACGGGAAAATGCAGGTGAGAGCCAGTTCACACAGGACTCCCTCGTGTGTCAGATGGTCAAGTTTGGGCTTCATCTTACAGGAAATGTGGGGCCCCTGGAGCGTGCCAATCTAGGAAACTTTTTCTTTTAGAAAGACCATGGTGGCCATAGCATGGAGGAAGAGATGGAAGGTCTAAGGCAGGACGCAGAAGACCAGTTAAGAGAGAGCTCACCTGAATGATGGATGCCTGAATAAAGTCTTTGAAGATGGAGAAGAGGAAGCACCTAGAGTACATTTTGAGAAATAGAAAGGTATACAGTGAAGGCAACGTTAAGAGTTTTGATGGGAAACATCATAATCCTAATGACCAAAGCAAGAATGTGAACGGAAGAATGTGAATTTGAGGTGCATGTAGGAGTGGAGGTGAAAATATGGGGACAGACCAATACAGAAAGGACTAAAATTAAAGGAGCTCTCGTGTGGCATGGAGCACTAACCAAGAGGTCAGTGGCTTGAACCCAGAAGCCAATCCACAGGAGAAAAATGACCAGTCTCTTCCCATAAGGAAATGTGATAGGGGGTCACTAAGAATTGAAATGGACTTGACTTGTGTAGTTGTGGGTTAGAGTTTAAGAGGCAAGTTAAGGATGAAATTACATATTTAAACTATTGGTAGCAAGACTCTTCATGTGGGTGGAATAAAGGGACCAAAATATAAGAAGGATTGAGAACATTTTAAGGGACAGCAGGACAAAGAGCCTTACACAGAGACTGAGAATAAAAGTCAAATGGACACGTTAGAAAACCCAGAAGAGAGTTAAAGAAGGCAGGGCAGGAGAACCTTTCAAGAATGACAGTGAAAAACAGCATAAAATGCTGCAGAAATCCAACAAGATAAGGAAGAAAGTGCACTACATTTACCAATTAGGAGGATGTAGCAATCATGTAAAACTACATAGTCTGGTAACGATGGAAGAGAAATTACACTGTATTTGATGCATACTAATAATAAGGTTCAATAGCTTTTAGCATATGAACAATTGGAATTACCTAGAAGAGAAATGGACTAGTGAATTCTCTGACACAGAGAATTTAGTACAAGCTGATCCTATGAGAAGTCCTGTGAAGATAAATTTACTGCATTGGCAGAAGTTTGACTATATGCCCTTGAAAAATCCTTTAAAATTCTAAAAGTCTAGGAAGCCTTCATAACTCTTCCTAATGTAGAACTCAGGAAGAGAAAAACCAAAAGTTGAATAATTAGGACTCTCCCAAGAGATCAAAATAAAATATGTGGGTGATAGTATAAGAATGAATATACCTCTAGGAAAACATCTATTAGATCTTAGATCCAACTTAGAAAAACAGAGATAGGATTTTCAGGGGCCTATGAATAATGCAGAGTTCATTTGAAATGATAACTTTCAATCATCTTCAAGAAGATGTGCATTGCCTTCTCTCCTTTCTCAAAAAGATATTCAAGTAATGTTTTGCTGCATTCATTTACTGTTTTCACTGTTCCACTTAACACTCTCACTGCTCTCTGCCAAAAAAGGTAATTCAGCTTTCAATAGACATAGAGGTACCTAAATCTGTAAGCAGCAACTTTTTGGTTTTTTTCCCTAGGCAGAAAATCTTCATTTCACATGCCTAGAATCCAACTAAATCTTGGCTGTCTTTTATGTAGGTGTGCATTGTTATTGTTGTGTACTGTTGAGTTGGAGTCAACCCAAAGCTGACCCTCCAGCAGGTTTTCAGAGGCAGTAAAGGGCACGGGAGGAGACTGCCCATCCTTCTCCTGCAGAGCAACTGATGGATTTGAACCGTCCACCTTCAGGATTGCAGCGTAGCTTTTTATCACTAGGCCACCAGAGTTCCAATAAGGTAATGTTTAGTCAATTCAATCAAACTCGCTCCTGTTGAGCTGGTTTCAACTCATTGCGAGCCTCCGTTAGGTTTCTGGGGTTCCCTGTCATTGCAGAAAAGGACTGTCCTCTATTTTCTAGGAAGTGACTTTTAGATTCAAACTGCCCTCCTTTGGGTCAGCTGTACCAGTATACAACGCACTGTCCGTCAGCCAATCAAAAGAAGGCATTGGTTTGCAAGAAGAAACGAATCAACTTGAGAAGTATCATATCTGAAATTCAGGGTCTTATTCTACTCTATGCCTGCCAACAGAATATGGAGCAAAGAGGCAAAAGCAGATCAAATGTAAAAATTGTTGAAAATAAAAAGTAGCTGGTATCCGTTAGGAAGCAGTTTCTAAAGTATTTATGGGCAGGAGGTGAGCTAATGACTAGAACCCACCTTAAGTTTCATTACAAGTAGGTGAGTATTTTAAATTCTCTAAAGATAACGTTTGTCGTACTGTGGTGTCTGGTTTGTTGCTCTGATGCTCAAAATTATGCTACGATTATTTCAAATGCCAGTCAAGGCCCCTCATGGCAGACAGGTTTTCAGTACAGCTTCTAGATTAGGACAGTCTAGAAGAAATATCTTCTGAAAGCTAGCCAGTGGGGGGTGGGAGGGACAGATGTAAGAATCACAAATTAATATTGCCTGTTACCGTGTTTGAAGATTAGTTCCTCAGTTCAGAAGACACGCACAATGCTTAGTGGCTATAACAACAGATTGGAGCAAAACCAAGGAATTTAAAGAAGGAACAGGGCTGGGCAATGTCTGTTCATCCAGTCAGAGCTAACAATACCAATAAGGGAAGATGATTGTGGGAAGTTCCTCTCTCCCTTTTGTTAAACCTTTACTTTAACAAAAGATATAATACAAACTGCTTTTCAAGAGTGGTAAGGTAAGGATAATTTTTTAATCAACTCAGGAGGTAAACTTTCTCTCAGTTGTAACAGAAAACTATTCCAAGGTTTATAGAATTTTCTACAGCTTCCATAGCCAAAGAGAAGCAAGTAAGCAACTCAAATGCAGAGCAATCATAAGCCTGTTGTTGTTCCTCTACCTGCTAGTCTAAGTGTATGCATTCCTAAAGCCGCCTGGCCAGTTTCTGGCATAGTCATAATGCCACGATGGAGCCAAGGAAAATTATTGACTACAATGAGATCCTATTTGAAATTCTCCAACTACTTCAAAATGACTTTTTACAGATGGTTTGCTCAAATTAGGATCCCAACAAGGCCCATATGTTGCACTTGGTTGGTACGCCTCTCCAGTCTCTTCAAGCCTACAGAGATAATCACCTCTCTCCCCTCTGGTTTTCTTCACCTGCTGAAGAAACCAGGTCAGCCTCGTGCAAAATGCCCACGTTCTGCATTTGTCTTCTTTCTCCTTTGTGCTGTGGCCAGGAAGTCATTTAAATATGGATGCTTCTGCTATCTTCGCAAGCTCCTTATGTTCCTGGCTTCCAGGCGCTCTGGAATCTGACGCATCCTGGCTGAGCAGTGGTGGAAGGCGAAGCTAGGACTCTGTACGTCAGGTTCTGCATGTTTGCTGAAGTCCCATCACCACGTACCAACTGGACCATTCCAAAAGTCCTACCATGTTCTCTTCCTTTCCTTGGTCCCCACTTCAAAAATGCATTCTTCTCTCCTTAGAGCATCAAGTGTAGTCTTTCAAAAGGGAAGCCATGCCCCTTTCTGCTCAAAACTTCTCCAGTGCCAACTCTAACTCAATGCCATTGAGTCTGAACCAACTCATAGCTGACTCTCCATTGGGTTTTTGAGGCTGTGAATCATGTTGTTGTTGTTGTTATTTTCCATCTTTATCCTGAGAAGCCTCTGGATTAGAATTGGCAGAGAAGTACGACCTCTGGCCTAGCCGCTCAACTCCCTACCTGAATTCTGACGCTGTGGTCCATAGCACACTGACTAAACTCACTGGACAGGTCAAAGGCCTTATGTTGATCTAACTCCCTTCACAAGATCCCTGCTCACCTCTGCAACTGTGGTTTAAGGCACTTTCTTTTGTTCCTTAAACCCATAAAACTCTTTCAGCTTTAAGCCTCTGTGTGCTTATTGATTCTTCCTAGAATTCTTTCGTTTCACACCTCTGCTTGCCTGGCTGTTTGCTATTTTCCAAGTCTCAGCTTAAGGATAACCTCAGACTGGATCATATCACTCAAACCATGTAAGCCATCTCCCTCTTCCATGCTCAGGCCTTCTCCTCTCAAATGATTCACATACTCAGTTGTTAACATAAGGTTGGTGGATCAAGTCTATCGACCCAAAGACACCTCAGAAAAACAACCTGATGTTCTATATCTGGAACACCAGCCTTTGAAGGTCCTACAGGGCATATGTCGACGTGTGAGGTTATTAGGCATCGAAACCGATTTAAAAGGGATATATGATTAGATATTATTGTTATGACAGGAATTCAGAACAAAGGCTGCACAGTGGCGTGGACTTGAGGGGGAGGGTTTTAATAACAATGAAAGAACCTTTTCTTTTCCTTTTCAAAGAGAAAAGCTAATTTGGGAGGGGAGGGGTGGGCAGGGATAAAAGTGCAACAATAAATGAATGGAAATCCAAAGTCTCTGTAAACTTTCAGTTAAAATCAATAAAAAAAAGGAAAAATAAAATTTAAAAAAAGATGCAAGGTCAAGAGAGTTTCTCTAATAGTCCTTGCTACATCTGCAATTTTCTGATTATTCCTCTGTGTACTCAATTACCGCCCATTAATCTGCTGTCATTTTTGTTGTTTCTGTCTCCCCTCCCTCTACACCATTTCATGATTTGAAAGTTTCCTCTATACCTAACTGCTTGTTTATTGCCTATTTTTTGTTTTGTTTGAACAGTAGAAACATGCCATTAGGTGCTTCCCTGACTTATATCTCTAGTTTCCAAGAACTGTCCCTTGCACATAGTAATGGCTCAGCAAATCTTGTTGAATAAGTAAATCCAATGATGGGTTTGATTGCTTTGTATACAGTACAGCTTCCTGGCCTACAAACTCTGATGATTCTTGCATCAGAGTTAAAGATGTTCTAAAGTGCATGCTCTGGTGGCCTAGTGGCAAGAAGGTACTCTACAATCCTGAAGGCACGCGGTTCGAGGCCACCAACTGCTCCACAGGAGAAGGCTGGGCAATCTCCTCCCCGTGCGATTAACTGCCTCTGAAACCCTACTGGAGGGTCAGCTATGTGTCAGTTCTGACTTGACAGTACACAATAACAACAACAACAAAGTGCATGCTAAAAAATAACTAAGGTCATCCACTTAATATTTCTTAAAAATCAGAATTATACTGTAGTCTTTGTATTTTAGTCATACGTGTTGGGGGAAAAACAGAATATTGTGCACATTTGCACATCTTATTTCTTCTAATGGTAAAGGATCCAATACTATCAACAACAAAATACCTTCCCCATTGCTCCAAAGTTAATACTCTCTCTTTCTTTTATTATAAAAAGAGAACATTTTATCTATTGTTGTACATTCACTTAATTGATTTTTCACATGTGGGCACCACTATAGCACAGAGGAATATTTGCTGTACAATCATTTTGTAATTTATATATCAAGACAGAGGTCATCACTTATTCAATACCAGCCTTGGTAATTATTATTGAGCATTTTAATGTTCAGTACTTAAAGGCAAGTGTGTTCTCAGTGAATTCAACAGAGGAGAAGGCTCACTAATAGAGTAAATTAGCATAATGGACTCTGAATTAAGTTAATGACTTGTTTCTAAGTCTGCAACATAAAAAAACAACGAAATATAGCAGATTAGAAAATTGTCCCCTTCCTCCCTGGTGCCTGACACCACCATGATTCCCACAATTCCCCGCTCACTCACTTCCATCAGCAGCTTGAATCCATCCCTCTTCTTGATCTTGTCCACTAGGTACCTAAAATGGAAAGCCACAATGAAATGTGGAACGTACAATCTCAAAGTCCAGGGATTCGGCTGACACGCAGCAGTAGTGTCATTTCTCATTTGATTATTTACTTTCTTTTTATGAGTGAAAGTTTACCAATCACATTGGTTTTTCATTCAATCGTTCTTAGACATTTTGGTTTACAATGTTAATTGTAATAGATTAGTTGCAATGTTTCTTAAACCTCTTTTTGTGTGTCTCTTTCCCCTTTACCTAATTTATTTCTTTATAACCTTTTTCTCCCCTCTTGTTTACTTCCCCTCCCAATTAACATCGCAAGATTGGCTGAGTCTATGTGTAAACCTTCTCTTTTCATAGGAGTATTTTTATTATTTTTACACTCATGTTTATTGCAGCTTTGTTCACAATAGCAAATAATTGGAAACAACCCAAGTGTCCCATCAACAAACGAATGGATACAGAAGCTGTGGCATATTCATACAATGGAATACTATGCTGCATTGAAAAACAAGGAACTCATGCAATATTATACAAAATGGTGACCTTGGAGGACATTACGCTGAGTGAAATATCTCAGTCACAAAAGGACAAATACTGCATAATGTCACTGTTGTAAAACAGGACTGACATCGAGGTGGGGGGGCAGACTGAGAAAGATGGGATAAATAATGTATACTGCATTGAAACAGATGAGGGAGAGAACTGTTTAAAAGGGATGTGTGATTAGGTATTATTGTCATGAAAGGAGTCCAGAATGAAGGCTGCGTAGTGGAGTGGACTTGGGGGGAGAAATTGTATAACCATGAAAGAGTTTTTCTTTTACTTTTCAAAGAGAAGAGCAAACTGGAGGGGGGGTGGGCAGGGAGAAAAGTGCAACAATGAATGATTGGAAATCCAAAGTCTCTGTACGTTTTCATTAAAATTAATTAAAAAAATAAAATAAAAAAATCTTTAAAAAAGAGAATTGTTATTATTTTAATAAAGGTGTTATAAAACTGTTGGTTCTGATGCAGCGATGTGGCTTAGAAAGAAGAAAACATAGAGAGCCATACAAACAAATTAAAAAACCCTCCAAACCAAACAAAACCCCATTGTTTTCAAGCCCTGGTCATGGCTCCCCTCCCTGGCTTTCCAAGGTGGTGCCTTTATAGATGGGGCTTTGGGTGGTTTAATGGCAAGGAGCTGCACTGCCAACCTAAAGGTACATGGTTCGAATCCACCAGCTGCTCCATGGAAGAAAGATGGGCAATCTCCTACTGTGCTATATATTGCTTCTGAAAAACCCATTGGAGAGTCAGCTATGAGTCAGTTCCAAAACAATCAGATAACAACAATGACAACACCACTGTCCCCCTTACAGGAGGACAATGCCTCTTCTTTCTCCCACAGAGTGGCTGGTAGGTTTGGAACAGCTAGTAGACTCAAACCACTGACCTTTCAGTCATCTGCCCAACAAGTAATGCCTCACACCACCAGGACCCCTTAGGGAAAATATAGACTTGGGCAAAGCTGTGGTTAATTACAGCTTGTTGCTTTTATGCTTACATGTTTGTGTATATAATATAAAGTAACTAGAAATAAGATTAATATTCAGAAAAGGGTGAACGGTAAAATAAAATGAAGTATAGCAATATCATATTCTATGCTGCAGTTATTAAAAAGAAAATATCTACCTGTACTGAATGATAGGACTTCTCATTATGTATTATTAAGAGACAAAAGCAAAGTGCTCGGAAATCTGGTAATATAATTCTGGTTTCAAAGAAATGTAGGAAAGCAAGCAAAATGAATCCCATCCACACGTGTACCTGCGCGCAGAATACGGCATGGAAGGATGCATAATAAATTGTTAATGTTCACCTGGGGGAAGGAGAAAGAGGATGCTGTGGGAATGGGGGGAGAGCTTACTAATGCTCTTTCATATCTCTGTGTAAATTTTCATGGCTCCAGTGTGTTGTGTAATGTTTGAAAGGAAACTTAAGGAAAGAAAACACATAAAAGAGGGCAATACAGCCAAATAGATACGCAGTCTCTACTGGTGCAGGGAAAGTGTCGAGAATGAAGCTTTTCTTCCTTTTTCAGTGATTCGTTAACTCAAAACAGACGCCACAGTTTCCCCCGCAGGCCCAGCCTCCTCCCTGAGGTACCACGGCCGGGACCTTCACCCGCTCTGAGCCGTTCTGTCAGCTCAGCAACAACAGTTGACAGGGGTCCAGCTTTGCATCTCCAGTTAGAAGAGTCGAACTGTGGACCTTTGGGGCCCTCGGCACATTCCTTGACCTCCTCGAGCTTGCCTTACTTAGTGTCCTCATGGCTAGGTGGGTAAGATCTTTCCCTAACAGTGTGACTGGATAAAACTTACAGGTACTTCCTATACTCATGGTTTAAAATACTTCTGTAAAAATAACAAAAGCTGCCCCTAGCTTTCTAAAACAGCTCAACTATTTGAGTTAAAAATCTGCTTTTTTGCTCATTATGTGAGGCTAGAATCTCTGTTGGGCCAAGGTGCCCATTGAAGTCACTCTGAGAACCTAGGAAGTACAGTGAAACCCACTACGTGGATGGTAGGAATGACTGCTCAAAAAGGGGATGTTTCCATCATAAAACAACAACAACATTTCCACAAGAGCCCCAAGCTTGCCCGACTGCATACCACAGGGACAGGTTTTCTACATAAATAGGGCTCAATGATTAAATACATTTGAGTAACAATGAACATATCATCTAGAGGGGTTTTTTTATACTAAAATAATTGGGCCATTTATTGGGGTGACTAGCTAGCTCAATGATGTTATCAAGACCCAAGTATTTGCCAACACTTCAGTCTGCAATGCTCAAATATGAGATATCTCCTTCACAGTATAAATGTCATAGCCCACATGTCACATGCCAACACAACAGCCCAGAAAGAAAAGGAGGTGTAACAAAAGTAGCTTCTCACGCAAGAAATTCTGTGTAGCAAAGAATGTTTTCTTTTAGAAGCTTTCAGAGTTCTTTCTGAATCCTACTAACTTAAGTCACCTGCCACCGCTAAACCCACTTTTGGCAAGGGCAATTGGCTTAGACCACTGGTTCCAGTTGGAACTTGATACCTAAATGAAATCAAAGTTGTTTTGGCAAGGAGAGAAGGAGAATAGTTGGGTGGATAGTCAACAGAGGTTTTTAGTTAAAGTAAAAAGGAAAGTCTGCTGTCAAGGACCTCTCTAGAGTACTGAAGAGCAATGATGTGATTCTGGAGACTAAGGTGTGCATGATCAAGGCCATAGACTTCACAATTACTTGCTATATATCTGAGAGCTGGACAATAACGATCTTAGAAAAAGGATCTATGCCTCTGAGCTGTGGTGCTGGAGAGGAGTGTTGAATATACCATAGACTGCCAGAAGAACAAACAGGTCTGTCCTGGAGAGGGTGAAACCAGACTGCTCCATAGAAGCAAGGCTTTTGAGACTTCATGTCACATATTTTGGGCACATGGCCAGGAGGGACCAGTCCTTGGAGAAGGACATCATGTTTGGAAGGGCGGAGGGACAGTGCAGGAGAGGAAGACCCAGGATGAGATGAACTGTCTCAGTGACTGGAGAAATGGGATTAGGTGTGTCAGAGACAATGATGTTGGCTCAGGACAGGGCAGGTTTCAGAGCTAATGTGCATAAGGTCACCATGAGTTGCAGGTTACTTGATGGAACATACCTACAACAACAACAACAACATGTTTTTGGGAGTTTTAATGTACAAATGGGCACTGCAAATTCCCAAGAAATGATAATATAATAAGGTGACACTTCTTAAGCATAGTTAACAATGATGCAGTTTGTTCAAAGAACGTCTAATAATAAATATCTTCTACAAGTTCAGTGTCCCACATAGCAGAGCTTCAGAAATGCCAGTTTATAAGTGTTTCTTCTCTAAGTTTCCTTAAATAAGGTTAAATGAAACGAGTTACTGGTGGTAAGTCTGAAATACTATGTGGGTCACTTCTGCCTACATTCACAAAGTTGATGCCTTCCTCACAATTTTGATTTTCCATATAGGCAAACATTTTAGAGATGAAGCATATTTTAAAAATTATTTGTATGCAACCCCCCCTTAAAAAGGATGTGCATTCAGTGTTGGGGTAGAATGCAAACCCAAGAATCCAGTCATTAACTAAAAGGTGCTGGGTAAGTAAATTGAAAAAGCAATAATAGCTTCATAAAGCTCATCACCATCTTCTTAATTCTTGGCAGAAAAAGAGAAGGAAAGAAAAACAGGCAAATTAGCCATCATTTTCCCCACTCTTCCTGGGTTAAAACTTATGATATTAAGATTCTGGCTTGATTTTGTTGCCTGGCTGAATGATCATCTTATTCCCAAATAGTCTAATTTGTTTACAAATACGCTTCCAATAGTAACTTCCGGGAAATTTACGGCTCACTGTGTGAATTAAATACATGATATTTCATGTGTTCTTTGTAAGACATTCGTTCATTTCTAGAAATAGCCTTTCCAATCTCCTTACCAATGCACCATTCCCTTGGTGTCACCCTGGATCTCTCTGAGCCTAGTTCTTATCCCATCTCACATGGCTTGTGATGCCTTGTGAGGTATCAGGCCCATGCAGAATTCCCTAGATTTCTACCCTCCCATCTGTTTTCTATTCATTTGCATATGTCAGAATATATCAAAAGGCTTTTGTCATTGATTAGTCACGAACACCCACATACTACGCTCTATATCAACTATGAGGATGGGAACATTGCCATTTATAAAAATGAAACTGTTGGCCTTCCTAGAGGGCCTTCTAGATTATCTCCCAGGAACTCAGGTGGCCCTGTCTTTAAGAAGGCACACTGCTAATTCAGAAGCCATGCCTCTCCAGCAGTTCGAACCCATCAGCTATGTGAATCCCTCCCTCCCGCCGGTGCTGTTTGTTTACAGCCTCCAAAACACAATGTAGGGTCAGCTATGAATCAGCTGAGTCAACGGGATGAGCTAGAGAGAGAGGTACTCCCAAAATACACCAACACTAAAATGCCACTGAGTGACAGCTTGCCTTCTCTTATTCAGTTCACAACAAACCCTCAGTGTCCACGCAAGTCTATAAAATGAATCCCATCTGAGAGAATGTGGAGATGATGTGTCAAGAGAATAAATAAATGGTTCACTGGAGACACACACAGAAGGCAGAGTGAGGATTCTCGAGCTGTTTGCTGTTGTGAAAGTTAGTCGTGCCTCTTTCAGGCCCATTTCGGAAATTATCCCTCAGTGAATGACCATTTAACCTGAGTCAATAGACAAGACCTGGCAGACATTCTCAGTAACACGTGGGCCTGGTTTTAGGAAGCATTTTGACTCTTCTAGGCAGCTATCAGAGACCTGCAGTCACCTGTTAATGTGATGCTTTAAACCCCAACCCTCTGGGGTTTCAATTATGCACAATAATCACCTGCCACCTTGGGCTCCCCAAGGCACTGATTTTCAAAGACCCAAAGGAGCAAGGAGGTCTCTTCTTATTAACATTTCTTAAGAGAAAATTCCCTTCCTTGATTGGAAGACAAGGGTCAGATGAAAATTGGAAAAAATATTAGAAATCTTCTAGGCACTGACTTTCCCCCCACTTCTTACTGAATTTCTGACAACCTGTAAAATTGGAATAGCACCCTCTCCAAAGTGTCTTCTCTAATTTCTCCAGGGAGGAGGATGTGACCCATCCTAACCAGAGTGATGTAACTCACTGGTCTGTCAACATTTCATCCTTAAACCTTAAGCTCAATCTTTGAATTTTAGAATGAAGTTGCGTTTAAGTCCTGTGACATGGGAACACTGTCTCTATGGGGTGAGGGCCATCCTCATTGTGCTGGGCCACGGGGTGCGAGGGGACAGTTAACACATCTTTGCTATTACCTGAGACACTTGGGAAGGGGCCCAGGTGGCACAGCGCTCAAGCACTTGGTTGTACTGCCCGGTGGTGAGAATAATTTTTATTTGATAAAAATATTTTTTATTTTACTGAATAAACATGGGTCAGTGGGCTTGACAGGAAATGATATTTTGCTAACTGTCATCAGTTAACAATTTAAAGTGATTATGTTAATAATGTCCTCAAGCCAGATTGTACTGACTGGTGAAAGCGGATGGCTAAACAGAAACTTTTCCAAACCATGCTGTTGCTAGTTTATAATTTGCCCTCCTGGGAGTATTTACACTAGGGAAATTGGCAGGCACACAATTTGGGGATTTTTTTTATTCCCCCCCCCCCTTTTTTAGAGCCAATTTACCAACATGTCACTGGTCAGAGGCTCAAGTAAGTGGAGTCCCAGAATCTTCTGTTTCCTAAAGGGCAATCTTACAATCCAACTAAGTCAATTTGAAAAGAAAGAAAATCATTAAAAACAAAGCCTGTATAAACACTAATTTAGGGAGATCTGGTGGCTTAGTAATAAGTTGAGCTTCCTGAAGGCAGATGGTTTTAATCTATTGGTTTTTAATCTATCAGCTGCTCTGTGGAATAAAAATGAGCAGTCCCCTTCTGCGTGGTTTACAGCCTCTGAGAACCTGCTGGAAGGTTAACTGAGTATTGAGTCCAGCTCAACAGAACACAGACAACACCACCACCACTATAGTAGTTTTTCATCCTAGAAGCTCTCTCTCAAGGTTTATAATTGCTCGTTGCTAAAGGACTCTGCCCTTTTGTTTGGCTTCGAGTGTCAGAAAACAGGAGGACTTTGCCCCACATCCCATCCCAGGAATAGACTGTTGGACGTCATGTAGAAATTGAAGGCAGAACAATTATTTTAAAGACTCATATCAAACAAGAGAGTTTGTTTTTCAAATATTTAAATATAGGTCACAGGGTCTACAGTGATGCTCAGTGAAATGTTAATTCAGTTCAACGGAACTTGACAAACATGTACAAACAATAGGTGTTTGTTGAATTGAATGGAAATGTTAACATTTATCCTCCTGTGATACTGCTCTGCAAAAATCAGAAAGTATCCTTAGACTCTAAACTAAATTCCAGCCTGAGATGAATGCTGAATTGAACAGAAATACAATCATCAAATCTTTCTGCCTAGCCTTAGTTCAAGACACCTGTCGTTGAATTTCTTAGCAGCTTAAGCAATGAAATATTTCAGAGGTTCCACGCCGTTGGGATAGAATGAGAAAATGCAAAACAAAAGGCAATACAGCTTCTTGGACTTCCAGTTTAATGGATAGCTATGAATATTTATGGTAGATGGATTTTTTTCATGACAGGGTAGTTATCACCCCACTTCTTAAAAAAGGCAATTCTGCCCTTCTTTTAATAAAAGCATGTCGCTCACCTGTTCCAAAGGAAGTATGAATACTTGGTAGTTGAGTGATAATCTCTTGTTTCTTTTAAGGAAAGCATGAAATTGTACAATTAGAGATCCATTTGTATGGTTATTTAATGTTCTCCTTTCAAATCAGCTTGTTCTGTGCTGTCCTGTCAAACTAGGAATCTTAATGACCCCATAAACAATAGCCCTGAAAACTGCCCTATCCTGAGCCAATCTCACCATCTCTGATACAGCTGACTCCATTTCCAGAGTCCCTGTGTCAATCCATCTCATCCAGGGTCGTCTTCTCCTACACTGAATCTCTACCCTTTGAAGCATGATGTCATCCTCTACGGACTGGTCTCTCCTGGCAAAATATTCAAAATATGTAAGATAGCTTTGCAAAATCCTTGCCTCCCAGGAGCAGCCTGGTTGCACCATTTCCAGGACAAACCTGTTTGCTCTCTTGAAAGTCCACAGTATGTTCAAGACTCTTCTCCAGCACCACCACTCAAAGGCATCAGTGCTTCTGCCATCCTTCGTCATTGTCCAGCTCTCGGATGCATAATAAGCAATTAAGAAGACATGACCTGGGGCAGGCATACCTTAGCCTCTAAACTGACATCTTGGCTACCACTCTAAGTATAATATTCTAGGGAAGCTAGTGGTATAGCACATTGCACTGCTATCCAAAAGATCAACAGTTCGAACCTTCAGTTGAGAGAAAGATGAGTTATCTACCTCCTCTCATAAAGATTTATAGCCTCAGGAACCCAATGGAGGGTCATGATGACTTGAAATCAGCTCTACTGCAGGCGATTCTGTTTGGAATTTCTATTCTATGGATTCATGGGAAACTCAGGTTACCTAGTAGTTAAGAACATGTGCTATCAATCCAAAGGCAGGTGGTTCAAATCCAAGGGGCAATTTCTTCTTGTGCATTTTACAGCTCTAAAAACCTCCTGGAGGATCACCAATGAATGGTCTAACCCCACAGCCCGAGTGAGTGATGGTGGAGCAGTGGTTAAGACACTCACCTGCTAAACCCAAATTCTGTGCTTCAAATCCTCCAGCCTGACTGCAGTCAGCTTCCATAAAGATTTACAGTCTCGGAAACCCATCAGGCAGCTCCTCTCTATCCCATAGAGTTGCTATCGATGGGAATCGACTTGAGGGCAACAGATTTTTGTTCTGTTTAGTCTTGCTTTTTAAGCTCACTGACATAGTTCCCAAAGGAACAAAAGATTCATGGTTCAGTGGTAGAATTCTTGCCTTTCATGTGGGCGACTCGGCTCAATTCCTGACCGATGAACCTCATACTCAGTTAGTGCTGACCCATCAGTGAAGGCTTCAGTGAGCCTCTCAAACCGAGAAGGACTAGCAAGAAAGGCCTGGCTCTGAAAAATCAGCCAATGAAAATCCTGTAGCTCACAGTCTAATCAGCAAAGGATCATGGGCCTGGCCCAGGACCGGACAGTGTACCGCTTTGCATGGGGTTGTCATGAACTGCGGCCAACTCAACAACAGGACGACATAGACCCCAGTGTCCAAAAGCTTCATGTAGATACTTTTCAGATTTTAGCAAGTGAATTGGGAAGAGGGAATGGAGGAGGAGAGACCATGTAAGGCAGGGATTGTGAGCGTTAGGGCTGGCAGTAGTCAGCCCGGGAAGAATATAATAACTAAAAGACATGCTGCTGGGAAAGGTTGAGGGTCCAAGAAAGAGAAGAAAACTCTCAACCACATGGATTGACACAGACGATATCAATGGGCTCAAGGATCTCGGAGATCATGAGAGCGGCCCGGGACAGGACAAGGTTCAGATCTGTTGTTCACCATGAGTTGTGGTCGACTCAAGGCACATAACACCAATAACGACCAAACTCGGGAAGAATGTACCATGTGTAGGACACTGTGATGAGTGTTTATAACGGTTTGTTTAATCCTCACAGTAAGTGCTTAAGTTGGATGTTACTGCTATCTTCTTTTCATTAGGGTGAAACTTAAGTACAGAGCGGTTTAGTGACGTTTCCAAGTCACATGACTTGTAGATGGCAGAGCTGGGCTTTGAACCCAGATTGTCTACACACCTCTACTGGCTACACTGAGAGAAGTTAGACAAAAAGAGGCAGGAACCGTCCGTGGGGCTCGGGAGAATCACACACTGCCGTCATTAGCTTTTTATTGCCCTCCGGGAGGCTTCTGATCATTCCATAGAAGCCAAGACTCTGGATATTTTTTAGGAAGCTTATTATTGCTGAAGATTTTAATGTCTGGATATTTTAAACAGCAGGAAAGACTGTGCATCGTAAGCCCAGCCAACTGCAAAGGAATGCATTTACAAACTGAATTAACCAGCTCCTATCAGACTCATTCTGCTCATGGTGACCCGTGTGTGTCATGTCAACGTACAAGTGTAGAATTGTGTAGGGTTTTTTCAGTGGCTAATTCTTTTTTCCAAAGGAGATCACTACACCTTCCCTCTGAGGCTCTTCTGAGTAGACGCAAATGTCTAGCGTTCTGGCCAGCAGCTGAGAGCACCACCATTGGCCCCACACAGCGTGGTCACCCCTTCTGCATCCATACATCACAGCTTATCAATACAGTTCTATTCAAGTGGCAGGCAAGTAGCCTGCCATCTGTATTTGAACAACCAACCCTTCTGATGCCTTTTAACTCATTACTGTTGAGTCAGAACAAACTCACAGCTCACCTTCTGGTGAGTTTTCAGAGTCTGTAAATAGCATAAGAAGAGATTGCCCATCTTACTTCAGGAAAGCAACTGGTGGATTCAAATATCCAGAGAGCTGCTGCCTTGGGGTCAACAGTGCTGCGTCCTCTGAGAGAGGCCTTCAGAGCTCCTTAATGTCTTTTAAAGTGATACCAATAGCTTTGTTTCCAGCACTCCCACAAGGCAAACCCACCCAGTGCTCCCCTGTTACTCCTTTATAACAGTCCCACATTCAATGCTCGCAGGTCTCTGAAGCCCCCCATGACTTCACGCACATCCAGAGATTTGGGCCTGGTGCTCAGTTCCCTTTTTGTTCATTAGGTCACAGTCAAATGCCACTTTGTTTAGCAGGTCTCTGCCACTGTCCCCACAAATGAACAAGGGACCCTCCCAAGGGCTCCCAGAATACTAGATGCCTCCTATTTCTAAAAGGAGTCATACCCTGTCCTGTCATTTATCTGCTTTTCACCTGGACGCATACCTCACTATACTAGGATCCTTGAAGCCACGAGACCAGCTTCTCAAGACAGACAAACTGTCTATAAATACCCAAGGCTTGACATGGGTGGTAGGGGCCGAAGGTAACATCTCATATACACTTTACACAATTTCTTAGCAAAAACTAAGCTTTCACGTCTTTTTTTTTCTTTTTCATTCACTGTGTGTTCATAGCTTCTAATATTTAATAAGTCCCGAGGAAATGTTTGTTGAATGAAAGTAGGAATGCACAAATAACAGAGACTTTGAAAGTGTTTCTTTCAATGAGGCTGTCTATTGTTCCAACTAAACAGTCCATAACAATAGCAACATCATAGACTTGTGTGAGCATGTGTACACACACACACACACACACAGAGGCAGGTACCTTGATAAAGCGAGAGCACGATTGACTCTTTCTTCAAGGCCTAATGTGCCCAAGGCCTTCCAGGTCATCCAGAACTTGAACGCATCTGGTCTTCTGCTACATTGGATAGACTTGTCTCCTGTGTCATAGCTGACGTCATAGAATTTATCCTGCTGGAAGAGGTAAGATGCTTTGGCAGAGTAGCATTTTTTAAGAAGATCCTTGTGGGGAAAAGAGAAATGAAAAAAAATTACAAATTTCTCCATTTCTGTAACACGCTTGATTCTGAAAATGCACACGAACTGTCTGATCTACTGCACTGTGTTGAGGATATATCTTACTCGGTGTCTACTTGGCATCAGGAAGTGATAGATTTATACTGAATTTGAGACATATATTATTCATTTTGTTTCCAAAGAAAGTCCTGAGTTGAGAGTCTTGGAATCCATTTCCACTATTTCACTTAGTATTGAGAAGATTTGAAGTCACTCTACAGCAACGATATATAACATCAAGGTAGGCCCACTTCTCAACAACGATAAATCGTCTAACAACCTAAGGCCCCACATGGATGGTGATAGGAGCAGTTATCATATTATGCAAACGTCATACAATTTCATACCAAGACCTAATCTTTCACAACCTCTGTTTTTCAACTTGTATTCACACTGAAAAGGGCAGGAGTGATAGTAACTCAGAGGTAAAACCTCAAGGAAAAATTATGAAAGACCTAAACTAGAACAACAAGTTTTCACCCCCATCAATCATCGGTTACCATTTCAAATAGCCTTTTGCATTAGGTCTCTTTGTTGGTTTTATTTGCAACTTCAAGTTGTAGTGCTGGGGAAAAGTCGTGAACATATCATGGACTGTCAAGGAAACAAATTAGTCTGTCTTGGAGAGTGTGAAACCAAGTGTCTTCTTGGAGGCTAGGATTTTGAAGCTCTGCCTCACATACTTTGGGCACATGGTCAGAAGAGACTGGTCCTTGGAGAAGGACATTATGCTCAGAAGGGTGGAGGGACAGCGTAGGTGAGGAAGACCCCAGATATGATGGATTGATACAGTATCTGGGACAATGGGGGATGGTGTGTCAGAATTAGTGAGACTGGCTCAGGACAGGGAAAGGTTCAGAGCTGCTCTACAAAGGGTCGTTATGCATTGCAGGCGACTCAACAGCACATAACAACAATAACATACTATGACAGATTTGGAAGCAGGAGTGGCATCCCCTTCCTAAACAACATGCCCCTTGAGCACTAGATCATGTCCCATTTTAATCTTTTCTCACATCGTGAGTTTTATCTTGTCTAATTTTTATTCTTACTAATTTGAGGGCATTTGGAAACTCATGTGGCCTTGGAAGGGTGAGTTGTTGGGTTATTTGTTTGTTTCTCTGTGCTGACTGGGGACTGGCTCTGGAGCGTTTTGTTGGAGGGAAGCCTCTTTTCAGCCAACGAGAGCCCAGGGTACAGGTCTGGGGTCTTTGAAAATTCATTCGAGCCCTCAGGCCTGGTTTTAATTGTCTTTGAGATGAACATTCTCCTAAGTGGTACAGCACTGTTCTGTCCTTTCTCTGTGCTGAGGTAACTTTGGATTTCTATGAAACCAGATGGTGTGCCGTAATGCCGTAATGGTTACACGTTGTTGACAATGTTTGGTAGAGATCACGGATTTAGACAGGATTGAGATCTACTTCCTAAACATGTCTGTGGAAACTCTATGAACTTAGCAGAAGGACACTAGGTCTTTTATTTATAGGGTTAGTACTAGGTAGCACTTAACAACAACATATAATGCCAAAGCCCTTGTCTCCGTTTTTTAGTTGGGTGAAGTGACTGGAGTCTGAAAGATGGTGCTCTTGTTTTGATCTGTGTGGATTGGTTGGTTATTTTTATTTAAGTCTCTGGTTTGGCATCAACAAGACCTCCTGGGGTGGGGGTGGGGTCTTATATTTAAAATTTGGGCCTCAGGGATATTTTAATCCCTTGTTACTACATTTTGGAGGAACATTCTTCTAAGTGATACAGCACTTTGGTCTATTTGGTGTGATGAGGTAATCTGGGTTTGCTGTGACATGGAATCACGTGTTATTGGGGTCTCAAACGCTGTAATGGAACAATTATGCCATAGTTGTGCCAAACACCACAATGGCTATTGATCACAGGCAGTGTTTGATGGAGCTCCCAGATTGATTCAAGATTGTTTCAAGTTTAGAAGCAGGAGTGGCATCCACTTTCTAAACCACATGCCTCTGGAAACTCTATGAACTTGGAGAAACAAGATACTTATAGAAAGGCTTCAGGCCTTTTGTTCGTTATCTCTATCTCTACCCTATCTCTAGTCTCTATATCTATCTATCATCTATCCATCTATTATCTATCTATCTATCTATCTATCTATCTATCTATCTATCTATCTATCTATCTAATCTCCCTTGTATTTAAAAGTCAGTTGGTCTAGTGTTCTTTTATTTTGGAGGAACATTCTTCTAAGTTGTACAGCACTCCTCTATCAATTTGCTGCACTGAGGTAATCTGAGTTTACTGTGATGCTGAACCCTGTGTGATTGGGGGTCAAATTCCATAATGGCTGCCCATGGTGGACAGTGTTTGGAGGAACTCCCAGATAAAGACAGGTTTGGAAGCAGACGTGGCCTCCACTTCCTAAACCACATGCCTGTGGAAATGCTATGAACTTGGAGAAACAACAATAATTATAGAAAGGCTTTAGGCTTTTTGTTCATTGGGTTGCAATGAGCCATGCAATGATTGTTCATCATCTTCCTGTGGAGTAGCTGGTGGGTTCAAACTGCCTGCCTTTGGGTTGGCGGTGCAACTCTTTACCCACTAGGCAAGCAGACCTCTGTGCCAGACTTCATTAAGGAGCGTAAAATTCCATTCATCAGTTTACACAATAATCTGTGTATAAAATAATAACGACAATGAGTCAGATTGAACTTGATGGCAACTATGTTTGGTTCAGTAAACCCTCAGACTGCCTCTGATGGGTATTCTTGATGGACAGCAAAGGAAAGGGTAAATTTCTCTGGACTGAACACCAAGGTAGAAAACACAGCTTCCTCTTAAACTTTCACCTTGATTCTTCCAGAAATCGTTCTACTCTGATCCCAGCTGTCGCCACTGCATCTCTCTACCCTCAGAGGTCAGAAAAATTGATTATTGTTTCCATAGCAACTGCAGCCCAGCCACATATTATAACATTGAAAGCCACCACATATATTTTAAGGACAAAGCACCCTTAAGCAATCACAACACAGACCACATATACACATACTTGTATTTGCATCATGATTATAAATATACTTTGATCAACCATGAGAGTTTTGGAGTTTGTTGTGGGGGTGTTTTTTTGTTTTTTTAAATCTCTTGAGCAAATGAACTTTGTATATGTTCTGGGCAAGTTTTACTGGCTTGTGCTGGTGATTGAAAGGAAGAGGAAAGTCATCCATCACCAGAGGACAAATTGCATCATCGCAGGCAAATGGCAAAGAGAGAGCCAAGAAAGCATGGGGCGGAATGAGTGATGGCCCCGCCTCAGTGCCACCGCTAATTCCCACGCACGGAGAAATCCTGCTGCCTTGGGAGGTTTCATAAGGAACAACTGGAGGCTTGGGATTGACTTTATCGAAAATAAATGAAAACGTTCCCCCCACAGTCGCTGCTTTGCATTTTAGTTTATATCCTTCTATTAAAATGGATGAGATGTCCTTTAGTTTTAAGCTACACATCAACTAAGAGAAAAATGCTCAGCTCTCTAGAGAAAAATGCCTTTTTGGAAAGAAGTATAGTCAAGTTAACATGGTTTGGGGCCAAAAAAAAAAAAAGAGAGAGTTATATCTATTCCTCACTTACTATCAGTTCTCCCACAGTTTGCCCAATGATGATGATGATGATGATGATAAACTATTGTTGATTATGCTGCTCATTAACAAGAAGCCAAGGTAAGGAGGGGACAGAGAGGAAGAGGAGGTTTGTAGGAAGCCTACCGTTTGGACAGAGGACCGGCACCAGGTCATGGGAAGAATTAGGCGGATGGGTGGGACACAGGAAGTGATGGTGACCAGGCTGCAAGCAGGCATCAGGAGTTAGGGCCCAGGAGTCACTTGGGGTGCCATAAGTCTCTTCCTTCCAAGTGGGAACTTCTACTGGCTGCAGTAACCTCTCCCAATCCCACCACCAAATCTCAGCTCTGGAGTCAGAGGAGCAGGAAGATGGAGAAGCCAAGTCCAAGGGTCAGTGCAGACATCAGCCACGCTGTGTGAATCCCAAGATTCACCAGGAATGCCTGGTGGACTGTCAGGGAGCCGGGCTAGTTCCAAAGACCAGCCAGCCCGGATTCTCATACAGTGGGGCCGTCTTGCACATGAAGACCCAGTCATTGGAAACTAATCATGTTGATAAGTGAAAAGTAGGTGTGGTTGCTATTAAGGTACTAAAGAGAAGAATCATGCTTTCTATTGCTCATCTTTATAACCTTAATCCTAGTAAAACAGGTAATATTGGTTATGAGAATTCCAAAGACAAGACTCTAATGAGAACAACAGTCTATGTTGGGATAGCAAGTCAAACCCTTCTCAGCAATTAGCAGCCATTGCACGAGGATCTTCACAGAGACATGGGAATTAAATGCAATTGGGGTAATTGAGGCACAAAGGGAAATTTTGTAGGCTCCTGTATTTGAGATATCTGGACATATATCAGCTTCAGGAAGTGCTAGATCCAGAAATTGGACTTGTATTTTCTTTTCTTCAATATTAGCTCCACTCCCAAAGTAGAAAGCTACTACTAACCCAATGGGAAGGAGACCTGGAACCTGGTACTGTCTGGTGGGACCTGTGCTCAGGGAGGGGGCGATCTGTTTGGAGGGTGAAGAGAGATGAGAGGCAGAGCGTCCCAGCAGCTTTCCCTTGTCTGAACGATCTGGCTAAATCCAGCAGGAAGCCATCTGTCAAAGCCTGGGGAGGATGGCGTTTCAGGGTTCTGGCCCTTTTCACAGAACATGGCAGGAATGACTTGGAGACCAGATTATGCAACAAGCAGGCACATGACAAAAAGTGGCAGGAGGACAAACCCCACACCTTCCTTCTCACTGACTGTACTCAGAACATCTAGCATAGAAGCCAGCATAGAGGGGAGCTCTGGTGGCCTAGTGGCAAGGAGTTGCAACTACAATCCCAGAGGCGCATGGTTCAAATCCACCAGATGCTCTGCCGGGGAAGGAGGGACAATCTCTTCCTGTACCAGTCAGATCTGATTTGACGGTACACTCACACACAAAAATAATAAAATTTAAAAAAAAAAGAAGCCAGCATAGAATAACAATTACGTTGTTGTATATCATCGAGTCAGAGCCAATTCATAGCTGACCCTCTAGTGAGTTTTCAGAGGCAGTAAATCGCACAAGAGACTGTCCATCCTCCTCCCACAGAGCAGCTGATGGATTCTAACCATATGCCTTTGGGATTGCAGTTCAGCTCCTTAGCAGTAGCCAAAAGAGCTCTCTAATAATGATGTTGTTGTTGTTGCTAAGTGCTGTCGAGTTGTAGGTGACTCATAGCGAACCTATGAACTAAAGACCTGAACACTTGTAAAACTTTCCTTGTGTCTCCAAGTTCATAGAGTTTCGGGAGGCAAGCTATTTTGGAAGTGGATACCACTCCTGCGTCCAAGCTTGTTTTAATCAGGGAGCTCCACCAAACACTGTTCACCATGGATGACCAATATCAAACAGAAAGTGATATTACCAAGCCAAAGGTGGGTGATTTTAATCTGCGGCTCTCAGGCCTGTTTTTAATTGGTCTTGGTCAAACATTCTTCTAAGTGGCATAGCTCTGGTCTGTTGATTTTCTGTACCAACGTAACTCGTGGTTACTGTGATGCTGAACACTGTGTCCCCACTGTGTCAGATGTGATAATGGTCACCCATGGTGGACAGTGTTTGGTGGAGCTCCCCGATTAAAACAAGCTTGGAAGCAGGAGTGGCATCTACTTCCAAAATAGCTCGACTCCGGAAACCCTATGTACTCAGAGCAACAAAGAAAGTTATACATGTGTTCAGGTCTTTTGTTCATAGGGGCATTTTGAGTCACCTACAACTTGATGACATTTAATGACAACAACAACTAGAATATTTATTGGATTATTACTACATGCCAGGCACTGTGTATAGACGGCACTGATTGTGGATCTAAGGAAGATGAAATCTTTCAAAGCTTCCAGATTTTCTCCATTCATCAAAATGAGAAAATCTTCTGGTGGCGCAGCGATGAAGCACTCATCTGCTTACTGCTTGCCACCAGCTGCTCTGCGGGAGAAGGCGAGGCAGTGTGGGGATCATGAACACTTGACAGGCTTGGCAACCGTCTAGACAGCTCCACTCTGTCCTGCAGGGTCTCTCGAAGTCAAAGCAGCGAGGAGGGGGAATCGTGATGCGACGTCTTGGTCCTGTCCTGTGGGTTTTTATTTTCAGCTTATCAAACAAAAACTACAAAAATCTCTTACCATATGACTCTTCTCACCATCTCCATTGTTTACCTGGTGTTGTGACCATAAATAAGACAGTCATTACCCTCACAATTGGAAGGACACACACAGGAACAAGCTTCCATAATGCAGGGCTGGGCAACAGAAAGGAGAACATTTCTGGTGGTGGGTGGGCTGGGGGTGCTGAGCTCTAAACAAGACGCTGACCCTCTCTGGTGGTTCCACGGAAGGAAGATCTTCGGTCTCCTCCCAATACTTTCAGAGCCATGAGAACCCAGTAAAGGGTTGAGTTCAAATAGCCTCAAATGCAGTGAAGGAGGGGTAGTAGGCCAAGAGAACAAGCAGCTATGTCTTGGAGAGGTCAGCCGCAGGGCTCTATGGAGGCAAGAACGATGAGACTTCACCTCACATGCTCTGGTCATGTTGCCAGGAGGGGCTATTCCTTGGAGAAGGACATGACGCTGGGAAGGGTGGAGGGTTGGTGAAAGAGAGGAGGACCCTCAACCAGGTGGATGGGCATGGCGACTGCTGTAATTGGCTCTTTGAGGAAGTGTGAGGATGGCACCGGATAGAACAGATTTCAGATGTTTTGTTCATAGAGTTGCTATGAGTCATACTCGACTTGACAGCACATAACAACAACAAAAAGTGCTGTGAGCACCAAGAGGGTCCTTCTTCCCAGACCCAGGAGGTGGTGAGGGAGAAGGAAGGCCGCAGGCTGGCAGAGGAGCGACAGCTGGACTGTGGAGGAGAGCTGGCATAGTTTCAGTGTGACAGGAACTAATTAGGGAGTTCCCGCCGCGAGGAGGCCCAGCCCGACACTGAAGCTGCAAAGGTGGAGTAGTCAAGTCACTGAGGCTCTTAAATACCACGGTTGGAACGATCTGTTGTGGACTTTCCACGGGCTGCTCGTCCACGCGTTATTATAATTCAAAGCTTTCTCCCTGATCTGGGAGCAACCAGTGAGCATCGGCAGATGTGGATCCGGCTGTGGACTGGTCACTTAGTGTCAGAGCTCAAGTGGAGTCACATAGAGAAACAGAATGTGACAGTGCCAATGTGGCCACCCGGGCTCGCTCGTCATCATTCTGCTCACCACGTCACTTCTGCATATCCCTGCACCACCTGCCCCTCCCCAAAGTCATAGCCTGTTCTCATTTTGGTTTCTTTCTCCACTGAGGCAAGTTGTTATTGTTGCTGTTGTTGTTGTTGTTGTTAGGTGCCATCAAGAGTATGACTCATGGCGACCCTATAAACAGAGAATCTGAACCCTGGTCTAACCTGAGCCAAACTCACGCTTCCTGACTGACACTCAAGAGCCCCTGGCAGCAGTCACCATGTCAGTCCACCTGGATGAGGGTCTTCCTCTCCATTGCTGACCCTCCACCCTTCCCAGCATCATGTCCCTCTCAAAGGAATAGCTCCCCATAGCAACATGTCCGAGGTCTGTGAGGAGAAGTCGAGTTAGGCTAAGGTGAGTAGAAGAACTAAAAGCCATCTCTAAACTTATTCTTTATGAAATAAACCTACTGCACCCCTTCCTCATCTCCCTTTCCGATGAGATGTATCTTTCTAGAAACATATCAAGTTGATAAAACAAATAAGCATATTGTAAGAATGCATGTTGTTGTTGCTGTGTTCTGTTGAGTCAGAACTGGCTTAGCCAGCAGCTTTTCAGAGACAGTAAATCACACAGGAAGGGAGTGTCCATCTTTCTCCCACAGAGAAGATGATGGATTTGAACCATGTGCCTAGGGTTAACAGTGCAGCTCCCTTCCAGCAGGCAGTCAGACCTCCCTTTAAGAAACTTGGTTGTTGCTCAGTATCATCAAACTGGAACCGACCACAGCTGACCCCCAAAGGGTTTTCAAACCATGAAATCACACAGAAGGAGATCGCTCATCTTTCTCTTACAGAGAAGCTAATAGATTGGAACCATTTGGCAGCACAGCTCCTTCCCACGGAGCCACAGGAAACCTTAGAGCTGTGTCCAATGGTATCTCTATTTGTAACTTTTTGAGAAAGCGCCATACCGCCTTCCACAGTGGTTGCACCATTTTACCCTCCCAGCAACAGTGAGTAAGGGTTCCAGTTTCTCAAACAGAAATACCATTTGACCCAGCAATTCCACTACTGGGAATATACCGCAAAGAAACCATAACCACCACCCAAGCAGCTATATGCACACCCGTGTTTATTGCAGCTTTGTTCACAATAGCAAAGTGTTTGAAACAACCCAAGTGCCTATTAACAAATAAATGGACAGAGAAACTGTGGTATATTCACACAATGGAATACTACACTGCATTGAAAAACAAGGAACTCATAAGATATTATTCAAAATGGATGATCCTGGAGGAAGACATTATGCTGAGTGAAATATCTCAGTCACAAAAGTACAAATATAGCACAGTGCCACTGTTGTAAAATGGGACTGACATTGGGGTTTGGGGGAGAACTGAGAAAGATGGGATAAATTATGTATATAGCATTGAAACAGATGAGGGAGAGAACCATTTAAAAGGGATACATGATTGGCTATTATTGTCATGAGAGGAGTCCAGAACTAAGGCTGCACAGTGAAGTAGACTTGGGGGGGAGGGACTGTATAACAATGAAAGAAGTTTTCTTTTACTTCTCAAAGAGAAGAGGAAACTGGAGGGAGCGGTGGGCAGGGAGAAAAGTGCAACAACGAATGAATGGAAATCTAAAGTCTCTATAAATTTTCATTAAAATTAATAATTATAATAAAAAACCTGAACACTTTGACACTGAGGTGTCAAATGTGATAATGGTTACCCATGATGGACAGTGTTTGCTGGAGCTTCCTGATTAAAACAAGCTTGGAAGCAGGAGTGGCATCCACTTCCGAAATGGCTTGCCCTCAAAAACTCTATGAACAGTGCTCAGGCCTTTCATTCATAGGGTCGCTATGAGTCATCTACTGTACCTAACAGCAACAACAACAACAATTATAAAAAAGTTAAATTAAAAACAAAATCTGAGAGCAATAGAGAAGTTATCCATGGTCTTCTCTATTACAGGGAGCTAGACCTAACCGCAGTTCTTACACCTGGAGGGCCTTCTTCAGTGCGCAGTCCTTACACGGGTTGGTTTGGATTGAATAGAAAACAAAAGAGAATGCACTGAGCATACCAGAGGTGGGCTGAGTGTGGAGGGGACTCCCCCGCCTAAGTAAACAATTGTCAGTTCTCTTTATCTTTTTTATGCAGAGAGGACTCGAATATGTTAACTGACCGAAGAGAGGTTGGGTTGAGGTGCAGGGACTCTGGGATGTCAGTATTCATTCCCGTCAAACGGTGGGAGTCCAGCTGAACCCCAGGAAATCCTGCGTACTAAGCTGAGCCACGGACTAACTACCTGAAACTAAAGGAAAGAAATGAAAAAGAACAACTTGGGGATATCCTTTCAAGGTGAGATTTCAAGCATGGCAACGCAAGTTAGCCCAACGCATCTATTTATAAGGGGTGTTTCTTACACAGCTTACGAATATCTTCTCTTGTTTTTCCTTTAATCACAAAAATATTCCTTCTGACTTTAACGTGTTCAGAACACTTTTAAATCTTTATGGTAGGAAGAAAGAAGGAGTCATCAAAATCACATTCAACGTCACAACTTCTGATTTAGCTTTAACTCACCCCCGTGACAGAGCTGGGTGTAAATTTATCTGGTTGACCTCAGTCCCAAGCAGATACTGAGGAAAGAAGGTCTACGTTTCCTGCACTCACCTCTGTTGGGCGAACTGACGTCTTATGATGGGGAGCTGGCCTCCAACTTCAAACCTCAGTCCCCAACTCTGGATTCCCGTCCAAGATATTTCCACAGTCCCCCTACTTCTGTTTATGCACTGGTAGGCTTTCATCTGTAACCTGAGACTGACAGCGTTCATCATTCTTAGGGCGTTCTCTGCAGCCATATCTATCTTTAAGGGCTTATGTATTTAATTCATTTTCTTTGTATTGTAGCTGTTTCATTCTCTATTGGTGTAGAAAATTGTTTTAGAAAACCATCTGGTTTTGCCATCTAGTTTGAAAGAATGCTCATTATTGACGAGAGGCTACAGATTTTCTTTGTACTTGCCGCCAAATTTCCATCCTTATTTGCTTTCTTACTCTGGTGTCACAGTGTATTTATATACATAGCACAGATACGTAAAGACATAATATCTATATAGTATATTATACAAAACAGATATGTAAAGATATAAAATCCGTCTGTCTGGTGGGATTTCAGAGGCAGTTAATCACACAGGAGGAGACTGCCCAACCTTCTCCTGTGGAGAAGCTGGTGAATTCAAACTGTGTGCCTACAGGATTGCAGGGCAGCTTCTTACCACTAGGCTACCTGAGATGATTATCTATCTATCATCTATCTACCTATCTATCTGTCTGTCTGTCTATCTATCTCTATATATATAATAGGTATAAATTTATGCCTGTGTATATGTATCTAAAGAGGTCTGGTGACCTGCTTTGGTTGGGTACCACTGAGTTAGAACTGACCCACAGCTGAGCCTATGATGAGTTTTCAGAGGCAGTCAATTGTACAGGGGCAATTACCCATCCTTCTCCCATGGAGCAGCTGGTTTATTTGAACTGTGTGCCTTTAGGATTGCAGCTTACTTCTTACCACTAAGCCATCAGAACTCCTCTATGCATTTGCCTATCCTGAGTAGTTCATAAATGTAAACAGGCAGTATTCGTCCCTTTTGAGTCTGATTTCATTCACTCTGACTCCTATTTTTTATTGACTGATTCATCTATTTTTTTCCAATGCCGTTCAATCATTTCCCAATCTTTGGCATCACCTACAGATTAACCTCTGAGTATATCTTCAGTTAATTCGGCAGAGCTCACGCCTCTGTCCCTCATTTGGTGCCTAGTCTCTGGAAAGATGTTATTTACACAGCCTTACTGATATTTATGACATTTGGGCTTGAATCAAGGAACCCTGGTGGTGCCATTGCTAAAGCACTGAGTTTTTAAAGCATGAGCCTGAAGGTCAGCTGTTGGGATCCACCAGTCTCTTCGTGGGAGAAAGATGTGTCTGCTGCCAGAAAATCTGCAGCCTCCACCTGCCATGCGCTCATTCTAATAGGCTTACGGGGTTGCTCTGGGGCGGAGCTGACTTGACCACAGTGAGCCTGGTTTGGGGTTCTGAGTATTGAATCCCTTGAGAAGTGGTGAGCAGTCTGTTTTGCTCTTTTCTGTCATGTGGTGAAATCTTGGAAGCAATTTTCCTGTCACTTCAGTCTCTCCTTCTGTAAAGCACACATCTGCCTTCGTTTCCTCAAAGCACTGCTGTGCTGGGGCCCCCTCAGCAGTCCTTCTCCGTGGTCTGCACCACTCCAGCTACTGCTAGGAAGGTCCCAGGTGCTGTGGGCCAGGTTTCCAACACCCCCACCAAAGGAAATTTCCTCTCTGCTTCAATTCTTTTACATACTGGTTTTAACTTGACAGAAGAAGTCTGTGAAGGTCTAGTCTTGGAGAAAACATCATCATTTCATCCATGATGCTTTCAAAGGGAACTTTTACATGATATATACATGTATTTGTCTCTCTCCTTTGGACTTCACAGTCGATATTCTTTTGAAGATTCATTAAGCTGCTTTGCATAGCTGAGTTCAATATTTCCTTAATACATTTGGTAACTTGTGGTTGCTGTGATGTTAAATACTGTGGCACTGATGTGCCTTATGCAATGATGGTTACCCATGGTGGACAGTGTTTGGTGGTGCTCCCCAATTAAAACAAGCTTGGAAGCAGGAGTGGCATCCACTTCCGAAATGGCTTGCCCACGGAAACCCTATGAACAGTGCTCAGGCCTTTCGTTCATAGGGTTGCTATGAGTCATCTAGGACTTGATGGCACTTAACAACAACAAAAATATATTTGATGTATTTTTTCAAAATAGTCAATTCCCTATTTGGCTGTATTGTTTTAAGTTAGCAAACAGGGTTCCAGGTTCAAGGTGTAAGGGAATGAAGAGTCAAGAGGGGCCCTGTATAAATGGTGGTGATGACTCCGCAGGTCTCATCCCTGATGATCCCACCGTGCAGGAAAGCCCGGCCTTCTCTTCTGCCCCTTACCTGGCTCCCTCCCACCCCACCCCCGCCCCTTGCTCTCACTAGGAGATCCCCCTCCTAGATTCTCCGTGTAGATGTTCAGTCACATGGCGAGAACAAACAGTAGTAGCACATGTGTTGCCCTGAGCCAGGAATGACAAGCTGGAGGGGCAAAAAGAGCTGCCTCGAAGGGGGTTATTCTTCACCATTAAATGAGCTACTAACAAGTGATAGTGAAGCGGAACCAACTTCCTGCCAGGTGCTGAGGGCTCGGTTTCCAACACCAACAGCAAAGGTGGATTCCCTCTCTGCTTCAATTCTTTTACCTACTGGTTTTAGCTTGACAGAAGAAGTCTGTGAAGGTCTAGTGTTTGAGAAAACATTATCATGTCATCCATGATGAAATGACCATGCTGACATACTTTGCACTAGAGCTGGTGGCACCCTCCATGAGGTGCTGGGCTGCTCATCCAAACGTCAGTGGTTGGAATCCACCAACAGCTCCTGGGGTGGGTGGGGGGGACTGTTTCCTCCAGTAAAGATTCGCAGCTTGACAACCTGATGAAAAGTCATCAAGTGTAGGGCAGAGTGGTTTCTTATTGTTGTTTTTAAGTGCCCTCTCATTAAATCCAACTCCTGGAGACCCTATGATCTAAAGATCTGGACCCTGTCCTGTCCTGCGCCATCCTCACACTTCCTGATCCACAGGAGCCCGTTGTGACAGCCACCACGTCAATCCACCTGGTTGAGGGTCTTCCTCTCCTTCGCCGACCTTCCACCTTTCTCAGGACCATGTCCTTCTCTCAGGAACAGCCCTGTCTAGCAACATGTCCAAAGCATGTGAGGCAAAGCCTCATCTTCTTGCCTCCAAAGAGTGTTCCAGCTGCATCCTCTCCAAGACATGTTTGCTAGGTGCCATCAAATGGAGTACAACTTATAGCAACCCCAGGAGGAACAGCGCTGAACGCTGCCGTGTCCTGTGCCGTCCTCACCGTCTCTGATACATGAGAGCCCATTGCTGCAGTCACCATGTCAATCCACCCCATTGGGAGCCTTCCTCTCTTTCCTGACCCTCCACCTTTCCACGCATGATACCCCTTTCCGAGAAAGAACCTCTCCTGGCAACATGCTCCAAGTCAGAGATGAAGCTTCACCATCCTTGCTTCCAAGGAGCATGCTAGCTGAACCTTCTCCAAGACGTACCTGCTAGTTCTCTTGGCAGTCCACAGGATATTCAGTACTCTTCTCCAACAGCACAACTCAAAGGCATCAATCCTTCTGTCATCCTTATTCATTCATTGTCCAGCGCTCAGAAGCATAGCAAGTAACTGAAAAGACCACTGCCTGAGTCAGGAGCACCTTAGTCTTTAAACTCCTTTTCAGTATTTAGAGAGGTCTCTGACAGTGAGTGGCCTTGCCCAAAACAGTAGTCCTTTTTAAAAAAAATTTAAATAATTTTATTATGTTTTTATATGTATACCGTCAAATTGGATCTGACTGGTACAGGAGGAGATTGCCTCTCCTTCTCCAGTAGAGCATCTTGTGGATTTGAACCGCATACCTCTGGGATTGCAGTGCAGCTTCTTGCCATTAGGCCACCAGAGCTCCCTAACAATAGTCTTTTGAACTCTTGCTTGTTGGTCCCAAGTATGTTGATTGAGGATACAAATGAGATTAAATCATTGACAGTTTCAATCCTCTTTTCATCTATCAGGAGTTTCCCATTGGCTCAGTCATGAGGACCTTTGTTTTCTTTATGTTGGAATGCAATCCAAATTAAAGTCTTCTTTCAGGGTGAATGCCAAGCCTTGCCTTCTCCTGCCACCTACAAGACTCTAGTTTTGCAAATTCCAGAGGGATTTTCAGAGAATGAACAGTACTTGATTGGAGGACCTGGGATGCTCTATTTTCCCCTGAATTGTAAATCTTCCTTCTTATTGTGTACGGTAGAGTTGGGACCAGCCCACAGCTGACCCTCCAGTGGGTTTTCAGAAGCATATATTCACATGGGAGGAGACTGTCCATTCTTCTCCTGAGGAGCAGCTGGTGGCCTTGAACCATTTGTCTTTGGGATTGCAGTGCAGCTTCTTGCCATTAGGCCACCAGAGCTCCCTTAAATAACCCTACCTAAAGGTTAGAGGGAGTCAATGTGAAAATGAGACTATGCTAAAAGATGATTATAAGAAATGAAACTTGATAACTTGAAACAGTGACGCTGCCCACAGGAGAAGGGAAGTTGGGCTCAGTGTCTGTGGAACGTGGAAGTGCTTCTATAAATAGGTACGGAACATCTGATGGTGCAGAGATCACTTGGCAGTGCCCCTGCGTGCCCTACCAGCATTTAAAAATAGCGCAATCGGGCTTCTCTCTCAGGTCAGATGCAGGTTTTCCGACTTTCCTAGGCTGCCCTCAGCACATCCTTTCTGCTAAGGACATTCTAAAACTGTGTGTCAAACTTTGATTGCAACCCACAGTGAGAAAGAACTTTTAAATAGCGACACCGTACCACCCCTACTATATGTGGAACTGAAGAAAAGCTTCACGGAATGGTACCTGGCATGATTCTATGCTGGGTATACGGATATTTTCTTATTTCCTCATTAAGGGGGGGGGGAAATAGCAACTTGGTTTGGCTTAAAATTATCTGCACAACTCAAGACCAATTAGTGTGGTCGCTTCCAACTCATGATATCTCTTTAAGGTTTTAAAAATATCAATCCTACTCCATCCTATAATTATGACTCAGAATGACCTGAAAGGGCACAAATGTCACACTGATGATTCCAGAAGCTCCCGTGTGAGACAGGATAATGCTTCTTTGGAAAGCTCCCCAGACGGCCTCATGAGTCCCTCGGGGGGAGAAAAGGTGAACCTGCCCCCTTGCCACCTGAAAGGCCAGAGGAGTGAGCCTATCAGGAGGGACTTTGAAGAAAGCCCAGGTGATGTCTGTGTACACAGCGTGCAGACCACTTGTTGTCAATATCCTAGTAAATTTGATGTCCTAGGCTGAGTTCTCTAGACCGACCATTGAAATATGTATATATAATTAAGTATCTATTCATATACGGATAGATATATGCAGATAAATCAGATCCCTGTGCCATTGTCTGGCTAGCCCTCCTTTGAGTTTTTGAGGCTGTAAATCTGTATAGGAGAAGGCTGACTCTCTTTCTCCAGTGAAGTGTCTGCTGGATTTGAACTGTTGACCTGTGGTTAGCAGAATAATATATAACACAGTACTGTGGATGGATGGATGGATGGATGGATGGATGGATAGATGGATGGACAGCTAAATGGTAGGTAGGTAGGTAGGTAGGTAGGTAGGTAGGTAGGTAGATAATATAAATAGATACAGAGAGGGTGAAATCAAACTGCTCCTTGTAAGCAAGAATTTTGAGGCTCCCTTCAACATATTTTGGGCACACAGTCAGGGGGAACCAGTCTTTGGAGAAGGCTATCATGCTTGGGAGGGCTGAGGGACAGCGCAGGACAGGAAGATCCTGAATTAGTTGGATTACCACAGTAACTGGAGTAATGAAGGTAGAGGTGTCAGAGACAGAGAGATTGGCTCAGGATAGAGCAGGGTGCAGAGCTATTGAACACAAGGTCACTATGAGTTGTAGTCAGCTCAACAACACATAATCACCACAACAACATGATATAGATAGATATAGATGATAGAGATAGAGAGATAGAACTATAAACATATGTGTAGGGGACTCTGGGGGTTTAGTGCTGACGAGTTAGGCTGCTAACCCAAAGGCCAGTTGTTTAAATCTACCAGCTGCTCTTGTGGGAGAAATTTGGCCATCTCATGTATGATTTACAGCCTCTTAAAACTCACTGGAGGGTCAGCTCTGACGCAGTTCCAACTCGACATCACATAAAGCCAAAACCAACAATAACAAAATGTTCACATGTGCACATACAAAGACACACAGAGAGAGCCAGAGAAAGAGTGTCCTACCCCCTTTTCCCCTCAAGGAACACTTCTACATGCCTTGTGGATTTCTACAAGTCACAAATGCATGGTTCAGGCACCAGTATGATGCTTTCTCCTAATTTACATGGTTGCAGGAGCTGGGGATCCCCAAACCCACAGGTGCTGGCTCCTTGTTGACTCACATCAGAAGACTCAGAAGTGAGAGAAGGACAAGTCAGATTCAGAATGGAGGCGGTGTGAGGTTGCTAGAACATCCCTGTAATTTGGATGAGGCCGTAACCCAAGGAAGCTTATTCACGTTTTATTGCTTGACTTATCAGCTGATTGGCTGTTCAGATCAGGTCACTAAATAAAGCTTGACGACATCATATTATGTTGAGAGAAATCAGTCCAATGTTTGCCAACCCCTGAGAATCACAGCCTAGACAGGTTTGCGCCTAACATTAACCATCACACATGAAGCCAAAGTGTCCAAGATTTATCCGCGCCTGCAGAATTCCAGGAATTAATTGCATAACTTTCAACTCCATCTCTTCACCTCATCTTGTCTTGTTTTTATTCGTCAGTACAGGATAATGAAACTGCACCACAGTCTACCTCCAGGGGCTGTTTGGAGTTTGTGTGCCGTAATGTTTAATTGAACGCCCGGAGAAAAAGTTATTTATTAATACAGGACATATTTCTTCAGTCTGGGTAGCTTAGTCACATCTCCCCAAAAGAGGTGGACATGACATGTAGGAAAATGCTCTCTCAAATTGGACAAAACGAATGCCGAAGGAGTGCTGCTTGGGCTGAGGCCAGAGGAGTGATTCCACACCAGGAGCACAGCATTTAGCAAAATCAATTTATGTCTCCACCTTATTGTGATGTTGTTAACGAGAGCCTGGCTCCCTCTCAGATGGAATTCTACACATTCAGCAGCAGGGCCGCTGGCCTACATTTCTCAGAGTGTGAGGGAGCATCCTCGAGAGATCTGGCCTCTGAGGCCGGGCATATAGGTAAAAGATTGATTTTATACATGGGAAATGCGATGCAGGAAAGGCAATTTCTGAAGTACAGCCCTTTGCTCTTTTTCTGAAGAGTTGTTGGAAATTGTTGATTTTTACCAAAACCACACAGGCAATCCTACTTAAAACTAACCTTAAATAATACTATAAAATGAATCCAAAAGCATTCTATAAAACCTTTTGATGGGACCCAAGATACAGTGGACAAAATCCTTTCTTTTCTTCTTGGCAGAGACTCATGTTAAATTCAGAAATGTGCTAAAATAACAAAGAATCTGATTCTACATTAATGTACATTTAAAGAGCTCTGGGACACTGAGGTTAAGACATCCTGCCAGTAACTAAAAGGTGGGTGGTTTGAACTCCTTGAGGGAACAATGAGGCATTCTATTTAAATAACAATTTTCAGCCTTGGAAACCCTATGAACTGACTCCTAGTTGACCTTCCAGAAGGTTTTCGGAGACAGTAAATCAGGTGGGAAAGGATTGCCCACCTTTCTCTCACAGACTAGCTGGTGGATTCGAACCATGTGCCTTTGGGATTGCAGTGCAGGTTTTTAGCACTAGCCCACTAGAGCTCCCTTTGAAATGCTACAGACAGTTCTGTTCTGCCTTGCAGTCTCTAGGAGTCAAGCTTGACATGATGGCTGTAATTCTGTTTTGTTTGCTTGTTTAGTTGTTTGTTTGTTTTAATGGGCATTTGTCACACAGTAAAATCTGTGTATTCATCTGTGGCTCGCTCCTCAATTTTGACAAAAGCACTGAAGTTGGAGGGGAGAGAAAAAAAAAGAACATTCACTGGATCACAATTGTACTACTTGTAAAAGATGGAACTAGAAGGCAGAGGGGAAGGAAGAGGAAAAGGAAGAAGGGCTCTTTGGTGGGTTAGAGGCAGGAGGGATCAGTGACCCCCAATCCTATAGGGCTTGAGTAATCTCTAAGTACGAGGTCATGCTTTCCTAACCAAACAAGTCAACTGCCTGATGACCTGCAAGTGTCTCAAAGGGACAAGGGGACCAAGTGAGTTTAGAACAGCCAGAACTGCAAACCCTGGGGGAGAAGAACTACATCTGCAGGTTTTCTGAACACCTGGGGCTGAAAAGGAAAACAAAATGAGAGAAAAAAACCAAACCATAGACAAGGGGCTGGGGCTCCAGTTAATTAGAAAGATAGGTCAGTGCAACCATCCTGGCCGGTGTGTGGACATAAGGTAGAATTAACAAAATCATTTGCAATAGCGATTTCACTTTGTAAGGATCCTCCAGGGGAAAAGAGAAAGAGAAAGAGGAAGAGGAAGAGGAAAAGGAAAAGGAAGAAGAAGAGAAGAGAAGAGAAGAGAAGAGAAGAGAAGAGAAGAGAAGAGAAGAGAAGAGAAGAGAAGAGAAGAGAAGAAAAAAGAAAGAGAGAAGAAAGGAGGGAGGAGCGAGGGAGGGAGGAGAGGGGAAGGGAGGGAAGGGGAAGGAAGGAAGGAAGGAAGGAAGGAAGAAAGGAAGGAAGGAAGGAAGGAAGGAAGGAAGGAAGGAAGGAAGGAAGGAAGGAAGGAAGGGAGGGAGGGAGGGAGGGAAGGGCGGAAAGGGATAAAGGAAAGGAAAGAGGAAGAAAAGGAAGGAAGGAAGGAAGGTTTTATCTCTTTAAGGCAAGAGTTCCTGATTGTTCTTTGTAGCACAGAGGCAAGAAATGCGGTTAATAGGTTACCTGCTGTCTTGAATTGGGAACTTGGGAACTGTGGACTAAGCATGATTACAAGCCCATTCTCTGAATTCTAATTCTGTACATTAGTCCTTTCATTGCACTGCTTCACACTTCAGTCTCTTTACCTTTACAGAGCAACACTCTCTATCTCCTGGAACTTGTATGAAGATTCAGCAAGTTAATATTTTTACCCATTTCTTTCTCTGTCCATCAAACTTTTCTCAGAGCCCCCTCTCTGACAGGTGTCCATAGGGTAGAATGGGATCAATTAAGGAGCCTCCAATAGAGTACAGAGGTCAAGTTAATGATTCCACAAATTTGAGCTCTGTGTGTGTGTGACAGAGAAGAAACTCCGAAAGATGCTTAGGAAAGCAAGAATCTCCCATCCCGCCAGGAAGGGTTGATGCTTGAGCTGAATTCGATAGTAGAAAACATACAAAGAACTCAGGTAAGGAAAGAAGAAATTGTCTTGCATTGCACTCAGAGAAAACAGCCTTCCTGTAGAAAAAGGGATAGAGTTTTAGCAAATGCACCAAACCCTTAGATGCTTCTGTGATCTAACTCCTTGCACATCTTTCCTGGCAGACACCTGCCATGCTGTCTTTACCTGGACATGCTGAATTCTTTCACTACGAATGTCTGTTCTTCACTCCCTCCTCAGGGGAACATATTCTTCATTCTCTGTTGAGTTTAACGCCATCATGGAATAAAGACTACACAGCTACTTCTACCCCATATACAAACACAAATACAGCCCCATGCCTCACACTGAAAAATCCTAGACATACAATAGCTTGAATCAAACCATAGACATCTTTCTTCTCCCTTGCCACTCAAAAATCAATGAAATTGGTCCAGTTACGAGGGCTGATGCATTTTCCTTATTGCCTGATCGAACCTCGCTCCAATAATGACTTTTGTTATTGTGGTTGTTTTAAATAATCATATAAAAGCCTTGAGCATTAATTGGGGTCCTTCTGAGGCATATTAGGGAAGCTAAATGCTACGGGTTCACTTTGATTATTGTTATATGACTGCAAAGCCAGGATTAGCCTCCAGAACACATCTGAGTCTTCTGGTTGCGTGAAGTTAATCTCATCCCAGCCGTGGGTGAATCATTTATGCAACTGCAATATTTAAAAGGAAGGAGACGTTCAAAGAACTCTGCTTGCCTGGACATTTCTCTCGTGGATTTCAACTGAAACCTTCTAGTGAAGGGGCGTATCTGCCTTCTCGCTAGTGTGGCCAACCCTCAAATCACTTTGCATTATTGTCTCACAAGAGGAAACAATCTTTTCCTTATTATATGTAAATTCCTGGTTCTATGGTGCCTGAAAAAAACAAAACCAAACAAAAAACCAACAAACCCAGACCATCTATCTGTGTTTATTGCATTTCACTTTGTCTCTGGAAAAGTTGGATATTGAAGTGGTGTAAAGATTCTGACAGTCCTTTAACCGAATGCATTGGTATTTCTGTAACTGGATGTCGAGGGTTTAATCTGCACTGCTGTGACACACTCTGAAACTGGTAATAAAACACATAGGACTAATATATCAAGATAGGATCCAAAGGACATAGAACAGTGACATGTGCTACTCTGTGACAAGGACTTAATGAAATAGATCGGCAAGAAATGTGCTGGGTTATAAAAAAACCAGCTTTGAACTCCATTCTGACAACTTCTAGGGACCAAGAAATGGGGAGAGTGCAATCCATTCATTTTTTTTTCCTCTTTTGTTTCTGGACCAGGGTTAAAACTCAACAACCCATTAGACAGTCATCAACAACAAGAGCTGGAAGAAGCTTGTAGAAGATGTCATTTACGCTCTTCACACACAGGGCCCTTTGTTCTCTTGTCACCTGTGGAGGTGAGGGCATTAAACCACCTACTGCATCCCCTTGACACAATGGGACTGAACCTGGTGATGACTAAGACTTTGGAATTAACACTGAGAGAGTCTAATTCAGCCCTGGCTCATCTCCTAGGGAGAAGAGTAAACCCCAGACTGTGAAGTAAAAAAAAAAAAGATTATAGGACTTTCTACTAGCTCACCTTCATCTAGAAGTGCCACTAAAATCTCTTACCATCGTGTTGTTGTCAGGTGCTGTCAAGTTGAGTACATACATCTCACAGTGGCCCTATGAACAAGTCTGAACCCTGTCCCATCCAGTACTGTCCTCACCATCTCTGAAACACTTAAGCCTATTGCTGCCATCACCATGTCAACCTGTCTCATTGAGGGTCTTTCTCTTTTACTGACCCTCCACCTTTCCAAGCATGATGTATTTCTACAAGGAGGAGCTTCTCCTAACAACGTGTCCAAAGTATGAGAGATGAAGCGCGTATCTGCTTGTTCTTTTGGCAGTCCGTGGGATATTCAGTACTTTTCACCAACACCACAATTCAAAGGCATCAGTTCTTCTTCTGTCATTCTTACTGTCCAGTTCTCAGATGTGTATCAAGTGATTGAAAAGATAATGGGCTTCATCCTCACAGCAATACATAAACCTCCAAGGACAGACAGCTGATGGGTATGCATGAGGTCCCACGGCCAGAAATCAAACCAGACGTGGGAAATGCTACCACGTAGTCACCGCTGCCTCAACAGTTGTGAGTCTACATAATTTAATATTTTAATAACTGCTGGGTTTAACAACATGCTTGCCAAATTTCTGAAAATTTAACTCTTAGTTCTCACTTGACAGTGGTCATGGCACCAGTACCTCATTGGCAAACGTATCTTTAAAGATAAGCACTTGGAAGATTTGGAAAGGGCTATCAAAACAGACCAATAGCTGACCTTTCAGCAGGTTTTCAGAAGGTATCAATCAGACAGGAGGAAATTGTCCATCTTTCTTCAACAGAGATGCTGGCTAATTTGAACCACCAAAGAGGAAGCTGGCACACAACTTCCTGTAGACTGTGCCATGAGAGGTTATAAATAATGACAGTAACAAGTATTTTTATAAATCACAAATATTGTTGCATGTTTACCTTTGACATTATATGGTGGAGGAGAGTGTAGATATGAAATTCCAAAATCAATCTCCACCACAGTCTATGTGTTTCCTATTGCCAAAGGGGCCCTTTAGAGTAGTGAGAGAAGATCTTCACCCTGAAACCCACAGCGTCCCTTTTCAGCAGGAAGTAGCTAAGAGAATACGCCATCCCCTTTTCCTTATGAATCAAGGTGAGGTCTCTCTCAGGGAGGAGTGATAGGGAATGGCAAGGGACACGCTGACAAAGAAGATTAATCAGAACTGGCTTTGACAAGCACTGTGGCAATGGGACAATTAAAACAGACTTTCAAGGGGAAAAAAGAGAGGAAAGAACTAGGGGCAGGGATGTAGAGAAAATAGTGCAACAATGAATGAATGGAAATCCAAAATCTCTATAAATGTTCATTAAAATTAATAAAATAAAACTTAAAAAAAAGAAAGTAGATGGGTCCTAGGTGGGTCCTTTTAAAGGTATATACTAGTAGATATAGTATATCACAATACATGAATTATCTCTAACAAATTGTTAAACGAAATCTTTGTGAGAAATGAAAAAAAATTAAAATAATGGAGGTATACAATGTATGTAGTAGTCCTAACAAATGTCAGGAGGCCAAATATTCTCAAATCTATTTAAATTCAGTATAACTTCAATTTTAAAATGCCAATAAGAGATACTCAGCTTGTGTTTAAAAGTCCAGCCAAAACCTCTAAGATTCATTTGGAATAATAACTGACCAGAAGAAATTATTTATATAGTTCATATATAATAGTTAAGAAATAATTAGAAATAAAGAATTTGCTAGTTCAAACACATTCTGAACATATTCTGTTACACTAATTACAGCAATAAGGACTTAGTAAAACAATCAACTACAGTTAGATCCAAGGAATGGATTATTTGAGAAATGTAGCTCAGGTTAAATATTCTTTTACATTCTGTTCTCCTATGTAACATTTCTCTACCTTTTTGTTTCCTTTTTTATGAAATATTATAATTATGTCTTCATTTTTTAACAAAGTTTCTCTTCACTCTAAACTGCTGTTTTCCTTCCTTAATTGTGCAATATTGAGCATCAACTGGTGATTCTCACGGGACAACTTGCTAAGATGAAATGTCAATTTTACTTGAAAATAGTTTTCTATTGCTGCATAGGTGCTGTGTCAGGAAAAAGATGCCAAAATCTCACAAGATGAATAGAGGACTGAATGAAGTTTCCAAATACTAAAATCTCCTAATTGAACCAGACAGTAATAGTGAAGATTTCACTCTGTCTCCTGCAAAGTTACTGTTAATCTGAGCAGATACAAGACTGTAGCTACATGAAGGGAGAGGAGGAGCCACTGTGAAATTTTTCCACTGGAGGAAAGGCTTTCCACAACTTATGTGGGATTTGCTACAGTGCTCACCTCTGAGCTGACCTCCTAATTAGTGAAATTAGCTGCTCCCCCAAGAGCGGTCAGGAGCCTTGACGGCGCACACAGTGCAGTGGGTATTAGGCTGCTAATCCAAAAGTCAGAAGTTCAAATCCTCCAGTCACTCCTTGGAAGAACGGATAGTCTCCTGCTATCAAGATTGATAACTTTGGAAATTTGACGGACAGTTGTCAAGAGTCAGAACTGCTTGATGAAAGTGGTTTTGGTTTATGATAACGGTGGGCTATCATTTAAAAACATGAATTTCCTTAAGATGTTGTAAAGTCCAGAGATCTCTGTTTCTTGGGTAGAAATAGGTAGAGAAAGAGATATGCTGATACTAAAAACAAAGGAAATGATATAAATGGAAGCATGGAAAGACAGACTTATGAAATATACAAAATACACAGTAGGAAAAGTGTGATGATCTAATAAAAATTCATTGAAATTAAGAAAATAGAAACCAAGAAGGGGAGAGAAGATAGAGGATATATTCTAACTATATCATTTTCCAAAATGATGAAATACATTACAGATTCAAGAAGCCAAAGCAATTTAAACTCTAATAATTCACGTTTGAACATTAGAGTTAAATATAAGACAAATAAATAATAAAATTCTTGGAAGCATTCATAGAAAACACAGGCACATTACTATCCGTGGAACAGCAGATAGACAGCTAACTTTTCAATAGCAATATCAAAATGTCAAAGAAAGTGAAAATACATCTTCAAATCTGAGAGAAAATTGCTAAAAGAATTTTATGCACAGTGAAAATATCCTTCAAGAATGAAGTCAAATAAAGACATTTTCAAACAAGCAAAGCCCAAATGGATATGCTACCATCTGACCCATTGAAAATTCTTACATCTAGTCTTCAAAAAGAGGGAAAATTATCCCAGAGGAAAGCTGGAGGATAGAACAGCAAAGATAATGTGCCCAAAAATGTTCATAAAAATTTTTGTAACATCCTAAAGTGGAATAATATAAAAGTCTGTCGGCAGCAGAATGGATGATGCATTGAGATGTGTTCCTATCTCTCTCATAACCACCCAGCTGGAACTGACTCACAGCGGAGCCCCCATTGGCTTTCCACAACTCTCAATGGCAAGGAAGAAATGACTCATTTTTCTCCAGCAAAGTGCTGGTGTATGAGAACCAACAGAGATCCGCACTGCCTTAAGGTTACCAGTGCAACCGCCTATGGACTGTACTACCAGAAAGAAGTCTCTGGATTCACATAGAACACGATAAAACAGCGAAAATTAATAATAAGCACCTTGTGCCACGTATGACTGAATCTTATAGTCTATGAGACAAGCTTAGCCACCATAAAACCAAAAAAGTTATGTGCAAAACTACACAAACATGCCCAAGCTTCTGTTTACTTAAACTTTAACAAGGGGGAAAAATAAGCAGGAGTGGAATCCACTTTCTAAATAACACACCTCCAGAAACTCTATGAACTTTGATAAATGTTGATAGTTGTAGAGGGGCTTCAGGCCTTTTGTTCATAGGGTCGACTTGAAGGCAATCAACAAAAAGAACAACATCTGATTTAGGAATGCAAAATGCAGAGAACAATCTAAGACAGATACATAAAAGCAGTATTATAAAAGTGAAAGGAGTAGATTTTAAGATTAGGAAATTAGGAAGGGTCAGTGGACAAAGCTTTCTGCTGCTAACAAAACGATTTTGCTTCCAAAAAAGATTTCTTAAAACTAAACTGCTGTCAGGTCGATTCTGATGCTCCGTCAGCCTTGTGAGACGGTAAGTATTGCAGTAGACTGTTTCACCTTTGTCCTGAGGAGAGGCTGTGACACTCAAACTGCTTGGCTTTTGATCAAACAGGCCAACAAATAAGGCTCAGCACTGTTGTTACTGGTTGCCATCCAGCTGGATCCGACCCATAGCTGACCCTCCAGTAGGTGCCCAGAGGCAGTAAGCCACATGGGAGGAGACTGACCATCCTTCTCCCAAAGAACGATTGGTGGCTTTGTATCACATGCCTTAGGGATTGCATGCGGCTTCTTGTTAAAATTCTACTTTGACCAATAAGGTCTCTGTGGATCAGAATCTAATGATGACATAGATTCAGCTTTTTCATTGCTTACTTCCTTTCTCAATTGCTTCCTATCTATTTGAAAAAATCGGCCCATGAATAAGGATCACCAAAGAGGAATCAGTACGTTTGAACTGTGATGTTGGCAAAGGGTCCTGACTATTCCGTGGGCTGCCAAAGAGAAGACAGATCCGTCTTGGAGAAAGTGCAGTGGTGAGAGCCCTCCTTTGAGGTATGGACGGTGAAACTTGTCACACATATTTGGAGCATGTTGGAAGGAGGGTCTAGTCCTTGGAAAAAGACATCAGACTGGAAAAGTGGAAGGAAGACCCTCAACCAGATAGAATGACAAAGCGACTGCAACAATGTGTTCACGCATGTTAGAGACCTTGAGGATGGTGCAGGATAGGACAAGAGTTTATCTGTCCATCATAGGGTCACTATGTGTCACAGTCAATTCAATGGCACCTAACAACAAGAACATGTTCTTAGTCTAAATTGGAATAGGCATTATTCAGCTATAAGACTAAATCATCTTGCAGACTTTTATGCACATTTAAAAATATAACTTGGGAGGTTCTGGAGAGCATTATGCCGAGTGAACTAATTCAGTCCCATAAGGATAAATATTGTATAAAATGTAATTACAGAATGAGTATAAGGATCCAGGAGGGGTGGGAGAGGCTGGAAGTAGAAGGATGTGGATGTGCAGGGGGAAGGGAGGTTGTACAATTTGATGGGTGAGGGCGTTAGGGAAATTGAAAGAGTTTGTTCAGATTTGTATTTGAATTTTGTAAATAAACTAGCAGAAAAATTAAAAAAAAAATTCTTTCACAAGTTCAAACCCTATAAAACAACGTGCAAATTAACCTCTCTAGCTTTCAAGTGAATTACTAGAAAAGGAATTGAGTTCGTTTTGCAAAACCCAAAAGTCCTGATATCGTGATGTTCCCACCAATTTCATGCTGGCCGTGTTGCTGTGTGGTGACATGTGTGAGCTCTGTGTACTTTCACATCACGGGGCAGGCACTGAGACTAAGGCACCATCTCTTTTTTTCACTGATTTCTCTTCTACAAGGCTTAGGACTGCTGCATAAATGACACTATTACACGATATTTCAATTCTTTTGTTTGTTTTCTACCTAGGTGACGATTAATTTCTTAATAAGCTCGTAAGGATTTCTGGACCAATTCATTTAAATATAATTACTAAAAGTCTCTTTCAGAAAAATCTATATAGTTCCCATTTCTGAATCGTTTACAAAATTAGAACACTTGTTTTATTCACCTGGACTTGTATTGACGATTGACTTGCCATGGAAAGAAAAACTCAGATTAAAAAAATGGACTCCCTGGCAATTTTTTGGCCTTGCAACAACAAAGCTAGAAAGCCTAATTAGAAGTATCAGCTAGGTTTTCAAATATCTCCCCTGGAAAGCAAGAAATATGACAACTAGAATTGTGAAAAGGAAAACAAATGCAATGATTTACTCTGAGAAGTCAAACAGGTCTCCAGTGTCAGGCCAGATAAAAGAAACAGAAGAGAGAGGCTTTCTGCAGTGAGTTCGTAAAATAAAGGGAGGTGGCAGAGGCAGATGCTCGCAATTTTTAAAAAGATACAAAACCCAAATTTTGGCCTGTCTACTGAGACAAGTGTAGCATGCTAATTCTGGCCGACATTTCCCCATTAGCTTCATTCCAGGTTGCATTTTCTACCCTTGCTTTTATGCTTCTCTCTGTTCTGAGATCTTAGCTTACACAATCTTTCAGTGTCACAGAACCCTAAACACTTATATTATAAGACAGAATAGAAAAAAACACAATCTGTAAATGGAATCCTCTTTCTGGGATATTTTTCAACTGGTATTGGTTAAATCAAAGATGACAAAGCAACATGAGGTAGAATTTAATGTATTTTTTTTTTTCTTTCATGTCATTTCTTAGCAAATCTAAAGTCTTCCGTGATGACTGGCAGAGACGTGGCGGTTAGAAGCCCCATAGTGAAATGGCAAAGCTCTCATGAGGAATAAATTCTTTACCTGGATGGGCGTCAGAGAGATTCCTACACCCTCCGGCTCCTCTAGAAATAGACAGGCAGAAGATCTTAAACCCTATAGTGGGCACCATCCCAACTCATCTAAGCCAAACTGATGAAATAAATGGAGTTCAATCAGTGGGACCAGGTGGCAGGCACCCAAGAGTTCTGAGAGAACTCAAGGATGAAATTGGGAAATTGTTGGCCAGAATGCTGCATCCAACATTACAGAAAGCCACTACCAGAGAGCTAGCAGATTGTGAATGTCATTCTGCTCATTAGGCGGTACAAGTGGGCACCCAGGTAACCTTAGAAAAGCAAGTCTCTCTTCCGCTTGTCTCCTGTCCAGTGAAGAGCATGGTCATTAGACACTGAAATGAAAATAACTTCCCAGGGGAAAGACAATCTGGTTTCTGGAAAAGGAAAGCATGAGTCACTGATTTATCACGGGTTTCTGAGGCACATACCTAAAAGGCCAAATGCTCACATTGCCTCCTCGAGTGAAGACTTTTCTTTTCTCCTTTTTTTTTTTTTTATATAACGCCGGCATTAGCGAGGATGTGAGTAAGACATAGATAAATGGGACCATTGGGTAAGACAAACAAACCCCCAAAAACCCAAAACCAATTTCATAGTCACTCATTTAAAAGAAAATTTCTATTTAATCAAAAGAAGAAACACTTGTTGAGACTTGAAAGAGATCCAGATGTGATGATAAAGGTCATAGTACTTTATAAGCTAGAACAGACCTGCCACATAGTACTTACAATGGAACTGTGCTATTGTTAGGTGCTGTCGAGTTGTAGACAACTCATAGCGACCCTATGAATAACAAGGCCTGAAGTCTTTCTATAACTATTGACATTTATCAAAGTTCATAGCGTTTCCAGAGGTATGTTGCTTAGGAAGTGGATGCCACTCCTGCTTCCAAGGATACACACACACACACACACACACACACACACACATATATATATAATTTTGTATCACACATATAATTTTATATCATATATGTAATTTTATGTCACATATATACACTTTACAAAAGCTTCACAAAAAGAAAATAACATTTTATTGATTACATCAAAAAATAGAAGGATTAAAAAGGGGGGAACTATTTACTGATCATGAATTTGATGAGTTTTGCCAGTTTTATGCAGCCCTACCCCTTGTTCACGGGGCTGGGAGAATTTTCTCAGCCCCGGCAAGAACATTCAGGATCTAGAGAACACTCGTCGTGGAGCCCAGCATGAGACATTGATGCCTCTCCCACACGTCAGATGTTTCTCTTCCTTAATCAGTTCTAAACACCTACTTTCTCCTTTTTCTGCTTCATTAAGTAGGAGACTTTCATTCCAAAGAAATTTATAATGGATGTGTGGAGGGGAAGTGTGACTGCTCTGCGCCGTAAGAGAAAACAATTTATTTGATCAGCAGATTGTTCAGTATTTTCAAAACATTTTGGAGTACTTCTAAAGGAACTCCATGAGGAAAAACAAGGGGGGGGGGAATACATTCTCCTAATAAAAAGAATGCACTTTCTTTCTTTTTTCTTTTTTTTTTTTTGGCACTTTCTTTAAATAAGCAATTTCTTTCTACACCCCTCCCCACCTTTCTTTTTCTGTAAAGATTTTAAATGGCACATAAAGTCGTCATCCGCAGTGTCAACTCTCATTCAGAATAGAAATGACAACGGAGCTGAGAGGTAATTCACGTTTAAAGTGTGATATTCCAGCAAAACCTTGCCTTATCCTGATTGTTGTTATCTGAGAAGGTGATGTCTCCTAAGAACTCTATGAAGATACAGACTGAATTCCAACCCTGTCCTGAGTCATCTTCACAATTTCTGCTATCCTCACGCTCAGGGGTGCAGTCACTGTGCCCAGCCACCATTTGGGGTCTTCCTCTTTTTCACTGACCCTCCCCTTTCCCCAATATGATGTTTCTTCCCAGGACTAGCACCTCCCAACAACATGCCCAAAGCATCTTAGACGATGTTTCACCATTCCTGCCTCTAAGTGCATTCTGGTTGTCCTTCCTCCAAGACAGATAGGTTTGTTCTTTGGGCAGTCCGTGGATGTTCAATACTCTTCACCCTCACTACAATTCAGAATTATCAAGAGCAATGCTTCTTTGGTCTTCTTTAGCTATTGCTCAAATTTCACACACATACAAAGAAATTAAAAATACCATGGCTAGGACCAGGCATACCTTAGTCTTTAAAGAGACATCCTTACTCTCTAGTATTTTAAAGAAGTCTTCAAAAGCAGATTACACTGCATGGAAACAGACGAAGGAAAGAAATACTTAAAAGTATTTAAGTATTACTTTTAAGAAATACTTAAAAGTATTAATACGTGTGATTAGGTGTTATTTGTATGATAATAGCCCAGAATAAGAACTGCATAGTAATGTGGACTCAGGTGGGGGTGGGGAATTGTACAACAATGAAATAATTTTTTTTCTTTCCAAAGAGAAAAACAAACTTGGGGAGGGGCAGGGGGCAGGGAGGAAAATGTGCAACAATGAATGAATGGAAATCCAAGTTAGCTATAAACTTTCATTGACATCTCAATTTTTAAAAAAGCTTTTTCTCAATGCAACACATCTGCTAGCCTGGATGCTGATTGTGGATTCCAGTGTACTCAAATTGTTGACAACTTCAATCTTTTCCCAGTTTATCCTAATGTATTGGAAAAGTCTGTTGTCAGAGACCTCTCCAAAGTACTGAAGAGCAACAATGTCAGTCTGGAGACTAAGCTGTGCTTGATAGAGGCCATGGTCTTTGCAATTGCTTGCTATGCATCAGAGATCTGGACAATGACTAGGGGTGATAGGAGAGTTGATGCCTTTGAGCTGTGGTGCTGGAGAAGAGTTTTGAATATACCATGGACTGCTAGGAGAACAAACAAGTTCGTACTGGAGAGGGTGAAGCCAGGGTGATCCTTGGAGGCAAAGATTCTGAAGCTTCATCTGACACACTCTGGATACGCTGCAAGGTGGGATCAGTCCTTGGAAAGGGACGCCATGCTTGGGAGGGTGGAGGGACCCTCGATGAGATGGATAGTCAGTGGCTGGGGTAATAGGGATAGTGTGTCAGAGACAATAAGATTAGCAAGGGATAGATCAGGGTTTAGGGCTGTTGTACATAGGATTGCTATGAGTCGCAGGTTACTTGATGGCACATAATAACAACAACAATAACAACAACAAGAAGAAACATCCTGATGCTGTCTACAGGCTCAGTGGTAAAGATTGTTGTTTCCTTGCTGTTGAGATGTAATTCCTATTGAACACTCTAGCCCGGTCTTTTTCAATAAATGCTCCAAGCTATCTTCACTTTCTGCAAGCAAGTTTGTGCCATTTGCATAACTTGGGTTATGATGAGTCTTCCTCTAAGCCAGATGCCACATTCTTCTTCATATACTTTAGCCTCTTAACTAACATGCTGGGCATAAATATGAGAAAACCTCAATGATATTCATTGTGTCTGCTTTGTAGCAACCCTCTGTTGGGTTTTGGAGGCTGTAAAGTTTTATGAAAGGACACTGTTGCTCTTTCTCCCTGGAGTAGTTGGTAGATCTGAACTCTGCAAACCTTTTGGTTAACAGCTCGACACATTTTATTACACACTATTAGAGCAGAAGAGCCTAATGACTCTCAGTGTCCATCCCTCTCTCCTTTGCAGTTCAGTGCCTGTTCCATATTATACTATCAAAAGAAAATGAATCCCTTACTCCTCTTCTTCCTACTATCTCTTCTTCTAAGGGGGAAAAAATGAAACCTTCACTCTAAATTATCTCTACAATGAAGATGAAAGGGAAAGAAAGAGATAAAGTCTTTCCAGAGACCACACACCTAAAACCTGGCCAGTTGTCACCTAGTTCATTCTGACTCAGCCATGGTGGCCCCATGACTCTCAGAGTAAAGCTACGCACCACAGGGATTTCAATTCCTGATTTTTTTGAAATAGAACACTAGGCTTTCCCTCTATCCCAAGGCAGTGCCTCTGGATGGATTTGAAACTCTCATCTTTGGTCAGCAGATGTGTATGTGAAATGGTTGCACCACTCAAGGATTTCTCTTTGAAATGTTGGTAGTCCAAAATCACTTGTCAATCCTCCTAGTCTGAGAAGGAGACATAAAATGCCAACTGATCCAGTCACATAGAAAATATCCCATGTGTCTTTCTAGAAGGGTAGTGAGAGCTGGCTACCTAGTAGTAGGCAAGGAGTTGCACTGTCAACGCAAAGGCCAGCTGTTCAAATCCACCTGTTTCTGCACAGGAGAAAGCTGGGCAGTCTCCTTTGTGATTTACAGTCTCTTTAGCCCCCTGGAAGGACAGCTCTGAGATGGTTCTGACTTGACAGCAATGAGGAAGAGGAGGCAATGGAGGTGATTGATAAGAGCGGGTGTGTGAATGCCTTGCCTACCACATTGGCAGGGAGCTCGGTGGGGTCGTCCATGCAGCTGTCTGCTAACACAGAGTCTGTACCTACCCAGCACTCGAATCCCTCAAAGGCTCCAGAGAAGAAAGATGGAAAGTTTCTTCTCTTTGTGATTTACAGCCTCAGAATCCCAAGGACGCTGCTCTGAGCCAGAAACTACTCTGTGGCAGAGGGTTCCCTTAAAGTATTATTGTCCAAGTTAAAGTATGAAAATAATGAGTATATGAACCTACTAAAATTAGGTAGGAGACAAATATTTGTTGACATCCAGTGTTCTTAACTTCGTTAACAAGAAAAAAGTTTGTTAAAAACAAAATGACATGTAGTTATTGTGGATTATGCATGTGTGTGTTTATGTACATTTTACAAACATAAATGTTCTGGAAGAGCTCTGGTGACTGAGGGGATAAACAGCTGCACTGCCAACCCAAAGGCAAGTGGTTTGAATCCACTAGCTACCCCTCAGGAGCAAGATAGGAAATCTCGTCTCACACAATTTATAACCTCAAATAACCCTCTGGAGGGTCAGCCCTGAGTTGGTTCTTATTAGACAGCACATGACAAGACAAGACCTACTAAAAGATACAGAAAATTCTGTTTGCAGGCATTATGTCATATACCCAGTTCCCCTACTTTTTCCGTTTATATGAATTTTCTGATTCATTTGTGTTGAACAAGTAATTATTTCTGAAATAAAGATGGAAGGATACAACAAAAAAGACTTTGTGTCAACATAGTTTTGAGAGAGTAAGAGAGAAAAAAATCCTTGACTTCTTTGTTGCTTCTACTTTAAAAGAGGAGGAGGCTCTATGAGCTAATATTTGACAATAATTGTAGATGGTGGTGGAGCAGTAATCTATACTCAAAAAGTCATTTGATTTACTATCTTATTTTATGTATCTGTTAGGTTTTTAAATCAAGAAGTCCTTCTGCTAAACACCAAAATCAAAAAGCCAATGTTGAGAGTATTCAACATCTTTGCAACTGGTTCTTAGAATGCATTACCTTTTATTTTAGATCAAAGCACCAAAACTGTGTTTGATTCAAACACAGCCATGTAGATCTGGCATTTACAACTAAAGTCAAGCCGTTTATTATCACAGATTTATTTATTTTTAAATCTCTGCTTTTTTTTTTTTAATCCCTGTGATGCAAAGATGGTTAGTGGTAGCACAACTCAGAGAGTAGCAGCTCTGCTCTGAACTCTGCTCTGTGTCTGAGGTGGCCCTCCTGTTACCAGCACAGGAAATTAAAGATGCAGACATCACAGCCAATCAGTCATGGAGACAGTATTCTGCATGTCAGCATTCTGCATATCAGGGCTTGGAGAGGGAGGGCACAAATTGAGGAATTAGTCTTTCCTTGAACAGAAATGTATTCGTATTTGCTAAGTAATTTGCTTTCTTTTAAGTAGTGCTATTCCCTTATATTAGCTGAAGAGGTAAGTTCACGTTAAAAACCACAATTCATCAATTATAGCCAGATAAATCCATCAATAAAGCTCCTCAACTACAATTTCAACCATTCTATCTTTGCGCTTCTAAAAAAAAAACACAACACTTTAGGAGTGACAAAAGGATCAGGAGGTTCTATTTACTTCTAACACAAAGAAGCATTTTTGAGGATTTTTCATTCATTTAATTGTCATTAAGTTTTTTTTCACTGAATTTTAAAATTTTTCCTTTTTTAATTAAATTCTTAGGACTCACTGGAATCCTCCAGGGTAAATAAAACTAACTCATTGGTTTTCCCAAATGGTTCCAATTTCTGTGGGAGCAGACCTCCTCACCTTTCTCCTGAGAAAACCACTGCACCACCAGGGTTCCTGGTTACATTAAAATAGAAGGGTAAGACATCGTTGCTGTTGGTGTTATGTGCCATCACATCACTTGCGACTCATCGCAACCCTATGTCCAACAGTTTTGAATCCTGCTCTATCCTGAGCGAACCTTATTGTCTCTGACACACCTATCCCCGTTACTCCAGTCACTGAGTCAATTGAAATGATAATTATGAATTGAGATGACCACACTAAAGGGTACACAATAGGATTTGAGAAGAAATAATGAGGAGATGCAAACTGGTATTGGGAAGTCTGGTCAAAGAATGTCTAGATCGTCCTTTCAATCACATTTGAGAGGAGAGTCACTGACCTTCTCCTAAAACTCAGTTTTACTGACATCACTCTTTCCTAAGCTTCTCGTGTCTTACTAAGGGTCACGTATGGAATGTTCCAGGTTCTTTTGGCTTTATTTTCATCCCCAAGTGGATGTTAGTGGATTGAACTTACCAGATGGATTGGGTATTTCTGGCTCATAGCTCACAAGCATTTGGGAATATCAGAATTTAAAAATGTGGTAGGGCCCTCGGGCCTGTGCCCCTCGGGCTAGATGTTATTTGAGATGAACATTCTTTTAAGTGGTAAAGCAATGGGTTGTTTGCTCTACTGAAGTAACTTGGAGTTATTTGAGATGAACATTCTTTTAAGTGGTAAAGCAATGGGCTGTTTGCTCTACTGAAGTAACTTGGAGTTGCTGTGATGATGAACGCTGTGCCATAGGCGTGTCAAACACCATAATTGGCTACTCATCATGGGCAGTGTTTGGTGGAGCTCCCAGATTGAGTCAGGTTTGGAAGCAGGAGTGGCATCCACTTCCTAAACCTCTGGAAGTTCTATGAACTTGGAGAAATGATGATAGTTATAGAAAGGCTTCAGGTCTTTTGTTGATCTTTTGTATCTATCTCTATCTCTGTCTCTGAGAGAGAGATAGAGAGACAGAGACACTGACTGACTGACTGACAGACTGTGTGCTCTGGTGACCTAGTGGCAAGAAGCTGTGCTGCAATCCCAAATGAACGTGGTTTGAGGCCACCAGCTGCTCTGCCGGAGAAGGATGGGCAATCTCCTCCTGCGTGATTAATTGCCTCTGAAAACCTACAGAAGGGTCAGCTATGGGTCAGTTCTGACTCGACAATACACAACGATAGATAGATAGATAGATAGATAGATAGATAGATAGATAGATAGATAGATGGATGAAGGGCCCTTGTATTTAAATGTCGATTGGTCCCGAGGACATAGTGTTATTTCATTTTGGAGGAACATTTTCTAAATTGTGAAGCACTCTTCTTTCAATTTGTTGTACTGAGGTAATCTGGGTTTGCTGTGCAAGCTGAACCTTGTGCCATTAAGGATCAACTGCCATAACAGCTGCCCATTATGGTGGACAGTGTTTGGTGGAGCTCCCAGCTTTAGACAGATTTGGAAGCAGGAGTGGCATCTACTTCCTAAACCACATGCCTCTGGAAACTCTATGAACCTGGAGAACTGATGATAGTTATATAAAGGCTTCAGGCCTTTCTTTCATCAGTTCACTATGAGTTGTGCTTGACTCGACGACAATCAACAAGCTTCCTACTAGCTCCTTTGCCATTCTGACCCAAACTTCATGGGGATCCTCCCACTGTCATCCAATTTTAAAGCAAAAAAGGTCTAGTCTAAGTTTTAGACCTTCTTCTATCTTCACTACAAAACCTTAGACCAGGGCAATCTATTTCACTCCTGTGGTTCCAACTAGCATCTACCTGTCAACCATTTCCGAATGTAAGTTTCCACCTCTGGCCTTTTTAAAAAAACAAAAAAACTCTAGATCCATTTATAATCTGCCTACATACCGTCCTCATGGGAATGTCCCATAGGCATCTCCAGCTGAACATGTCTAATTCTAAAATCAATATTTCATTCTGAAGCACCTCCTTCAGAGATCCATTCATTCACTCAAGTGCTGAATCAGAAATCATTAACTGAGACACTGTTTTCTTCCACATCTCTCATCTATGATAAGTAATTCAGTGCTGTATACTAAATATTCCAATATAGATTGAATGTCACCACTTTTGTCCATCTGTCCTGCTGTCCCTTCTTGTTTGGACATAGCAAGACCACGGGGTGTTTCTTATTCTCGCATCTATCCTTGCCCCACTCCACTTCATTGTTTTAAATAAAAATATCTTCAGATTATTCTCTGGCTTTAAAACTCTTCCATTGTTTTTAGGATCAAGCCTGAAATCCTTATATAGTCTCTAAACCCCTGAATGATATACTCACTGTCTCAACGTTTAGTCTCATTTCCCACCAGACTTTGCATAATTTTTTATTCTTTAGACACAATAAATTTTTTTTCAGCTTCCCAAGTTAAAAGAAGAACCTTCTTTTCTTAGCTACTTTTAATGCTGTTGTTTCTACATGGACTATCTCAAATCTGCCTGCTATATGTTCTTAGAGCATTATATCATTCTCTGTAACGGGAAAAAAAAAACCAACAGAGATATGTATGGATGTAAGTAACTGACTGTTGTTGTTAAGTGTTATTGAATCAACTACTAAGGAGAACAAACGGGTTCGTCCTGGAGAGGGTGAAGCCGGAGTGCTCCTTGGAGTCAAGGATTCTGAGGCTTTGTCTGACATACTTTGGGCATGTTGCAAGGAGGGACCAGTCCTTGGAGAGGGACATCACGTTTGGGAGAGTGGAGGGACGGCACAGGAGAGGAAGACCCTCAATGACATGGATCGATTCTGTGACTGGAGTGGTGGGAATGAGTGTGTTTGAGACGGTGAGGTTGGCACAGGATAGAGCAGGGTTTAGGGCTCTTGTACATAGGATCGCTATGAGTCACAAACAACTCGATGGCACATAACAACAACAACAACAACAACAACAACAACAACATGTCTTATAGATCTGAACTATAAACAACAGATCTGAACTGTCCTATCCTAGTCCATACTCACAATCTCTGGGACACTGAAGTTCATTGCTAAAGTCACTGTGTCAATCCATCTGTTTGAAGGTCTTTGTCTCTTTCACTCTCCCTCCACCTTTCCAAGCATGATGTTCCTCTCTAAGAAAGATCTTTTCCTCGAAAAATGCTCAAAATTTGATGAAGCTTTAGGGTCTTTGTCTCTAAACAGCACTCTGGCTGCAGCTTCTCCAAGACATATCTATTCTTTTTGCAGTCCATGGGATATTCAGCACTCTTCTCCAACACCACAACTCAGATGCATCAATTCTTCTGTCATCCTTACTCACAGAGAAAGATTCTAAAGCCTTTAAATTGAGTCATCAGTGACTTGAATTAAGACATTTAATTCGTTTACATCACAGTAAAGTCTGGAGGGAGGTATTTCTAGGGTTAGTGCAACCTTTGAAAACCAATATCCAACATCATGATTTTTCTTCTTGTTATGCAATTGATTATACGTGTGTTCATGTTTTAAAGTCAGGGTCACCGGCTTATAGTAAGGAAGGTGACCGTCAGAGCCCAATGCCCTGAGTCTGAACATCACTCAAAGTAAGGAAAGGAGCAGCTTCAGGTCGCTCTCCTCTGTCAGAAAACACAATCTTTCCCAGCAGCCTTCATCACATCCTCTCCTCCACATAGGCTAGATCTATGTCAAATAGTGAGTGACTCACAGCTTCAACGCAGGCGGATTGGGTGACTACTGGGGGGAAAACAGCAGAAGACAAGATTGGATTAGCTGTTCACCTGACAATCAACAATATCTAACACACCCTTTGGAGCACTTATAAAAAAGAATAATGAAAGAATTAAATAAAAAAAATTTGCTCAGTGGCTCCTGTGTGAGATGATAACCTCTTTGACCTTGGGAAATATGTCTGCATTTTTCATTGCTTCTTCTTGTTGTTGTTAGATGCCATCAAATCAAGTACGACTTGTAATGACCTTATGAACAGCCAGCCTGCCCCTCCCCATCCTGTGCCAGCCTCATCATCTCTGATGCACTCGAGTTCATTAAGTCACCATGCCAATCCATCCCACTGGGGGTCTTCCCCTTTTCCACCGGCATTCCATCTTTTTTTTAATTGAGATTTTAATGAACATTTATAGAAAGCTTGGACTTCCTTTCATTCATTGTTGCACATTTTCCTCCGTGTCCACCCCTCCCCCTCAATTCACTTTTCTCTTAAAAAAAATTCTTTGATTGTTTTACAATCCCCCCACCATCCACTTTACTATGCACCTTTTATTCTGGCCCATTGTCATGCAAATAATGCCTAATCATACATTCTGCTTAAGCAGTTCTCTCCCTTGTCTGTTTCAATGCAGGCTGCATTATTTATCTCATCTTTTCTTAGTTTACCCCCAACCCTGATGTCAGTCTTTTTTATAACAGTGGCACCATGCAGTATTTGTCCTTTTGTGACTGAGATATTTCACTCAGCTTAATGTCCTCCAGGGTTACCCATTTTGTATATTTCATGAGTTCCTTGTTTTTCAATGCAGCGTAGTATTCCATTGTGTGAATATACCACAGCTTCTCTAGCCATTCATTTGCTGATGGGCACTTGGGTTGTTTCCAGCTCTTTGCTATTGTGAACATCACAACAATAAACATCTTTCTAAGTATGATGTCCCTTTCCAAGGAATCGCCTCACCTAACTGCTTGTCCAAAGTATGAAAAATGGAGCTTTGCCATCTTTGCCTCCAAAGAACACTCTGGCTGTACTTTCTCCAAGGCGTATTTATTTGGGGGTATTTGGCATGGGATATGTGAGCATGGAGGACATTATACTGAGTGAAATATATCCATCACAAAAGGACAAATACTGCATAGGGTCACTGTTATACAACAGGACTGACATCGGGGTTGGGGGAAAACTAAGAAAAGAGGGGATAAATAAATAATGTACCCTGCATTGAAATAGACAAGGGAGAGAACTGCTGAAGTGGAATATATGATTAGGTATTATTTGCATGACAACGGTCCAGAATAAAAGCTGCATAGTCCATGCGATGGTAAGCACTCCTCTCTAGCGCCACACCTCAACGGTATCATTTTCACTGCTATAAGCCCATGGAGAGCAGAATGCTTGTCCCCAAGATCAGCCAGCGTGGTTCTTACACTGATCGTCACATCTCCCGGCAGCTCTCCATCAGGTTACACTGAAAACACACATTCGATTTTAACACAATTTTTTTAAGCACTTAGTTCTTTGCTTTGTCTTATATATTTCCGGCATGTTTCTTGGAGGGGCCATTCCTTGGAGAGGGGCATGATGTTTGGAAAAGTAGAGGGTCAGCAAAGGAGAGAAAGACCCTTGATCAAATGGCTTGACACAGTGACTGCTGCAGTGTCAGGAAGGTGAATATGGCACAAGATGGGACAGGGTTCCGATCTGTTGCTCAGAGGGCAACTCTGGGTTGTACTCGACTCAAAGGCACCTAACAGCCACAACCACAAGTTCTTTGCACAGCAAACACAATGCTCCTAGCCTCCTAATTCTAGCCAGTGAGTAGCTGTGAGGACCATTGCTGTCATTCAGATGCTGGAATGAATTCTTTTATTAAAAAAAATAAAATTTTAACCCCTGTTACAGAATTATGTGATCCATAAAATTTAAAATTGCCTCAAGTACATAAATGTGAATCAATTCTTGGCTAAATCACTCAAACATCATTCAACAAGAATATATATATATAAGCTAGGAAGTCATTTTAAAGGGTAGTCATAAAATGTTTGGTCTAAATTTCCCACTCCTGAGAGCTTTGCAGCAACAGATAAGTATGTCATTCAGCCGGGCTGATTACAGAGAAAGCAAAACTCCTGCATCAAGGATGTTCAGCACATTTCTGTTCTAACTGCACCAAAGGAATATTGGGATTTACTCCCAGCTTTGCCATGTAGCAAGAGGCAAAATGACTGTGTTCTTTGGCTCACAAATGATTCCATGATCTTAAACCATCTTTCAGTTATAACATGCAGTCAGTGCACAGTTGAGAAATTCCAGGCACACACTGCAGCAGCACACATGCTCTGAGAGCAGCACCGTACGGGAGACAAAAGATTCGGATCAGGCACAACCCAAAGGCAAGTTGTCCTGGTTCAGTTGTGTCAATATGCATTGTAATGAATTAAATTTTAGACACCATCAAAAGCAAGATTTAGTAATATCATATACTTGTAAGAAATAAACAGAGGGAGTCCTGCTCATTCTACTAACCAAAAGGTTGACAGTTCTAACCCACGAGTGGCTCTGATGGAGAAAGAGTGACGATCTCTCCCCATTAAGATGAATAAATCATACAAAACCAGCATCACAAAACCAACAGGAAAGGGGGATCGCTATGGTTCAGATTCAATTTGACAGTACTGGGATTTTGGGGAAGGAAATAAATCCAGTGGCATTGAACTCTTGCAAAAGTCAACCTCATGGACATTAAGGAACAGTCAGATTACTGAGTTTATCTGTAGCTCTAGGTGCAGAACTTAATCCTAATCTCTGCTGGATATTCTGTTTGGCTGAGTGAAAACACATTGATATATAGCTATTATGTAAACCAAAAGACAGTGAAGCGTAAGTATTCTTCCACTAAAAGTCAACCATCCAATTCCCAAAATCAAAAGCCTGCAATAACCTTGATGGTTTCCTATTATGATGAATATAATTAACATCACTGAATTATACACATAAAGTGACTTAGATGTTTTATTCTGTGCATTCTACAACAATAAAATGCTTCATTTCCAAAGATCCCGACTAATCCAGCCAATGAGCTAAATAAAACATTCTCAAAATCCAAGAGAAATAAAAATTTACAAAAGCGTGTCTCAATTTTAAGTTTTAAATATGGTTTCCACTTGAAATAAAATTCCTTAAAAAATAAAAAATTGACTTTAGCTTTGGCAAAGGGAGTCCCCTAAGAAAAAAATGTAAACAGATGGCTAAGGCAGATCGCCCACATGCTGCACACAGATCTTGAGGAGGTATTTCTAAGAAAGAAGTGGCACTTCCCAGCCTGGGGCTCTTCCCACGAGGATCCTTATTTAACCAACGGAAAACACAGGTTTTTATCTCTGGCCTGCCTCAGCAACTTTCCCCCACTTGACCTACAGTGACCAAGACTAGCTTCCAACTCTTTCTACAGTTCTCGGAGCAGCTGAGGACCTATTCACCCGAGAGGCCAACCTGTCATAAATGAGCTTTTGATGCTCAGTCCTGAACCAACCTCTTCCCTTACACATGGGCCATGAAGACCTAGATAAGCACATTGAACATGCAATTTAATGAACGACACACATCTGTTCCACTTTCTCAGTGAACAGAAGTTTCAGGACAACTTACATCCTAAACTTAATCAAAGAGAAAAACACTCTTGGCAACATGTGAAGCTGAGTTTTAAAAGAGAATCCAAATGAGGGCGAGAAAGACCGTTTTCCTGTAATTAACGAGATTACATAATACCTCAATCACATCGACAAAATCGCTGGAGCTAGAAAACATGGTCTTTTTTTAGGCCTGTTGATCTTTTGTTTCAGTGCTATCTACAGTTCCAAAGATCTCCATCTCAGTTCTAAAGACCTCCACCTTTTTCTGGCCCAAGTTACGGCTGCAGGAGTGAACCGGAACACTGTATACAGCAATTCAAAGCCGCTGCTGCCGAAAGGCCACAGAGGAAAAAAATCTTACCGAATTGTCCTTCACAAGGAGAGCACAACACTGGATTCCAGCCATCAGCATCTTGTGTGGGTTCCAGGCCACAGAGTCAGCCCTGTTATGTCCAACAAAGAAAAACACAGGGGAGAAAGGAAAGGCAATTAGTTTCTATTGGCCAAATGAGTACTATCATTAGCAACATCCATATTTAGTTCTCCAGCCCACATTTCTCTTTTATAAAATTCCTTTGGAGGCAGTGGTGAGTTTTGGAGTTCTGGGATGATTTTTTTCCCCCTTGAAACTGAGGCACTTGCTGCAGAAGGTCAAGGACTGCAGCCTTCAATACAGATTGAAGCTCAACATCAAGAAAACAAAGATTCTCACCATTGGGCCAATTAGCAGTATCAGTATGGATGGTGAAGAGATTGAGATAGTTAACAGTTTTAGTTTACTTGGCTCCACAGTCAACACTCTTGGTAACAGCATCCAGGAAATCAAGAGACAAATTGCACTGGCAAAGCCAGCTGTGAGGGACCTCTCAAGAGTACTGAAGTGCAATGACGTCAGGCTGGAGACTAAGGTGTGCCTGATCCAGGCTATAGTCTTTGCAATTATGTGCTATGTTTCAGAGAGTTGGACAATGACTAGGGTTGATAGAAAGAGAATTGATGCCTTTGAGCTGTGGTGCTGGAGAAGCGTGTTGAATATACCATGGACTGCTAGGAGAACAAACAGGTTTGTCCTGGAGAGGGTGAAGACAGAATGTTCCCTGGAGTCAAGGATTCTGAAGCCTCGTCTGATTTACTTTGGGCATGTTGCAAGGAGGGACTGGTCCTTGGAGGGGGACATCATGTTTGGGAAAGTGGAGAGGTGGCGCAGGAGAGGAAGGCCCTTGATGAGATGGATCGATTCTGTGATTGGGGTGGTGGGAATAAGCGTGTCAGAGACAGTGAGGTTGGCACAGGATAGAACAGCATTAAGGGCTCTTGTACATAGGGTCGCTATGAGTCCCAAGTGACTCAACGGCACATAACAACAACAAGAAAAACAATTGGTTTTGTTCTTGTCTGTTTTCCCAAATGAAATGTGAATGGGCAAAGTCCAAAGAGATCCCCTCACGGCACTAACAGCAGCTGCAAACTGGAAGCTCCATTTACCTGTGGATACCATGCAGCAGCCGGCGGTGCTTCCTGGACATCAAAGCCGAGCCACCCCAGGAAGCCTGTGGAGATATTCGCACAACCAAAGCAACATCATTTCAGTGATACTTGTTTACCCTCTGGTTGTCATAGGAAATCCTGAGTGACAGCCCCAGTCTATCTTATTTGACATGCAGCTTCATGTCATGTTAACCAATTTGTATTCCAGAAAAGTTTGCTCACTGGCTCTCCTCAGGGAACCAGAGAGCATCACTATCAAGCTTTACATGGTATCATAACAAAATTGAGATATTAACCAATTGAGCTGCATGCAGACACAAAGAGATTAAAATCACAGTCCCTGCCCTACTACAATGTAGAAGCTAAAATAGATATCTTCACAATCCTGCTATTCTTCCATAAAACTGGAAAATACAGATGCTAAAACACGAGCTAAGGGCTGACATTTGATATAAGAAATGATGGACATACTTGGCAAGGTGAGTGGAAGGAACACTGGAATTCATAATCCACAAGGATGGGCTACGGAAATACATCCTGTTAGCGGAAAAACCAATGGATCCTTGGGTAGTGCAAATGGCTAAGCCCTCAACTGCTATTAGAAAGTCTGGTAGTTCGAATCTACCCAGAGATAATTCCAAAGACAGAACTGGTGCCCCGCTTTTGAGAAATTACAGCTCTGAAAACTCAGTGGAGCCTTCTACTCTGTATTCACCTTGATGTCAACTAATAGCACAATCACAATGGAGGGATAATCACATCTTTTCGGTCACATGGCTTTCAGAATTATCTGTAAAGGAAAAATGTAACAGTGGACGAGAGGAAGCTTGAGATGTAAGGAAGTTATTCATGCAAAAGATAAAATTATATAAGTAAGGGAGATTGGAAGTAGGAAGAATATGAAATAATATCCCACAGTAGATAGGTCTTGGAGGGAGGGACAGGAGAAGTCAATGTGGGAAATATGAATATGAAAATCAGTGTAGTCCTCAACATTGAAAAGACTTGTAAGTTTTAACACGTGGGGCAATGAAAAGCAATTGCAATGAAAGGCATATAAGAGAACTAGTTAGAGATAGGCTGACCATTCTTAAATGGTTATTTAAGCCTCACAATAGCCCACAGAGAATGTGATTATTACTATCTCCATTATATTACAAAACCAAGGTTCAGAGATGGTAGATCAATAGCTCCAGGTCTTACAGGTAATAATTTTATCTTGGATCCCAAATCTATTCTCTTGTCACAGTAACATCATGACTTAGACAAGACAATCCTGTGGCAAACAGTGGCACAGCACATGGAGAGGTGAGGAGTGGATGAAGTGCTGTCGGTAGGAGCGGAGACTGGGAGCTGCTTAGCATGGAGTCATGACCATCTTCCTCCCAGGGAGGAGCTGGCGGATTCGAGCCATGTACCTTTGTGCTGCTGGTGTAATTCCTTACCACTAAGCCACCAAAGCTCCCCTGCATGTACATACGAGATATCTTTGGCCATACAATGTTTAACAAGTCAGTGGACCCTTACTACCAGACATAGTAAGATTAGAAAGACACACCAAGATTACATGGACTGTGAGTACAGAAGATGAAGGCATTGAGAAAGCCCTCCCACCCCAGATTATTAATAAAGCTGAGTTCATCAGAGGAAGAGAAAGAAGTGCAAAAGCCACTTTGTAGTCTTATTTTTCATTTTAAAACAACTCTCCATGCAGGCCTGGGATTCAGTTGAAGTGAATGAGTCCTCCAGGGTTCAAAATCTAAGAAGGCATTCAGTTTCAAATCTATGCAAATGCTGATTCCCCCTTTGTACCACCTTGTGAGTGAATGCTTCCTTACACTGAGCCTTACGGACCTCTCTTGTGCCACCATAGTTCCACCTCAAGGTCTGTAATTGGCCTGGAGCCCTACGACCTTTACAGGATTTCCAAATTCTTCTGAGTTGTGATGTGTTTAGAGAGAAGTGTGGGTGCAAACACCTAACATTCTCCAATAATGAATCAATGACTTGATGTTGTCAGCCAAGACCCTTTCTTGCTAAATATTCTCTCCGCAATGTTTATAATGGATCATGGGAGATGACAATGGGAACTGCATTCATCATCCAGAAAATTTTATATACTAGCCTACTTATTGAAGATTCATGTTGTGGTGGTGTTGTTACGTGCCGTTGAGTCGTAGGCAACTCACAGCAACCCTATGAACAAAAGACATGCGCAGTTGAATAACTTTTATCATTTCTCTAGGTTCATAGGGTTTCTGGAGGCAAGCTATTTCAGAAGTGGATGCCACTCCTGCTTCCAAGTTTGTTTTAATTGGGGAGCTCCACCAAACACTGTCCACCATGGGTAACCATTCTCTCATTCGACACATCAGTGTCACAGTGTTCAGCTTCACAGCAACCACAAGCTACTTCTGCACAGTAAGTTAACAGACCAGGGCTATATGACCTAGAAGAATGTGTGACCAAAAACAATTAAACAATTTAAACCAAAAACAATTAAAAATTGAAGATTCATAGATTTGTATTTTGCTATCTCTATCTAGACCTTTGCAGATACTATGATGAAGTCATCATGTAAGTGCATGTTAGGTTATTCTCCTAAGTTGACTGCTTTTCTCAATTATCTTCTTATTGAGAACGTTCCAACAGCACCTATCAGAAGGATGAGTTAGGCAGACCTAGCTACACTCACTCACTCTCTCCCTTTCTGGCTGCCTCACCTGCTAACCTTCCTCTTCTTTTTGTGCCCTTCTCTGCTCTCTGTATTAATTGCTTCCTAATTGAAGGAAATAATATTCTCTAAATGTTTGGTGACTTGACCTTAACTTTGAAATTGACATAAACTCTGTTGAGACACTAGTTCACTGATTTTGCAGAATTAAGAATAAGAGCTGCCTAAATGCACCGCCATCCACAATCCAACTCCTGGAAAGAGTCGAAAGGCAGAAACACGTGACCCTCACAAGAAATTCCTCTTTGTTCCTATATCACTTTGTAGTTTCAACTCTAGAGCTAGGAAGATCACCCCAGCAGTCATCTGCACATGACGAAACTCAATTTTCTGTCTCAGTAAGAACTGGTATGTACTGAGCGATTGCCGTTTACCAGGGAGCTCTGATGGCTCAGTGGTGAGGAGTTAGACCGCCAACCCACAGGCATAGATGAGGCTCGAATCCACCAGTTTTATGGTTCAAATCCACCAGTAACTCCTCTGGAGAAAGATGGGCAATCTCCTCCTGTATGATTTATTACATCTGAAAGCTCACTGGAGGGTCAACATGAGTAGGTCCTGATTCAGAGGTACAGAGAGACAGCAGCAGCAACAGGCAGTGTGGTATATACCACTCGGTAGCCATTTTTTCTTAACTGGTTTGTGAAGAAATTCATAGTAAAGCCACTCCTGATACGGAGGTGAAAGTAGGGCTGGAAAGTAGGTCAGGCATCCTTTAAAGTCCATTGTGTGAAAAGTAGAATTTATTACCTCCCCTGGAACAAGGAACGGACAGTGCATATGAGACTACGAGACTTTAGGAAGCTGGGTTGGGAGTATAAACATCTGCATCCTCCAGAGTCTCTGCTTCTACCAATGGCATCTATCAGAAAGACTAATTAATAAGGCTCGAGTATTCCTTAGAGGTAGGAGAGTGAACGTCTGTCTCTCTTGCTTGGGGTACGTCATCTGGAGGTGTCAGTTCTTATTAAAAGACATCATTCTGGAAAAGGTGGAGGGTCAGAGCAAGAAAAGGACAAGAGAGATTGACACAGTGACTGGGACAGTGGGCTGAAGCATATCGAGATCAGGAGGACGGTGCAGGACAGGGCACCGTTTAAACCTGCTATTGTCAGCTTGCTATTAGTGGCAGTCTACTTAACAACGCCTAACAAAGTGTTGGTTACTATGAAAGAGTGGACCAAACCTCTCACCCTCCTCGAAGGTAGAGCTTGAAATAACATCTGCTCCCATGAAGAAGGAATGGCACACAGGCCAAATAGTTGTAATAATAAAAAGAGGGGTTTTTTTCTTTTTTCAGTTGTTTAAACATGGTTGTAATGAATCAAATTTAAGATACTGTTAAATGTGAGTTTCACCAACTTTTTTTTACTGTACCATTAAGAACAAAGAAAAATATATCCACATGCTAATTCCACAGTTGCTTTATATGTTGTTGGTTGCTGTCGAGTCAAGTTGAGTCAAGTATAACTCATAGCGACCCTATGATCAAGGGATTTGAACTCTGCCACCTCTGCACCGTCCATGATCTCTATCATGCTCAAGGTCATTGCAGTCGACCCCCTATCCAGCCGAAGGTTCTTCTCTCTTTCTCTGACCCTTTGCCTTTCTCATTATATTTCCTCAAGAATTGGTTTCTCCTGAAAATATATCTAACATAAGTGAGACGCAGTTTCACCACCCTTGTCTCTAAGAAGCATTCTGGTTGCACTTCCCTCACGAGAGCTGAGTTTGTTCTCTCGGCAGCTTTCTATGTGAGATTGATATGTGTATTGTGTGTTTGTGCATTTAAGAATTTGTAAACTATGATTTATTAATATGCAACATGGCTTTGCTTATGGAGAACAAGTAATTGTAATTACACTTTTAAAAATAGCTATACCAGGAAGAGTGCAAACGGTCATTGCAAAGACAGAAGAGGAAGAAAAGACCAAAATGGATGTCAGAAGAGACTCTGAAAATTGCACTGGGGTGCAGAGAAGCCAAAGCACAGGGAAGAATTCAAGATACTAAAGAGTTGAATAGAAGATTTCAAAAGGCAGCACGGGATGACAAAGCAAAATATTACAATGAAATGTGCCAGGAGGTGGAGTCGGAAAATCAAAAGGGCCGAACTTGCTCAGCATATCTTAAGCTCAAGGAACTGAAGAACAAATTCAAACCTCAAGTTGCTGTAGTCAAGGATGCTTTCGGCAGAATGTTAAATGATCCAGGAAGTATTAAAAGAAGATGGAAGGAATATACTGAGTCTCTGTATCGAAAGGGATTGGAAGACACAGAAGAATTTCATGAAACAACATATGAGCAAGAGCCTATGGTGATGAAAGAAGAAGTTCAGGCTGCTTTGAAGGACATGGCAAAAAATAAGGCTCCAAGAATAGATGGTATACCAATTGACATATTTCAGTTAACAGATGCTGCCCTGGACGTGCTCACCAAGTTGTGCCAAGAAATCTGGAGAACGACCACTTGGCCTACTGACTGGAAGAGATCTATATTTGTTCCCATTCCAAAGAAAGGTGACCCAACCGAATGTGGAAACTACAGAACAATTTCACTGATTTCACAAGCAAGCAAGATTTTAGTGAAGATGATCCAAAAACGACTGGAACAGCACATCAACAGAGAACTACCAGAAGTCCAGGCTGGTTTCAGAAGGGGTCGTGGTACTAGAGACATTGTAGCTGATGTTAGATGGATCTTGGGCTGAAAGCAGGGAATACCAGAGGAATGTCTATCTGTGTTTCATTGACTATGCAAAGGCATTTGACTGTGTAGATCATAACAAACTGTGGCTGACTCTGAGAAGAACACTTGTTCGTTCTGATGTGACACTTATACTTGGACCAGGAGGCAGTTGTCAGAACAGGGCAAGGGAACACTGCATGGTTCAAAATTGGGAAGGGTGTACACCAGGGATGCATCCTATCTCCATACCTTTTCAACCTATATGCAGAACAGATTATCCGGGAGGCTGGGCTCTATGAGGAGAAATGTGGGGTCAAGATTGGTGGACGATTTATCAATAATCTGCGTTATGCGTATGACACAACCCTGCTTGCTGACGCTGAGGAGGACCTGATGCGCCTGCTGCAGAGTGTCAAGGACTGCAGCCTACAATATGGATTGAGGCTCAATGTCAAGAAGACAAAGATTCTCACCACTGGACCAATTGGCAGCCTCAGGATGGATGGTGAAGAGATTTAGATTGTACACAGCTTTAGTTTGCTTGGCTCCATAGTCAACAGTCTTGGCACCAGCAGTCAGGAAATTAAAAGGTGCATTGCCATGGGAAAGTCTGCTGTTAGGGACCTCTCCAAAGTGCTGAAGAGCAGTGGTGTCTCTCTGGAGACTAAGGTGTGTCTGATACAGGCCATGGTCTTCTCAATCACCTGTTATGCATCAGAGAGTTGGACAATGACCAAGGAGGATAGAAGGAGAATTGATGCCTTTGAGCTGTGGTGCTGGAGAAGAATATTGAGAATACCATGGACTGCTAGGAAAGCAAACAGATTTGTCCTGGAGAGGGTTAAACCGGGTGGCTCCTTGGAGGCAAGGATTCTGAGGCTCCGTCTAACATACTTTGGACATGTTGTGAGGAGAGACCGGTCCTTGGAGAGGGACATCATGCTTGGGAGGGTGGAGGGACAGCGCAGGAGAGGAAGGCCCTCTATGAGGTGGATTGATTCAGTGACTAGGGTAATTGGGATGGGAGTGTCAGAGACAGTGCGATTGGCACAGGACAGAGCGGAGTTCAGGGCTGTTGTACATAGGGTCGCTATGAGTTGCAGGCGACTCGACGGCACATAACAACAACAACAAACATACAAATAGTAGCCTTTTAATGTTTTTAAAACTCTTTCAAATAACAGTTAAAATTTTCCAAGAGATCAAACCAATTACTAATAATCTTATTTATGATTTTTATCTTTAAAGCTAATAAACTACTCAAGAGATATGAGGTTTTTTCCAAGATAAATGAAACACGCTTGTAAGAACTGTTACCAACAGATTTTACTCCTGTAATATTAAGGAAAAGTTGAGCACTGCCTCGTTTGTTAGAAGTGAATTTCTATTAATTTCTTTAATAGACCAGATAGACTTTTTGTCAAATTTAACCTACCACTATAAGAATTTATTATATTCTTGCTTTGTTCAAATAAGCTAATGAAGTATGGGTTAAATATTTTTCTTATAAAAATAACTTTTCCTTAAAAAAATTCCAACTTTTTAATTTCAAAGATCCAAAAGAGCTTTTTTATTCAAACTTATGAATCACAATTCTCTCTGAGGCCCATGAATCTCTTAATAACATTCCCAATTTAGATACTGCTGTAGTTACTCTACATAAACTATATAATCCATATTTGATGTTTCTTTTATGAGAGTAGAATATTTAAGTATAACTGCTAATGCATTTGTCTCCCTCTCTCTTATTTCCACAGTTATAGACCCATTCGCTCACATCATATTATCTTTTAGGACATAATGTGTTGTTATGTGCTCTATAGTTGTAAAAGCCAGTAAGATTTAAGTGGAAACGTGAACAGATACAAATGCTATAGTCTCATTTAAAGAAGTCACTAATATTCCACCTGAAGTATTGCCATTGGCATGTTAATAGAATTTATAACTCAGGGAAATCTACATTACAGCTATTTTTACCAAACATTAGCATAGATTTAATGAAAGCCATGAATTGCCAAAAGATTATCTCAATATCCTATCACGGACACTTTTCTTTGTAAGCACGAATTATGCCAATCATAAAATCATATTGAGACGGATCCCCTAAAAGTTCACTCCAGTAGATCAGACGTATTGCCCTTTCTTCCACTCATAAAGGACATCTGAACTATTCCATTACCTCAGGAGAGTGCCCCCCACCTTCCCGTCAAGTCTCATCAGCATGTTCATGGTCCCTTCCCTTGAATAAAATCAAACTAATGAGCTCCTGATTTCACACACACACAAAAGGGAGTCAAAAAGCTCAACAAGCACTCATAACTAGCTGAATTAAACTTTTTAACCCTTTGACAAATACATTTTTAAGAGTTATCTTTAATTAAAGAAAAAATTAATCTGAAGAACCTTAGGACTCACTTACAAAATTAATTTTAAAATGAAGCCAATCCTCTGGCTAGAAAATGATGAAGAATCGCTCTCAAATAATTATCTATAATAGGTCCACATAAAATCTGTTTTAATTATAGCAGGCAATTATACAATGTCACTCTTTAACTTTTCTGGTTGATTGGAATTTGACATTTTGGGGGTTTTTAATAATGGGTTTGCTTATTGAGCTTGTATACACTGTGTTTCACACTGTTCTATGACAGCTTTTGAAGAGTCTTTACCTACCTCATCAGCCATCTCTCCCTAAACAAATGAGAGACTGAAATCCAGAGATCAGGGTCACAATGCGGAAGAAGTAAGTTGGAATCCAGAATCAAATTCCCCTGCTTCCATAATCCAAACCGTGACCCCTATACCATGCCATTTCAATGACAGTCCTTTGGGGAATTAAAGAAGATAATTCGGAGAGGAGAGGCTACCAGCAACAAAACTAAACTAAGATTTGGAATCAAGATTTGGAATCTTCTTTACACCTTATTGTAAAGAAAATGCTTCATTTTCTAGGGTGGAAATGACCACATATAAAAGTAACCAGTAGGGAGAAGAAGGTTCCGTCAAAGCTGTGAAAGTACAATGGAGTAAGAATGTGTAAACTTACGTCCACATGAAGCCATAAGCCTTGCCTCTCACAGATGTCGGCTATTTCGTCCAGAGGATCGAAGGCTCCCAGCACAGTTGTACCAGACGTGGCACAAACAAGAAATGGTACCGCCCCCTGCAAGAAGGATCCACACACAGAGAGAATTACGTCACTACCACTTAACTCACCCTGCAATGTGGATGATAAGCCCAGCTATTCATCCAGATTTTCATCTGGTTTCTTTGGAAGTAATCATTAATTCAATGCCATTTTTAAACTGCCCTGCTAAGTAGCCTCTTGTCATTACAAACAGGTTAAGAAAACTGAGAAAATGGTTTGAAATGGTAGTTCTTTATCCCAATGTTTTCTGAATCCTCAGTTCTTAGACTCTAATCTTCTTCCTGTAGTAATTTCCATACTATAGATGTCACAGATAAAAATATGAGTAAATGAATTGCAATGGCCAACTGACATTCTATATTGTTAGCAACTCCGTCCTGGAAAACTGCCACAGAGTCCCCACAATGCCTGCATCATAGCTTCTCTCAGACAATAAGATGGGGTGGAAGACAAACATAGCTCTGGGAATAAACTGTGTGGACTCTCTGCAACCTTGTAAGTGAAATATAGCTGCAAAACAAATAATATGTTGAACAATTTTGGCATTCTAAGGGATTAGGTAATCTGAGAGTCACTCTTGAAAATGGTGGCCACAACAATGAAGTCCCTTCAGAATGTGCTGGAAAGGAAAGCTTGCATTTTCCCTCCTATGATTGTTTTTTTTTTCATGTACAACTTGTAGAGTGAACAGGCGCTAGTTAGAAATCTGGCAGAAAAGAGCGAATGTGGGAGTATGGGTGGGGGGTAGATGGTAATCATAGTCAACCAAGCCCAACATCTTGATCTCATTAATGTAGTTTATTCTTACTAGGTAGAGGTTGCTCATGGTGGAGCTTCCCGATTATAACAAGCTTGGAAGCAAGAGTGACATTCACTTCCCAAATAGCTTGCCTCCAGAAACTCTATGAACAGTACTCAGGTCTTTTGTTCACAGCATCGCTGTGAGTCATCTAGGAGGTGACAGCACTTAACAACAATAACAACGACAACATAGAGAAAGCTACATTGGCCTAGTAGACAAAAAGTTATGCTACCAAGCCCAAGGTGGGTGATTTTAAACTGCGGTCCTCAAGCCTGGTTTAAATTGTCTTTTGACAAACATTCTTCTAGGTGGTATAGCTCTTGTCTGTGCATTGCTGTACAGAAGTAACTCCTGGTTGCTGTGATGCTAAACACTGTGACATTGATGTGTCAAATGTGATAAAGGTTACCCATTGTGGACAGTGTTTGGGGAGCTCCCCGATTAAAACAAGTTTGGGAGAAGGAGTGGCATCCACTTCCAAAATGGCTTGCCTCCAGAAACTCTATGAATAGTGCTCAGGTCTTTCATTCATAGGGTCACTATGAGTCGTCTATGACTGATGGCACTTAACAACAACAACAGGTAGAGGAAGGGATTCTTGGGTAGTAATTACAGTTAATGCACTCAGGTTAAAAAGTTAAACTTAAAAGTAAGGTTTGAGTCTACCCACAGGTCCTTCTCAAAAACAATCTAGTGATCTACTTCCAAAAAACCAACCATGAAAAAGTCTATGGAGCACACACAGTTCTAAACTGACACACATGGAGTTGTCTTGAGTTAGAACTGACTCAATGGCAATTAATTTAGCAAGAAGACTCGAAGTTGCTTCCAAATGGGTCTATCCCAGCTTGGTGGCACAGATATGGTGTTCCTTGTGGAAGTTGTAGATCAAAGTAGGATTGGGGTACACAAGAAAACTGTTCAGAGTCCAGACCACTTGAGGGTAAGTGACAAGAACATTTACAGCCTTTCAAAGTCATTTTACCGCCATCTAGGATAGAATCATTTCTTTTTCTCACTTCTATCTACAAGTATAGTGTGACTACAATATATTTTATGCCCTTCTAATAATAAGAGTTGTTGCCTTTAAGCTAGACTCATTCCAATTCGGCTGCCTTTGGACACCAAGACGCTATTTCTTTGTGAGTAATGGGGCAGTGTACAGATACTTGCTGACTCTTTAAGCTGAGATGCAAAGTGAATAGTACATATAAATCCACTTATCTTTGGCACCTGGTTCTAACACATGTAATCTGGTCCAACTAACCCTCTTAGAGTCAGACCGATAGGTGACAGAGGCCCTGGGCAAGTCTTCCCGATATGTAACTACCAACTTTATGTCTTTATCAGGCTCAGTAAATGAAAGAGAGCACAATTACATCAATCATTACATGTAATGGAAAAAGTAATTTACTAAAACCATTTCCTGTTTCTTTAATGGGTGAGCTTTTCCTCATAAACGATGTGACATCATGACAGTTGTGAGAAAAATACCTGTGCACACTATTATAAGCCGATTAATGAGCTTTCTTCACCTTTTCTGGATCTTAGCTATAAAAATAAAACAAAACAAACAAACAAAAAAAGAAAACCAAGCCTAGAAATTAAACTTTTGCAGTCTGGATTTAACCTTCCATAGATTTATTTTTTTTTTCCTTTCCCAGATTACATATTGTTAATGAGAAAATTCAGAGGAAAAATATTGACTGCACCCCACAGATAAGCTTTCCCTGAGAAAGTGTGTCATCTTGAACACACACATACATATTCAGGGGTGACACTCATTTTCACTTTTCATAAGTCCATTAAGATCTCTAACGTATCTGTGAGTTTCACCACTTGTGTACTGGCATTGAGCCAGGGTCACTACTCGACAGTTTTTTAATGGGTGGTGATTGGCCAGGGAATTGAATTTTAGGAGAAAAATAAAAATAGTTGATGTGCTATTCTCTGTGTCTGAAACAATATGACTTAGAGGCTTGAAACACCATCATAGGCCTGAGGCAACCCAGAAGAAACAATGAGTCATCGTAGATTATTATCCAAGAACGATGCCAGGCTGGCCTTTGGTGAGCTCAGGCTCCGGTTCAACAAACTTGAAAGAAAACAGAGGAGACCAACTCCAGCCATATATTGCCCTACTTTTAAATGTGCCTCAGGCAAGTTTCTCTTTTTAAAAACTTATTCTTTACAAGTTCTCAACATTGTGAGTTTGTCAGTTTCACATACTTGTGTTGTCAAAATAAACAAAATACTTTTGAGCAACAAGAAAAATTCTGACTGCAATAGAGTGAGACGTATCAAATATACTTGAAACATGAGTTCTTAATAATACTATACAAAAGTATTGGCTCTCTTTGGAGGAGACTAGGCAACCAAGACAGAGAAAGAATAAAGAATTTATCTTGTCCTGTGTGAACTGTTTCTGTGGAAAAACCAAACAGTAAGGAAAGGAATATTTTTTTTCTTTATAGCTAATAAAGAGACTGAATTTTTGTAAACAGTAGAGAGTGAATTAGAACGTCAACTAATAAAATAATGAGTTTGAAGAATGATCACCAATGGTAGACAAATCCAAGAGCTTTATAAATGGCTAAATGATAATCACTTGACCCTCTAGTCTTATCACAAGAGAAGAGGTGCTTCCTAGTGTTGTTATAAGGGGCTGCTGAGTCAGTTTTGAACCACGGCGACTCTACGTTGAACAAGAGCGAACCCCAGGCATCATGGCCCAATCCTTCACTATCCTCACAATATCTGCTTCAGCTTGTTGGTGCCATTACTGTTTCCATCTGTCTCAGCGAGTCTTCCTCCCTTCTTTCCTTTTAATGATCTCTACTTTTCTAAGTCTGATGTCCTACCACCTGCGATGAATTATTTGGAAAAAAACCTCCAAAATCTAATACAATTCTTTGAACCTTAAGATCTGTCAAGTTATTGGAAATAACGATAACAAACTGAGAGCAGGGAGGCAAGCATTAGATATTAAAATATGAGAGGAAATTAATAAAGTTGAGAAAGAAGAAAATATTAAACAAAAGTAAAAACTAAAAACGCTAAAGCAAGTATAGGGTGAAACACACACACACACACACACACACACACACACAATTAAGAATAAAATAAAAATTAAAAAAACCCTGTTAGGTTAGGTTAGTGGATTTAAAGAAGAAATCAGAGAGAATGAGAGAAAGTGTAATGCAGCTTTATTAAAAGGGAGAAAAGGGAGCTCCCGGGTGAGTTCCTCATCCTGGAGAGGCAGATGGGAAGTCACACTGTGAACTTACTGGGAAGGGTTTTTATAAACAGAGTCTTTAGGGAGGGACATTCCACTCTGATTTACGAGCCACCTACTAGCTTAGCCAGATAGGTAAGGCCGTTTTCACTTCTTATCTGCAACAAGCAAGGCCATCAGCATTTGAGTTCTGAATTCTTCATTTTTCTCTTTGGCCCACTTTGCCCAGACTAACAAACCCCAAACACCCACTAACCCAAACCTCTACTACTGAGTTGATTCTGACTCCTGATGAACCTGAAGGACAGATGATCTGCCTCATAGGGGTTCCCATAGGGCTGTTGGGTGGTAGGTTTACCATCGAGTCAGAACTGACCCACAGCTCACCCTCCAGTGGGTTTTCAGAGGCTGTAAATTACATGGGAGGAGATTACCCATCTTCTTCCCACAGGGTAACTGGTGGATTCGAACCACATGTCTTCAGGTTGGTAGCCTGAAAACCTTAGAAGAAAAGAAAGAAGGAAAGGAAAGAGAAGGAAAGACCGAGGGAGACAGGGTTGTGAGCCACACCAAAAATACATCAATATGTCCTGCCAATAGGCACATCATGAAAATTCTTTCTGATAGAAATTTTCTGTGGAAAAATATTTCCATTTGGTGGTTTAAATGTCCTCATGTGCGATTTACTCCTCTGAAGCCTGCTGGAGAGTCACAGATGGGTACGTTATGATTTGATGGTCCACAACAATGACATTCTTTCTAGAGTGAGACTGTCCCCTCTTTTTGCTGCAGAACAACTAGTGAGTTTGAACAGCTCCATTTCTAGTAAGAAACCCTAAGCTAACCACAGCGCCACCAGAGCAGAGCTCCTTCTTGTAGGACAAAGAAATGAGCTTATTTAAGAAATCCGTGGCAGAAAGGACAGGAACCGAGTGGAATCTCTAGATTAGAAAAGATTTGTGTGAAGGAGTAATGAAATGCCTTGTGCAGACTGTTTGAAACCTAATTCAAACAAGCCAAAGACTTAAAGAAACAAGTAAAAGACAAGGAAGGAAATGGGAGGAATTTTAACACAGACTGCATTATCAAGTCTATCATTTTAGATATCATGAAAACTTTATGTTTTTAAAAGAGATTGTATCTTTCCTCATGCTTGATATTCAGCTTCAAAATAATCCCCTGGCAGCGGGAAGGGATGGGGTATAAACAAAACAGATCGGAGCATGAGTGATTGATTATTAAAGTTGATGGGCAGAAGGGAATTAACTGTATTCTTATTTGTAATTGTGCTACTGTTTGAAAATCAAAGTTTTAGAGTCTCAAGATGCAGGCTGAGAAGGCTGTGATCCCGGAAAAACAGTCACTGTTGCAACAAGCATTGCAGACACAGCGTAAGTTCTTTCTCATAGGAATTTCTGTAGACTGAAGTGAAAAAGCAGTATCGTTGACTCACAGTGGAACAAGCTCTTCATAGGTTAAAGATTTTTCTTATACTGTACTGACCCAAGAGTCAGAGATACTCTGATAGTCTATGCCACCAGGTAACCATCAGCCGTCCTTGTCATTAGAATGAGTTGGGGAGAAACAGAGAAAAACGGAATAAACTATGTATACTGTATTGAAGCAAATGAGGGAGAGAACTGTTTAAGAGGGATGTATGATTAGGTATTATTTTCATAACAGGAGTCCAGAATGAACACTGTATAGTGGAGTGGACTTGGGGGGAGGGATTATATAACAATGAAAGAGTTTTTCTTTTACTTTTCAAAGAGAGGAGCGAACTGAGGGGGGAGATTGGGCAGGAAGAAAAGTGCAACAATGAATAAATGAAAATCCGAAGTCTCTGTAAGCATTCATTAAAATTAATAAAATAAAATTTAAAAAAAAATACATGGAGAAAGATCCAAGTGAATACATGTGTGGTAGTAACAGAATGTTTAAGCACAGAATTTCAAGCCTGCCCCCAGAATGAGGTGATACACAAATTTTTTAAAAAAACATAGAGAGGACAGCAATAGAATATAAAGATGAGAAAAAAAGAGACATGTTTTTAGTGAGAATTCCTATGAGGAAAGATATCCTTACATCCCAGCTCAGAAGCTGGGCTTGTAATTTTTCAGCAGGGATGCCATTGGGAAGGCCCCAGGAAACTGTCCTGCACAGCCCCCCTGCCCCCAGAAGTGGGGTGTGGGAGGTGGGAGGCAGAGAGTGAAGCAGTGAAGCTGGTTCATTTAATTCAGCAGGTGTGAGGTCCAGGTGTGCTCCACAAGAGGCAAGACGGGCGCCACCTTGAGCCTGGGTGGGAACATAGGTGCTGGCCAGGTGCATGCTTTGTAAAGGGAATGCTGGCTTTGATACATTCCAAAAGCTAAATAAAGACAGCATGTTCTGCCAGAGCTGACACGCTGGGCAGAGGCCCACTCGGAGGTGTTGGGAAGGGATAGACTTTGGCTTGAGAGAAACCTGGGAGGAGAGATGGATCTAGAAGTGAGGAATCATCCTGAATGCAACCGAGAGGCTTGGAGTGGCCAGTCATGTTCTGACAGCCAGGAGGTTTGTAGAAGGAATGCTGGGACGCTGCTGGGGAGAGGCTGGGTTCACCCTTAGGGCTACGTCTAGGCAAGGATCCTACTTATGATGATACGAATGTTTTACTAGGCTCCAGCCACCTGGGAATGAGAACATCCGAGAAACTCCACAGGGCTTGGAGAGCCAAGCACCTGGAAATAGAACATCTGTGAGTGAGTTTCCCCTTTTTAACTGCTACCTGCACTCTTCTCTCTCCTACACACAGAAATGGGTTTGACTGTTTGCATCCTCTGTCATTCTCTGTGACTCTGCACACCCAGACACCCACCTATAGCTCCCCTCCCTCTCTTTCTTTCCCTCCCTCTCACCTCTTTTCTGGCTTGCCAGACTTGCCTCTCCAGTTCCGCAGGTATCATTTTGCCTCTAGGGGACAGATTTGAGAAGTTCAGTTCTGGTTAGACAACACTTTTTAAAGAGCATGAGTTTTCCCCTCCACCCGCCAAGCCTGGGAGCCCATGCACATTACCTTCCATCTGTTTCCACAAAGCAAACGTTCTCAGTACCAATCCCAAGAAAGGAAGCTGCTTTCTTCATGGAGTAATGGCACTGAGTTAAAGGGACAGAGGCAAAGAGAGAGACAGGGAAGCATGAAAAACGAAATACTCATTGTTTACATGAGTATAAATCATCCCGATTGAGCATAATCTTTGGAACATCATTGCATAAAAGAAAACAGATGTTTAGTTGAGGCCCTTAGTATATAATGGTTGAGAACATTGACTTTGATGTTAGAGAAACCAAGACTTATTTCCAAGTCCTCCCAGTTTCAGCTATGGAAACTTTAGTGAATCATTTCTGCTCACCAAGGCTCAGTTTGCTAATCTATAAAGTGGGCATGACCGTAATTGTCCTCTTCAATGACCTGTTAAGAAGTTAGGTTCTTGTTAGTTGCTACTTGCCTAAGACTCATAGCAACCCTTTGAACAACAATAGTTGAAACCTTTGTTGTGTCTTGAAATATATGAAATATTTGAAAACGTCTGAAAGTGATGGACAAATAGAAGAAAAACTGTTCAGTGAAAGCTGTTTTTCTTTGTAACATTGAGAAAATTTCTCTTGAAGCTGTTAATAAGACTCGGTCTTAATGGAGACACAGAACCCAGCCTAGTATTGTCTCAGCCCTTTCAGAAGAATAACAAGAAGCTCTATCTCGAAGACTGCAGTCAGACTGGAGAAGAATTTAATTATCTCCAAGAGCAAGAAATGAGTCGTAAATGTGGATCAGATACTTGACCAATCTCTTTAAATATTGAATGTAAGCCTGAAATTTGAAGTATGAGAACGTGGCTAAAATAACAAAACATGAACCCAAAACTCCTGGTATAAATGGATCCCGACTCCTGCTGATTTGCTGGACAGAGTGGAACCACCCTGCAGGGTCCCCAAGGCTGCAAATCTCTGTGGACACAGACTGCTTGATTTCCCTTCCACAGCGTAGCTAGTGGGCTCGAACCACCAATCTTCGGCTGAGATGCTGAGTTCTTTAAACAGTATGCCAATGTTTTTGTTGCGTACCATTGAGTAGGAACTGACCCATAGCTGATCCTCTGACAGGTTTTTGGAGGCAGTTAATCACACAGGAGGAGATTGCCCATCTTTCTCCCATGGAGCGGCTGGTGGATTCGAACTGCATGCCCATGGGATTGCAGTGCAGCTTCTTGTCACTAGCCTCCCCCAGAATCCCTGTTATGCCAATAATCAAAGTGGAAATGACAAAACCAGTAATACATTCTAGATACACTACCTTATGCAGCTATGGTGTGAGTGAAGCTGGGTGGTTCGGGAGTGGCTGTCATTGTTTTCAAGAGGAGTCACTGCAACTCCTAGTGACCCAATGAACAACAGAGCCGAACCTCACCAGATCCTCACAATTCCTGAGACGCTCGAGCCCGCTGCTATGCTCGGTGTCAGCCCATCCTGTTGGCTGCTACGCTCACGGTGTCAGCCCATCCGGTTGAGGGTCTTCCTCTTTTCCTCGAGCCCTCCACCTTTTCCAGACGTCTTTTTACAAGGACTGCTCTCTCCTGAACATGTCCACAGTATGTGAGACAAAGTTTCACTCTTCCTGTTCCAAGCAGCAGCCTCGAATTAGGCTGGCCTGTTTCTTCCTCACAAATGTGTACAAGCCCTTGGTTATTGGGCCTTTCTCTGCCCCCAACCATACAACCTATAAAATAATTAGCATTCAAACATTGGAGATGTCACTCTTCAGATATTAGTGAAGACAGGTGGTCAATTAATTCCTTTTTTCATGCCAGAAAAATGAAGATGTTAAAGGACATTATCTTACAAAAAAACCCCTAAGTAATTTAATTTGTAGGTCTGAATATATTAAAAGAGTAGCCGTGCCTTCACACTTAACTTGATATATTCCCTCAAATGCAATCATTTTTCCCCCTACTTTTGTCAAAAGGGTTATATTGGGAGCTCTTCCCCCTCTCCCAGCCCTTAATTCTAAAATAATAAAAGGTAGGGAAGCCCACCATCAGGAAGAATGCAAGCATCCTAACTAATTCATTTCCGAATATCAAACAGGACACATTCAAAATGCCTGTAGGATGTATTCATTTCAGGTTGTTACAGGAACATATGCATATTGAAGAGTAATAACAGACGTGAAAATGTAATTAATTCTCTACTTGTTACAGCAGCCTGTGTTGATCTGAGGTAACATGTCTGGCATAGCTAAAATGACAAAGCTGGGGTGAATTCTTTCTCACCAGAGATTTGGACTCTGACAGTCCCACAGCTATTGATTTTCTAGTGACAAATACTGGTCTAGACCCACCGAGAGCAGCTCATAAGGAAAAATCACCATGGTCCACACCTAAAAAATTAACACAATATCCTGCATCCAACAGGTCTGAGGAATAAGAGGTTTATAATCATAATCGCTTCAGTGCAGGTGTCTCAGAGCAAAATAGAGTCCAATGTCAATCTCAAAAGGATAGAGACAGATAAAAAGTCTTCAAAACTGAAGCCTGGACATCTGAAAGCATCAAAAAAGGCAAAGAGCCCTGGAAGGGAGGACCAGAGAAGAGAGATGCTTCAGACATGCTGAGGAGTTCCAAGGAACAGAAAAACCTAGAAGGCTGCCTCTCAGAAGTAACAACTGCATTTAGAAACCAACAGTGGCTGTTCCACCGCTGGCGAAAGAAGTCAGTCTTTCTAAGAGCCAAGCTCCCTGTGGGTTTGAAGCGTCTACAGAAGATGTGAAAACCTCAGTGGGTGCTCATTTCTACAAAGATAAAACAGTGAGGGTCTATGTGAATAGCAGCACTGAGCTGACATCGTGTGCAGATTCCAACAAGGAACTTTTTTATATGACCTTGGGTTCCTCACTGAACCACTGTTTCCACTGGATTTAGTCCTCTGAACAAGTGATTTCCATCACTAACTAGCTTGGTGGTCACTTAGCTCAGGGTGGCAGGAAGGAAAGGGTGAAACATGGTATATCCCAGGAAATGGGAAAAGGGGGTGCGGATGAGGTCTCTGAGATAAACAGTGGGTCCAATTCTGAAAGAAATCAGAGCCTAGAACCTAAGGAGGCAGATTCCACTCGTGTTCTGTACAATGAGGTCACAAGCAACTGCTTGCCCATTGAGAACACCCACAAAGCAGCTTGTTGCAGGGGAGTTCACATCCTGAGAGCAAGGTCACAGCCCGGATGAGGGGCCAGAGCCAGGGTGAGGGGGCTACAGCCAGGGTGAGGGGGGCAGAGCCAGGATGAGGGGGGCCAGAGCCAGGGTGAGGGGGCTACAGCCAGGGTGAGGGGGCCACAGCCAGGGTGAGGGCCCCCGAGCCAGGGTGAGGGGGCCAGAGACAGGATGAGGGGGGCAGAGCCAGGATGAGGGGGGCCAGAGCCAGGGTGAGGGGGGCACAGCCAGGGTGAGGGGGCCACAGGCAGGGTGAGGGAGCCACAGCCAGGGTGAGGGGGCCACAGGCAGGGTGAAGGGGCCACAGCCAGAGTGAGGGGGCCAGAGTCAAGGTGAAGAGGGCACAGCCAGAATGAGGTGGTCACAGCCAGGGTGAAGGGGCCACAGCCAGGGTGAGGGGGGCACAGCCAGAGCGAGGGGGCCACCACCAGGACTAGGTGGCTATGGTGCAAAGTACATGAAGGCACGACTCTGCAGCTGGCACTCACATCACACTACTCCTGCCTCACTACAGCCCGGCCAGGCCAACTGACCACTGGCCTCGGGGGTGGCAGTTCCTTTTTATACTCCATTCCTCTTAGTAGCAAATAATTTCAACTTTCCTGATTCCAAAATAGTAATAATAATAATAATTGGGATGCTTCAGGAACATTAGACTTTCCACCTTGCCAAAGAATTCATAAGGCACTTTGATCGTGTGGTGTACTACACGCTGGGCTGTAACCTACAGGTCAGGGGTTTGCATCCACCAGCCACTCAATGAGAGAAAGACAGTCTCCTCTCATAAAGTTTCACAGCCTTGGATATTGGAGGGGGACAGGGGATAGTCTTGGTGATTTGGACTCCACTAGATGGCAGCTTGGGCTCTGAGGAATTCATGTTGAAGTGCTGCTCAAGTTCAGAGGAGACCCCTTCTCTTTTATTCCCATTCAGTATCAGAGATCGTGTCTGTAGACAGTGTGAGGTCTCGGTCATCATCTTTTAGCTCTCCATTAAAAACTGAGTTTTTTAAAACCCAGAGAGGCACCTGCAGGGGTCAGGACAATTGTTCTGTGTTTGCTAGTACAAGGTGGGGCATGAGTGATTGCCTGGCCAGTCTGAGACAGGATAAAACTGGATAAGACCACAGAATAAAACAATTGAGTCAAGTACGGCTCATAGCGACCCTTGGAACAAAAGATCTGAACAGCGTTCTATCCTGTGTCATTTTACACTTCCTGACACACAAGAGCCCACTGTAGCTGTCACTGTGTCAATTCACCAGGTTGAGGGTCTTCCTCTCCTTCGCTGACCCTCCACCCTTCCCAGCATCATGTCTTTTTCTGAGAAATAGCACTTTTTAGCAACATGCTCAGAGTATATGGGGTGAAACTTCATCATTCCTGCCTTATTCCAGCTATACTTTCTCCAAGACATATCTCTTCATTCTCTTGGCCGTCCATGGGATGTTCAGTGCTCTTCTTCAACACCAAAGTTCAAAGGCATCAATTATTTTTCTATCATCTTTATTCATTGTTCAGCTCTCAGATGTACAGAAAGACCATGGTTTTAATCCGCTGCACCTTAGTTCTCAAACTGACATCGTCACTACTCAATAATTTGGAGAGGTCCCTAATTGCAGATTTTCCCAGTGCAATGTGTCTCCTTATTTTCTAACTGTTGGTATCAAGGGTGTTAATTGTGGATCTAAGCAAAATGAAACTGTTGACAGTACAGGAAAACAGTATCGAGGCCATGGATCAAAAATATATAAGAAAATAAAGTGAGTGTAGGAAAGAAGGCATGATAGTGTTTAAAACCATTTAATAAGCAGACACTCACTTCTGCCAAGTCAGCGTCCACTCACAGCTACCCCCCATTGGGTTCTAAACCAGCAAATCATAGTGGGAGGCGATGTCCCGCCTTTCTCCTGAGGAGCCGCTGGTGGATTTGAACTGCCTGCGGTGCAGTCTTTTGATTAGCAGAGCAACAGTCTGTGGGCTAGGTCACTGCCTGAGGCCCCTAAACATTTCTCTCTAGGTTCCAACTCAAAGTTGACGAGCCAGCAAGTTTCCAAGTCTGTAAATCACACTGGAGGAGACTTGCGTTGCTTTTAAGAGGAGAAGGTCATAGATTCTGATGGACAAGCACAGCCCTTAACCCCCATTCCTCTCTGAGTGGACTCTGCCACCAGAAGCCCTGCCCCTAATCATTGCTCGGCCATGCGCTGCTTTTGAGGTGGGACTGGGCCCCTGTCGGGTTTTGGAGGCTGTGGATTGCATGAGAGAAGCCTGTCTCTCTTCCTCCTGCTGATGGTGGGTCTGGACTGCCAGAAAGGTACTGCCTGTGACTCCCTTAGCACAGTTCCCTACGGACTGCATCACAAAACCTCCCTTAACATAGCGCTTTTCAATTCTTTTTTATTAAACAAATGAATTTATTTGTTGAGTTAAATGGTCAAGGTGGCCACTAAAATAGGAATTTAGATCCTGTAAACACTAGGATCTGGATCTTTTAGATAATGCAGGGCAAAGAAGAAGTCATACAGGGATGGATGGGGAGAAAACATAGCCAAGGCTAACATGCTTTCAGAGACGAGGAAATTGGCTCAAGGCAGAGCAGGGTTCAGAGCTGTTGTACTTTGAGTTAGGAGTTGCAAGTAACTTGACAGCACATAACAACACAAAAACAACAACAACATGCTTTCAGAGTGAGAACATATTACTGTGGAATTTACAACTAGTTCTGGTTTTTTAAGCTCTCTCTTCTGATCACCCTCCAGCCAAAGTTTTTGAATGTATACTCTCCCAGCACAAATAAAGCAAGAAATACATCAGACATGAAAATCAAAGGTCTGGTTCCGTAACTACCTTCGACTCAATTCCTTTTCACTCTCAATTTATCAGCCACATCTGTATTATGACACTTTCCTGGCCATAACCTTTATTCTAGAAGATTCCATGATAATGTCCCTTCTTTCAACGTACTTATTCCAGAAGAAAACTTCTGTAGATTTTAAAAACAATGAAGAAGGAGAAGAGGCAAATAGAAAACATGGCGCTCACAGGAGGGGTCCTGCTAAACTGCTTTCCCAGGCCTGGAATAGCGACCCAGTCACAGAAGGGACTTTGTATTTCTGATACACAGGGGTCCCTTAAACTGACATAACCAGGGTGGAATTCAAAGAGGGAAACTCTTCTCCATAATAACTAAGCATTTCCCCAAGCTGTCCACATTAGCAAGTTCGCCTTGCCATGGGAAGAACATCTCATAAATGTTCACCTCTGGTTTCTGCTTGAAAATCTCAGACCAGACTGCTTCTTGCAGGGGGTCTGCCAGCATTCAAGACCCCACTTTGCATTAGCACTGCACTCACTCAAGCAAAGATCCAGGAGGGAAAGATGAGGGGGCCAAGCCGTCTTTGACTGCTGGCTTCTTAGTGTACAGTCTGTCCTTTTACAATAGAGATGGAATGACTGGTCTGGAAATAATATAGCAGATACAGAGAAGTCTGGCAGGAAATAAGAAGAATTTATAGATTTCAGACATCTCATGAGTTTGCCAGGGAGACCAGGAATTACTGCAGAAGATATTAACTGCAGGAGATCCTAGGAAGAAGCACCCACTAAAATTATACAACTTAGGGAGCTCTGGAGGCCTGCTATTGTTGTTAGGTGCCCTCAAATCATAGGGTTGCTATGAGTCGCAGGCAACTAGATGACACATAACAACAACAATAACAACAACTATGTGACACCTCTCTACCATTCCCTTGAGAACACGTCTGGACTGACCAGCTGAAGAGTGACATACATACACAACAGACAGGAGTCACTGCACTTGCCCTGTCAGAGCTGCCCTAGATCAGCCATCAGCAAGCAGACCCAACCATGTGAGGGAGCCTGACGTGAGCTGCAGAACTATCCAACCATGTGATCCTTGAGACCAATACCGCATGGAGACAGTTCTGTATTGATGAGTTTATGAACAACTTGTTGGAAAGCAAGAGTTAACTCCCATACTTAATTGTACTGATTTAGAAACTGAGGAATGGAAAAGCCAATCAGATCTTACTCAAGGTCATTCACATGATAAATGTACGATAAATAAATATAGGATTAAATCCAAGCACTCCGATTTCCAGATCAAAGTCAATGCACTTAACCATTATTCTCTGATGCTTCTCTTTTGAGAGCAAACTAAGAGATAAGAGATCTGATGCCAGATTCAATTGTGTGTGTGTGTGAGATGCTCCTCATCATTGATTATCTCTTTTTCCCTTTGAAAAGGAATATATGAAAGCTTTATATCAGCCCCCCAAAGCAATCAATTTTATAAGGAATGAGAGTAGAAGGCACAGGCTAGACCAGTAGCAAGCGTCTAAGCCCTAATAATTTCGCTCAAAGAAGGGATTCATGGGAAGAGATAGGACTTTCAAATTAAATGTTCTCTTTTCTCAAAGGAAAAATGTCACAGTCTATAGCATTTAAATAAAGGTGATGTGCAAAATTGGGTGGCCAGAGGTTACCGCACCAAAACCATCAGATTTCCCCTTGGAAAAAAAGATATTGTGTGTTATCCCGGCTTTTTATGCAGCACAAAGAGTATGAAAGCATATAAGAATCCCTAGACAAAGAAGCCCATGTAAATAATGCACGATCAGAAAAATATATGCCTGAAAGCAAGACGAATATTTTACCTCTGCAGATGTGAAAAGGACTAATCTTGGCAACCCACACAGCCCTTTTTCCTTAATATCAGGACAATATTTGTATCTAGCTAGATTCATAGCATACATATTGGACACTGAACCACCTGCAAAAACAAAAGCAAAAGATTGTATTTATTGCATGAAGTTAGAGCTCTCTAATTGTAGAAAACAACATAAACATAAAAGGCACAGATCTCCATGGACATTAGTTGAACTAGCCTTCCTCTCCACCCGCCATGATCCTGGATATTCCTCTGACACAATTCCTAATTTCTAACCTCAGGAAAAAAGAGATTCTCCTCAATTCTTTCATTCCAATGATTCTCTAAACTACTGGCTTCACTCTATGATTTAAGACCAGGAGATTCACCTGGACACCAGTCTCCATAGTCAATTTTCATTCTATCATCTGATCAATAAAAGGAAAGCAAAGTCACATGCTCTCCCACCAGCTCCCCAGCCCCCTAAAAAAAGGCTTGTGAGCATAAACAAAACGTGATTCAGAAACCTTCTCAGGTAAAATTGATTCGAAAACTGTAGGGACTTATTATAGCCATTGCAATCTCGCAACTGCAGATAAATTCACTTCTGTTAGTGACAAACCCTCAATTGCAGAAACCACAATTGTGTGACAATTTGCTTTGCATTTATGGAAATATCATCGCTCTCTAAAAGGCACAAGCTAGGCTCTCAACCAATAGCCCTATCAAGATCCAATTTCTGTAACGTGGAAATCAATAAGAACTTTCAGTTCCTTACGTAGGACACGGCTAAACGAGTTGGTAGTTGGTCATAATGAAAGGTGATGGTAGTAACTAATTGCACTTACCTGGGTTAAATATTCCATCCCCTTCTTTCCAGCCAATACATTCAATCATTTTCTTCAGCACTGCTTCTTCCACTAACAGAAACACTGGGGACACCTCATACGTATAACTAGATAGATATAAAAAACACTTCACTTCCATGGCTAGAGTCAAACCAACCCTTTGGTGTCCCAAGAAACACACATTGAGTTTTATTCAATCACTTGGCTGGTGAAGTGTAGGAAGAGCCTTTGGAAATACATTCACTGGAAATAGAGAACTATGTCACCAGTGTTAGAGCTAGCCATAGGGGAGCTAAAGGCCGGTCGCCAGAGAACAAAGGAATATATAGGCAAGCTACTCCATCCGACTTCACTTAAGAGACCCTTGAATTCCACTGGGAGAGTAACCAGGGTCTAGTGCATCCGGATTCATGATATTAGCTATGAGAAGTAGCCATTTCCTTCTTAAGGTGTGCTCTTCTTAAAAGTCACTGTCACGGTAACCCGATTTTATTACTGGTTACTGGTTTTATTACTGGTTGCTTCCATGAATTCTTAGTACGTTAAGAGCCAAATTTCAGCAATCTGCACAAAGACGGCCTGTGCTGAGCTGGGGTTTCCTCCACCCCACTGTCTATGGTTGTACAAAGGAGAGGAGCTCTGTGGCGATCTCTCTGTGGCTGACATCCCTGCAAAGGCACTTAGGTCTCCAGTCCTCGAAGGGCTGGGGGGGATGAAGTGTTATTGTCAGAGAGAGGGCGTCATGTGGGTACTGTAGGGAATGCCTCAGCTGAAGCAAGTGACCACCACTCCATGTTCACCCCTCTTCAGGAAAGCTGTCCACTTGCTGACTGACGTAGTCTGAGGGATAATGGTATCTGGGCTCAATTTTTGACCACTTTGAGGGGCCATGCTAGTTCCAGGGACCTCTGTGGCCATCCCTAGCCACCACCGCATGGCAGTTTGACTCTTCATCTTTGCTCATTCCTGCTTCTTTTTCTCCCATGCACCTGTCACTCTCAAAGCTGCTCTTTAATAAACATCATGCTCACTAAACAAAGGGTCTGTAACAGACATCAGGCCTATTACAGACATCATGCCTTATTTTGCTGTGCTGACATGTCTTCTCCATACAGATAATGTGAAAGTAACTAAATATAATCTTCTTCTCAATTAAGTGGGAAGTTGAAATTGTATTTGAATAAATGTATATTCTGAATATGAGTTAATAATATTTATGTTTACTGTCACTGAATTTGATGCAATTATTTTAACATTAGAAGGAAAGGACTTGAGAAGAAGGCAAAGAGACCCCATTATATGTCTTTACAAACAAAGATCGTGTTTTCAATGATGTTATGAAGCCAGTTTCCAAAGCTGAGAGTTCCAAAGTCTGTATGCTGTGTGTAGACACAAATAGAAATGAACTAGCCATTCATATTCTGTAACAAACTAAGTCAGTAAGAAACAAGCTCTGAAAGCTGGTCCAATAATAAACTTGAGAATAAGCTGGAGGTGGAGGAGAATGTAACATAAGCTGTATTGATGGCTGTGTTTCGAGTGAATCATTTAGGTAAGCATTTGCTAGGATCTGAATTTGCATGATTAATAGTCTTCTTTCAGTCCTCTGATCAATAAAATCATAGTGATTATGAATACTCATCCTTGACTCTGAAGACAAATTGTAAGGAGAAATGAAGTGTGGTGCAGACATCTTCTTAAGTAAAATTTATATTTAAATAAAGGGCTTTGTTTGTTTTTTATTTAGTATTGCTATTAACCTAATTATTTCAACAACGGGACTCAGACAGAAATTAGAAAACCTAGAACATAAGGGAGCTTTGGTGATCTAGTGGAAAGAAGCTGTACTGTAATCCCAAAGGCACACAGTTCAAATCCACCAGCTGCTCTGCTGGAGAAGGGTGGGCAATCTCCTCGCACATGATTTTTTGTCTCTAAAAACCCACTGGAGGGTCGTCTATGTGTCAGTTCTGACTTGACAGTACACAACAACAGAACATCTTAAGAGAGTTCAGAGAGTGTGCCATCCTGTTACACTTTCTGGCTTATCTGTCATTTATTCTTCTATCCTTTGTACCCTGACATCTAGTTGAACAACTCTACTAAAGCTTCTTTAGCTAATGTCACTAATGATGTCCATATTGCCAGAGAAATGAGCGTTTTTTAGTGCTTGCCTTGGTTAACTCTTTAGGACCATATGATACTACTTATCCTTTCCTGCTTTTAGGCTCTCTCCCCTGCATAAGTTCCACATTCACTTTTCTTCTCTCTCTCTCACTCTGGCTTGATGTATCTCTCCTTCCTTCCCACCTTCACTCCCCCATGTGTCTCTCTCTGAGAGTCTCCCTCCCTCCCCCTTTCTTCCTTCTCTCTCTCTCTCTCTCTCTCTCTCTCTCTCTCGCTCGCTCTCGCTCTCTCTCTCTCCATACTGTGCTGAGCCCCCTCATCCTAGCCATTCCATGTGCCCCAGGCCGTAGTTCTCCATTCTGACTGTTCATTAAGAATCACTTGACAGCTTTGTAAATACGGCAATTCTTGGAACAGAACACATCTGCAAGGATTCAGATATCATTGAGCTGTTAAGTTAGAGCCTGGAAATCAGTATTTTTTAAAAAATATGCTTCCAAGTTGATTCTTATGAGAAGTCAGAGCAGAGAATCACTGACCATTATCTATGCTCACAGGTTCAATTACTTCTATTCACCAATCATTCCAAAAGTTATATAGAAATAATTCCTGAATATATATTTATATATGTATATATGTATATGCGTGTGTGTATATATATATATGTGTGTGTGTAGATAGATAGATAGATAGATAGATATAGATATACAGACAGATATAGATATATATAGAACACCTTTCACAAACCTATGTCAATTCCAGGTATATTAGTACTACAGAGCCCTTTCCTTCCTCTCCCCAAACAGCTACTGAAAGACTCCAGTCACAGGAAGCAAGAGTTGTGCTTTTTCTGTCAAGGATGTGAAACTACCCTATCCTCTTTTCCAGAAATAGTTCTCTGAGACCCCAGCCCACTTCCCAATTTTGTAGAAAACATCTGTGAGCATCCCCTTCCTCAAGTTCCTTGGAAGAGAATATCACACCCCTCTCTAACTTACAGTGGGGGCTGGTTTTCAGCTTGAGACCAGCCTGGCAGTTTCTCCTTAATAAACTGTCTTTCTTGGCCTGAACTGGGTTCTGTCCTTTCTTGGTGACCTTACATTGTGTATATAAAATGTCTTTCACAAACCTATCTCAATTTTATGTAAAATGCCTTTCACAAACCTATCTCAATTCCAGGTATAACTCGCAGGTGAGTTGATATGTCTTCTTGGTTGTTCTCAAAGTCAGTGAAGACTCAAATGCTTACAATTGAAAATGGAATTCTTTCTCTCACTTCAGATCCTTATTTCAGTGAATGGAATTATCATCAACCCTTGACCTCACGTGGTCTTCTTTCCCAGTGTTCCTGATCTGAATGACAGGACCTTCAACACCGATATGAACGCCAGAAACCTAGGAATTATTCCAGAAACTTCCCTTCTTCTTCATTTCCAAAATCCAGTATATCATCTTTTGTTTCATCTTCTAAACACATTCTTCCCTCTTAATTTCTACTCCTTTGATCTAAGCTCAATCAATTATCATCTCTCATCTTACTGAAGTGATGCCTCTTAATTAGTCCCTTCCAATATACTCTTTCTCTAGACTGCGAGGATTATCTTTTCAATAAGATAATGGTACCCAATGAAGTAGAACCCTTGAGTGGCTTTTCACCGTACTTAGAATTGAAAACTGGGCTCTGTGTGTCTGGCCTATATTATCTCTCTGGTTCCCGCAGCTCCTTTGTTCACAGTGTATCAACAGCACTCATTACAGACATGGTCCCTCATGGAAGGATATATAACCCATTGCTATGTCCACATTGGTATTCCATTTATGAGCTGTGGCACATTGTCTTCTGCCACAGGGACCTTTGTGCATGATGTGCCTTCTGCTAAAGCTCTTATTATTACCCCACTTTGAGCTGTCACTTTCTCAGAGAAGTCTTCCTGGGTTCTCAAGCAGGAAAATGTGCTCTGTTTGTAATCACAGCATTATGAACTTTCTCATGTGAGAGGTAGTTATCTACATTTCTATTTAGAAAAACAACAAACTAGCAAATGCATTGTCCTTGAGTCAGAACCAACTCATAGCTAACCCTCCAGCAGGTTTCTGAAGACTGTAAATTGCACAGGAGGAGAGAGAGCCCCCATCTTTCTGTTAAGGAGGATTTGAACCATCAGAGAAGCATATCTTTAGGTGAGCAGCACAACCGTCTACACAAACGTCCCTACATTTTTATTAGTATCTCTTTTTCTCTCATTAGATTTTAAACTCCTTGAGAATATAATCAAAGTGTGTTTTTATTCAGAGTGTATTTGGGTACTCATTACATGGCAATCGAAGTTTGTATTTATTCATGGTGTATTGTGGGTACTCATTGCATGGCCCTTCCTGAAGGAACATAGAAGTTGGTTAGCTGATTTCCTGCTTTATGCATGTCATAGTACTACCACACAGACCAAATACTTCATAGAGCACTGTTAAATGTCATAAGACTTTTTCATGATTTAGTATGGTGCTGCACACCCAAAGCCATTAACTAGAAATCCATGCAATGAAATGTCCTTTACTTATTAAAAAAAATAAATAAAAATACCATCTCTAATTGACACTAAGTGTAAAAGTTCAACAGTATGGCACTTACACACTTGGGTTTAATGCTTCCGTCAAAAACCGAGCGACCAAGGAGTAGTAATCAAGTCCAGCATACAGCTGGTTGAAAAATCTTGGGTGATCTGAAAATTTGAAACAGAGAGTTTATGCACACAGTAATGAAGGAAGGAAAGAAAAGTGCAATCAACTATTCCCTCATCCAAATCACGAATGAATCTTTTGCTAGTGAAAGGAGTCAGACACAAAGTGGGTCCAAACTACACAAATCCATTAATATACTACCTAAACCCAGACAAAGCTCGAGGGAGCAGTTAGGATTGTGGGTAACTTTGGGAAAGAGCTGTTTCCTGGGAAAAGATTTGAGGGAGCCTGTGGAATTTTTGAAATGTTCCCTATTTCATTCTGTGTGGGGATAACATGTAGAGATACATAAAGGCCATCAAGATGTGACCATTTTATTTAATGTAAGTTATACTTAAAAAAAAAAATACACCCAGCAAACCAAATACATCCATAATTTAGTCACGTGCATGGAGGACGATACTGAAAATAAGTTTACAAGTAAAATTTGAGGATACTCTGAAGCCTGTTGGTTCACTGGCTCTGTTTTTCTATAATCTAGATCCAAATCTCTTGAAAAATGGGTTATTTGAAGAGTGTCCACAACTAAGTCTGCTACTTTGAGCTCCTGAAAATATCAATATTAATCTTCACACTTCAAACACATTTCGCTCATCAATAGGGTTCACTCCGGGCTACCGCTTGGATGTGACTTTTTGGTTTCAGGTTGGATGATGGTGCGTGGCATTATGTAGATGAAACTGTGATTCATCACACAGCTTATATCAGCTTACTGAGTCAACTTATCTCAAAGGCAGATGCCTTGAAGACTCACACAACTTGGAGCTCCAGCCTCCTCTTGCCTCGTCTCCTGTGAAAGGTCTCACAAAGGTTCTTGGCTTTACACAGTGTGAATATTCACACCAAGCACCAGGCTTGACATTCTCAATCCTAAGAAGCACAGCGTGACAGATAACAAAGAGGCAGGAGGTCTGTTTCTAAATTTCAGGGCCTGGGGACCATTTTAGTTAGTGATTTATCATCAAAACTTATAGCATTTGGTTTGGTTTTTTCTTTGACCCTCTCTCTTTAAACCAAAAAATTGATTTTTTTTCTTTTTTTTTAAAAAAAAAGTCTCCAAAGAAAATGACTCTTCAAATAAAATAGAAAACTTCCTCTGATCTGGCAAAGAAAACTAGACATTGCTTCAAGTAATTTTAATAAGATTTTTTTTTGGTTCCATGTTAATTTATGATTGATTTCCATGGTAACATTATGGAAAATATCCAGTAAACTAAAAATCTCCTGCAGTAAATGTCATTCTACACTTCTGACATACACTATTATAATAAGATATGCATCTCCACTTTTGAAATGCTGAGTTTTTTGATACATACACTTGACTTTCCCAAGGGGATATAACCCAATTATTTTTAGCCATGATTTTATTATGTTCGTTCCATTAAGTTTAGTTCAGTGTCAAGATTCAAAGTAACTGTAAGGCCTATATAGTTTAAACTCTAGATCACCTTTACATCACACCAAGAAATGTGTATTTAAAATGTTATTCTCTCACTTTAGTAACCAGTTCCCTGGGTGTGTAGCATATGAGCAGTCAAGCTGGAACGGTTCTCAGCTGCAGTGAGCGCAAAGCATTGCATCACATTATTGAATTTACGCAACATTGCAGTAGGTTAGGGCCTCATTGTGAAGCCATCAGCAACAACAGCATTCATTTGTTCTCATACTTTCCCAAAGAATTTTCATTTTTTTCTACTCCCAGGTTAGGTAAATTAATTTTGTAACTCTCAATTGCCCAGAGTCCTTTTGCCAATTGTATGACTGTTATGCTCCGCTGAGCTGACTGGGGTCTGATGCTTAGCAATCCTACATGCAACAGAGCAAACCCTGCCTGATGCTGTGTCGTCTTCACAATCTCTACTCCATTTAAGCACACTGCTGCCAGAAAATAGTACCAAATCCTGGGTATATTATGGGAGATATATATTTATATATTGTTGTTGATTGCCATCGAGTCAAGGCTGACTCATAGTGACTCTATGAACAAAAGACCTAATGCCTTTCCATAGCTATTGAGAGATTAGATAGATAGATAGATAGATAGATATAGATAGATTTATTTCTATGATGAAGTTTCATTTCTAAATTAGCCACAGTAAGAGGTTAAAAGTAGCAACTAATCAGATAGGAGAATGATCAGATAAAATAAGGGTTACCTGAACACAAGCACTGTGATATCTCAGTGTTGTTATATACTCTAACACAGACTCTGAACCAACCCATAGCTGACCCTCCAGTGGGCTTTCGGGGGCAGTATATTGCACAGGAGATGATTTCCCATCTCTCTCAACTAAAGCAGGTAGAGGATTCAAACCGCATGCCTTTGTGCTGACAGCTCGTTTCCTTACCGTTAAGCCACCAGGGCTCCAACAAAATAACTCAACAGTGGATCTGATATTGAATTGGCTACAAGTGACTAACGGGAAGGCAGGTGTGTGTGATGTGGATGACTGTCAAAGACATGATTCATGCTCTGGGTGGGGGGGGGGGGGGACAGCATGAGATTTCATGGCCCTGCTCAGAGCTGTGGGCAATTTAAAAGTTAGGGATTGTTTCTTTCTGGAATTTTCCACTTAATATTTTTGGAATGAAGTTGACAGCAGGTAACTAAAACTGTGTGAAGCAAAACTGTGGGTTATGGGAGATTATTAAATCTTGAAAATAAATTCCTTTTCATTTCTTTTAAACACATCTATCTTGAAGGGTCTATACATATATTCTGGACCACCGAGATTTTAAATTTTTTTTTTAATTTTATTATTATTTTGTGTGTGTGTGTGTGTGTGTGTACACTACCATCAAATCAGATCTGACTTGTACAGGAGGTGATTGTTCCTCCTTCTCCGGCAGAGCATCTGGTGGATTTGAATCACACACCTCTGGGATTGCAGTGCAGCTTCTTGCCACTAGGCCACCAGAGCTCGCCGATTTTAAATCTTAACAAATGCAGCAAATCAAAATATCATTTGCCGGTTGGAACATCAAAAGCCATAATAACTATTTCAATAAGCAGTAGTAATAAGGTATGATCTTGATTATAACTGAAGGATGACTATTGTCAAGAAACAGATGATGAATATGTACAACTACTAAAACTTAACTACTTTTCTATTAATTTACCTTAGACTTTGTCAACAAACCTGTGTATAATACAAGATTCAACGAACCACAGTAAGAATATCAGAATCACTAATTTTGATTCCGATTTCTCGTCGTGGAAACACAGGCATCGTCAGCTTTCTGGGGAAGACCTTGTCAGAAGCAGGCAGGAAAGGAAAGTCCTTACTCGTTTTCACACTGTAGCGTATGACATCCTGGCAAAGCTCGAGCAGCCTGTGGTGTGGCTCTCCTGTGTCTCTCATCTCCAAATCAAGAAGTTGTTTCAGCTGTTCGGGAGGCTGCCATTCACAGACCTGGGGATGCAGACACAACTTGCTGAGAATCCACTAAAATTGGGAACGGGGAAACATTAGAACCAAGGATACCAGGCTCTCAAATGAGCGGGAGAGACAGAGGAGAAAATGGACAATCGTAGGTCAATGTGGGTAGAGCCACGATGGGAATGAGTGATGAGCTCTGACACTGGAAGGACCAATGAAACTTCCCTGGTGGCACTAACATCCAGCTTGTAACAAGCAATGGGAATAGCGTGGCTCACCACAGATTAGGGCAACGGGATAACGTAATGGGCGCAGAATTACTAGATGTCACAAAGGCTGCCTTTCAGGGAGCCCATGGAAGCATGAAGTGAGTTGGCCTAGAACAACAGAGCTGGAGGGAAGGAATGCACAAAGTAGAGCTGGATGTTAAATAGCTTCATCAATTACAGCTTATCCCATTGTTCCTTTGCAGTCCACTATCAGTCCAATCGCCAAAGCTCTCCTTGGAAAACTAAGCCTCGATCGATCGCATCTCTTTGCAAATACTGCCGATAGCTTTTCATTTCCTTCCAAGCAAAATGCAAAGTCTTTACAATAACCTAATAGGACATTGTGTGATCAGTGTTCACTCGCTGGTCTTTTCCAGCACGGCTCTCCACCTGGCTCACTCGGCTGTCACCACTCTCACTCCCCTGCTGTCCCCTGAACACAGCAAGCATGCTTGCACCTTGGAATTTTGAACGGGCTGCGCTCTTGGACCAAAAGGCCTTATCCTAAAATCTTCTTAGCTGACTTTCTCATTTATCGCACAGCTTTACTCCAGTTGTCACTTCCTCACTAACAATCCTGACCCTCATACTTAAGACCACACCCTCATCCTTACTTCCTTACTTCTGTTTTGAACAAGAGATTTTATTGATTTGTGGAAACTCTTTGTAAAACAGAAAACACAAAAAGATGAGAAACAGTGGTGGTCTGGATGAAAGTAGAGGCTGTTGGAATAGGTGCTTTGTTTCTGATAATATTTAAAATGTGTAATCAAAAGAATTTGGAAATTCATCAGCCGTTGAGAGTGTTGAGGGAGACAGATGAGTTAGGACAATCCACATTGTGCAGCCTGGACACATAGGTGGCTGGTGGTGACACGGTTAACAGGAGAAGAGGAGGGGTTAACAGAGGGAGTAGGGAAGGAGATGAACTTGGGACATAGACACCTGAAGAGCATCCAAATGAAGAACAGAATCCGGTTTGAAGTTGTGAAAGGACAGAACTCTAGGCTTCTGCTGTGATATTATCATGGTGACAGGCAGAGAGAGCTACGTGGATGAGAGCAGGTAACTCACTGTGGCAATGTCCCCACTGGAGTCCTGGATAAAGGAAAGGAAGGGCACATGGGCTGCAGGATTGGAGGGCCAGAGGAACTAGGGAGAATCCTAGGAGTATTAACAGAGCGGGGGAAGAATGTTTCAAGAGGGAGAAGGTGATCTCAGCTGTCAAATGCGGCTACAAAGACGAAATCGAGAAAGACTGAGACCTGCTCGTGAGATTTCTCAGCAAGGAGGTGTTCTTGGCAAGAGCGCTTTGACTTACAGGGGTGGGAGTGGAGACCAGATTGCTGCGAAGTTAGGGAGTGGGAGGTGAGGAAATGGAGGAAGCCAGTATTGACAATTCTTAAAAAAAAAAAAAAGTTGGAGGGGAGGAGAAAGACAGGGGGTCGCCAGGGTTTGAGCATCCTGGAAAGTGAGAGGTTGAGGGAAGCAGGAAGAAATGCCAAGTTGTACAAAAGCTATAAAATTAAACCCTGATGTTACAATTGTGACAAATCTAATTAACAACCAACAGGTTGGATGGAGTCGATGCAGCCCTTCCACAAGGGAATTGACTAGGATTGTGCTCCAGGGCCTGTGGGCTTCGGGAAGCAGATAGTCAACCATTCTGACTTGAGTTATCTCTGTGTGGATTCGAACAACCAACCTTTTAGTGAAGAGCCAAGAATGTATTAATGTATAACCCTCCAGTGAGTTTTCAGAGGCAACAAAGAGCACGGGAGTTAATTGTGCATCTTTTTCCTGCAGAGTAGCTGGGATTTGAACTGCATGCCTCTGGGTTGACAACACAATTTCCTTACCACTGGGCCACGACAGGCAAAGCAAAATCAGAAGTACCCGAGACAGTCAAAAGGAATGATTATTCATATACGCAACAACTCAGATGAATCTCAAATGTATGTTGCTAAAGTGAAAATCAAGAACCACATTGCTATATGGGATATAACTCCATCTATACACGGTATTCTAGAAAAGTAAAGAAACAGTGGTTAATGGAATTGTTCTGGATTTTTATTACGGTGATGGACATAACTATACGCAGTTGCCAAAATTCATAAAACTTTGGTGAATATCAAAGAGGATGAAATTTACTAAATGGAAACTCCACCTTAATGAAAATAAAACAGCGACTGAAGAACCATGTGGCAGCAGGCCTCTGGACTCAACGGTTCCACTGATTGTGGAGACACATTTGCAGGCCACTTGTTCATAGTACCCTGCTGGGTTTCAGACACATTATGTAAGTTAGCAGTGACAAAAACCTTCACTCGCCTCTCTTAACACAACACAGTTTTCAACTCAATTTCATGTGAGTAACTGGCCCAGCTCCTAAAATGTGACCAAACTGTGGTTCACTAATTGCTCACACAGAGCTTTAAATCTCCCTTCTGCTCATATATTCCAGAATTTCTCTGTATAAGCCCTTCTTTATAAGCAAAAAGTTCCTCTTAACAAATATCTTTTAAAGATTTTATTTATATATTTAAAGTTTATATATTATAAAATTCCCATAATAAATATATTTTGTCCTTTGGCCAGTCTTTCCATTATTTGCCTTCTTGCTCCTTCAACATCTCTAGAAACAAACGTTTCCCCGCTTTGACTCTTTGCCCATGAAAATCTTTCTTAACCTTCACATTCCACACCCAAAACCAAATTAAATCTAAATGAAATGCCTACTTCTATGAAATTTCCAGAATCAGTCCCACTTACGACATTCTCAATGGGGTCTCCTAGCTCTGTTTCCCAATGAAATATTTTTCTAAGTAAACTATACATCCTGTACAAATTGGAGTTTTTATCATATTTATTTTCTTATCTTCCAGAGACTAGCACAATGCATTACTCATCGATAGCACTCAATTAATATTTAATGACCGAGTAGAGGCCAATTTAAAAAAGAAACCCACAACCAAATGAAAACCTTCAACAGAACCTTTGAGCAGTGTGCTTCAAGGTAAGCAGTGTCTAAGATATTACACAAGCACAGATAAAACAAGGAAATACACATGCATACACACATAAGCTGGCTAGAGAAGATAAACCATCAGCGAATTTTGCCTTGGTCATAACGAGAAACTTCAAGTAAACAGATCAGTTCAATCTATATTCCTTTTAGTTCTCCCAAATGCAAGCAATCAAAACTCCAAAGTCAATACCACATCACATTCAAAATATATTTTAAGTGGGATTTCTTTTATGACTACTTTAATTGGAATAGGAATTTCTTCTAAAGTCCCCTTTGCCAGGAATCCAGTTCCAATATGAAAAGACCTCCCTGTGGTGAAGGGTAAATTATTGATTTTAAGAGGCAATAATGTGGTAGAGACTCTGAAGTCAGGCTGCGTGGGCTCTCAGCTCAGCTCTCACACTCAGCAAATGATTGTGAGTTGCACACTTCATCTCCGAGTATCTCAGTTTCTTCACACTTAACAGAAGGGCACTAAGAACATCAGCCTCTCAGGGCTTTGTGCGGCTTACACTCAGCTGTTGTTATGAGTCATTGAGTTGGAACTGACTCATAGCCCACAACTCAGTGGGTTTTCAAAGACAGTAAATTGCAAAGGAGGAGACTGCCCATCTTTCTCCCATAAATATACAAATAAATGTACAGAAGTCATTAGAACAGTGTCTGTCACATAGTATGTAATCTTAAGAATATATGTTAATTGTTCTTGTTGTGCACGGTAGAGTTGGAATCAACCCATAGCTGACCCTCAGGTGGGTTTTCAGAGGCTGTTAATTGTACATGAGGAGATTGCCCATCCTTCTCCTGCGGAGCAGCTGGTGGCCTCGAACCTCCTGTCTTAGGGATTGCAGTGCAGCTTCTTGCCACTAGGTCACCAGAAATTTACAGCTTGCCTCTGGAAACCCTATGAACTTGGAGAAACAAAGAAAGTTCATAGGGTGGCTATGAGTCATCTACGACATTGTCATTGAGTCAGAAACATCCTGGAGGTAACTCTCCATTGGGTTTCTGAGGTTGCAAACCAGAGGGAAGAGATTGCCCGTCTTTCTTCTGGGAGCCTTTGGTGAATTTGAACATCTGGAAAGGCCTGTGTGGCCTTTGGATTGGCAGCAGGATCACCCATTAATTTCAGTTACTAAGAGAAGTTCTAACATCAATTTGATGACGCATTTGAATCTGAATTTGAATCTACGGGCCACTCATTGGTCCTGGTCCAGTACTCAGGAATAATGAGTGGATGAATCAGAGCAATGAGCTATTTCTAAGCCAGCTTGTGACTAGAATGAGGCTGAGAGACTCTGGGGGCTGGAGGGCAGGGCTGGAAGCAAGAATGGCTGAAGAGCCATCCCTCTGTTCCTTGTTCTCAACTGACTCATGTGTGAGTCCCAGCCAAGCTCTCAGTAAATGATGGCTGGCAGAATAAGGACTCAGTTCTTCTGTGAAAACAGATATTAGGTTGGGGGCAAGGATAGGGTGTGTGCAAAGGACAAACTGAGATCTGGACAGCCCTTTGGCATGAAGGAGACAGAAATGAAAGCTTCTGGTCCTGCTTCTTTGACACCTGGCCACCCAGGTTGGGAAAAGGACTTCTTAATAGGCTTTTAACTTTACCTTTTGATTGACATCTGTAGCCTTAAAAATCACTTCTTCCATTATTAGCTTACAGGCTTCTTCCACAAACTTTTCTCCTGCTTTTGCATCTGTTGTGGGTCCATTCAGTACGATCCCATCCACCAGAACAGCGCTTTTTTTATTTGCGACCAGCTCATGTTGATTTACCTCTCCTGGAAGCACAGAAACACACTGTGTTTGAAAGATAATCTAATTTGTTAATAATGACAAAAGAGAGAGGGGGGGGAAAATCATCATTATTATTCTAGTTTTCATACCTTCTATTGTCATACTAATTTTAATATTCATATTATTTGGGGTATTGAAGCTGACAATTCAATTTCAAATAATGCCCAATGTCATAAAATAAAGGCAAAGTTCAGAAGTTTACATTTTCACAATTTATGGGCTGGATAAATCTGCTTTATTATGTTGGACCCCTTTATTCAATTAAATCACATGTGACGTGAATAACCATTTACTTAGTATATTTTTAGGGTTAAAAAGAAAGAGACCATCTAACATGTCATTTTCTTGCTGGATGATGTGTGAAGCGGAAAGAATAACACTAATACTCTGATAGTGAGAAAAATGACATGCAAAGAAAGCACTCTGAAAGCAAGATGAAACGTCCACTGGTGGTCCTGCCAGTACAGATGATCGTCATGAGATCATTTCCTTAGAAACATTAATAGACATCACATTACAGTACATCCCGTTACAGACACCACATTATGATACATAGAATGTTAAACTGAAGGATTTGAGGGGAAAGTTCTATCAGTCTTATCTGTTTCATGGGACAATCTGCTGTCAAGGACATCTCCAAAGTCCAAAAGAGTAATGATGTCAGTTTAAAGATAAAGGTATACCTGATCCAGGCCCTGGCATTTTCAATTGTTTTCTGTGCATCTTAAAGGTGGACCATGAATAAAGATAAAAAAGGAATCGGTGCTTTTGAATTGTGGTGTTGGAGAAGAGTACTGGATATCCTATGGACTGCCAAAAGAACAAATAAGTCTGTCTTGCAAGGAGTGCAACCACCATGTTCCTTAGAAGTAAGGATGGTGAAATTTCATCTTATGTATTTTGGGCATATTTTCAGAAGAGGCAAGTTCTTAGAAAAGGACATCATACTGGAAAAGGAGGAGGGCCGGAGGAAGAGAGGAAGACTCAACAAAATGGATTGACAGTGACTCCAATAATAGGCTCAAGCATATTGGGATTGGGAGGGTAGTACGTACTGGAGAGGGCAAGGTTCAGATCTGTTGTTCGTAGGGTCACTATGAGTCGTAACCAACACAACACTGCCTAAGGACAACAACTATGTTAGAAGTATGCCTCAAAAGAGAAATTATGGGATGCTGGTCTTACTTCTCCGAATTTGGCAAATTAAATACACAATTTATATAGCTGAGTCAACAAGCCTCTGTCTCTATTGCCCTGTGTAAATTCAAAGCAGTTCTGAGTTCTGGGATGAAACAAAGGTCCAGCAGAACACACCAACTGGCTATATATATTGTCTGAGACAATTAGTTTTGTTGAAATATGAAAGTGGAGGAAAATTACCACAAAATAGTGATATTTTAACATTTTTTTTTACAGATTGGAAATCCATATTGAACTTAATAAAGACATATGCTGGATTTGATGCATCTGAATTATGGAATAGACTGAGGGAGACTTGAGTCATTGTGGAGAAGTCCATGCTAAAATCAATAAGAGTGCATCTGAATTCCAAAATCAATCTCCATAATAGTCTATGTGTTTCCTACTGCCAAAGGGGCCCTTTAGAGTAGTGAGAGAAGATCTT
>NW_006399841.1:7518904-7532503 GCF_000299155.1 Elephantulus edwardii | reverse complement strand
TGGGATAATTGGGATGGGAGGGTCAGAGACAGTGCGATTGGCACAGGACAGAGTGGAGTTTAGGGCTGTTGTACATAGGGTCACTATGAGTTGCAGGCGACTCGACGGCACATAACAACAACAACAACAACATGGTTTCTCTTTTGGGTAAATTATTCCTAAAGATTCTCAACCAGTTACTCAAAACCAAACAACATTCAAACTCATTGCCATTGGCTCAGCATAGACGCCTAGCTGACCCTCCAGTGGATTTTCAGAGGCTGTATACCGCACAGGAGGAGACTGCCCCTCACTCTCCTGTCGAGTAGCTAAGGGATCCGAACCACCAGACAGGCACCATCTTTGGGTCAACAGTAAATCCCTATGGACGTCACCACCACAGGCGTGCTTAATGGACCTTTATAGGGTAGACCTTCACTTTATAGTCAATAGTGTAATTATTGCTCTGTCCTTGAAACTTCATCCTTAAATTTACTCAGTCACTTCCTACTGAAAAGAAAATAGCTAGTATAGTGTTTTTTACTGCCTTACACAAATGAGCACAAAGAGCAAAACCAAACAAACTATTGCTGGTAGTTGGTTCTAACACAGAGAGACCCTCCATGTGGTGCATAAAGGCTGTACATCTTACATGGAAGAGACATCCACATGTTGTACATCTACATGGAAAAGACCTCACATCGTTGTTCCAGGGAGGGCTGACAGATTCGAGTCGCTGACCTTTCAGTCAGCAGTCCAACATGCCAAACGCTCATTCCAAATGTTCAGCCTAAGCACAGGCAGAAGGGGAAAGCAGGATGCATCCAAGACTGCACATCTGCCAGCCAGTGACTAAAGGTTAAAAGTCAGCATGAAAATCTATATCTGAGAATAAAGGTTACTACCTCACAAAAATAGCCTTCCACAAAAAGAATTCCGGCAACTGAATCCAGATATTCAACTAATATCTGCCACAAGTTTTGACTCTATCACATACTCTTTTTCAAATATGTAGCTCTCTCTTCCTTGTAAACTAAATGGTCATTTTTGTCATGGACACTTAAAAATGAGTTTTAAGATATTATTCAGTACCTGGCAAAAGTGTCTTATACTGTGTAAACCTACCGTCAAATATGCTGATGGGTTATGAAAGGAAAAAAACAAAACAGAACAATAAAAACCATATCTGGTATATTTCCAGCTATCTATATGCATCCGGATGAGGCTTTCAACCTCCTACCCTTACCTATCAATCGCCACAGCCCGTTCTCAACAGTCTATATAATTAATAATCACATTGATATTTATAATGTCTTAGATTTTTTTTCCTTCTTCTCCAAGCTATATATTCTAGTGAAATTATGTGGCTTTATAAACCCTTTAGTTCTATTATGGGAAACACAAATGGTCCATGAGAACAGATAAAATGTCACAGAAAACAATTCCTCCATTTGGGAAAGATGCCATTCTCAGCCGAGACTGGGTATTTTATCCTCTAAATGAAGGATAAGCTCCCAGAGCACCTCCACGAATCTTCATCCATCCTTCACTTTTACTTTCCTGCCGCTTGATAGGACTTACTTAACATGTTTTAGGCCCAGATGCTGAAGCACTGAGACCGAGGTTTAGATGAAAAGGTTCTCTACCTGAAGGCACTTTCCCAAAAAATGCTCTTTAGGTTGTAAAAATAAATCGGGAAAGAGGGCAATTATTCTGGGTACTCTGCTTGTGTCAGTAGGCAGTGCTATTATTAAGCACACAGAAAAGTTAGGACTTTCTTTTTTAACCTCATTAGCAGGATTGCAGGGTTTGGTTTTTTGTTTGTTTTGTTGTTCTATATTGCCCAGGGAATAGTAGCAGCTTTTCAGCCTCTCAGAGTCAGTCTCTTTCTCTCTTCCCTCTTCTTTCCACTTGCTTTTACACACACACACGAAATAATTTTTTACAAAAATATGTCAAACACCCACTTGCAACCAGAATAGCAGAGAAATTAACATTTTCACTGTGTCCATAGCAATCAATTGAAAAAAACCCCTCATAATTCATGCAATTATACAAGAGAAAATACTACCTATTCAACCAAAAACTACAGAGATTTGGGTCTCAATTTTGCCTCTTTTCTTGCTACATATGTTCTCTTTCTATTGTCAGCTGGAACGTGTGGCTCGTCCTCGCCTTGCGTGTGACAGACTAGACGACAAGTCGTCAAGCTGTGGTTCTCCGTGGCTCTCTACTGAGGGCTTTCTCTGTAATCAGCAGGAATGAAAATGGCTCATAAGGAAATCTTTCACCAAGAGGCCTTTCCCCATGAACATCCCCAGAACCTCACTGCTTTATTTCACCTCCGGCTCCACCATCTGAATCCAAGTCACCAAAAGTTTAGGTTCCTGCCATGGCCTCCCACTAACCTCCTAGCCTCCCACTCCTTGCCATCAATCTCTAGACTATCCTCCACACCACTCAGTCCCTCCCTCCCTCCCTCCCTCCTTCCCTCCTTCCCTCCCTCCCTCTCTCCCTCTCTCCCTCCCTCAGTGGTGTCAAGTGGATTCTGACTCCCTGTGATCCTCTATTGTGTCTCCAAGGATCTACTGCACTATCCTCCTGTGTGCTGTAGTCAATCTACTGCATCAAGGGTCTTCCTTTCTTTTTTTGCTAACTCCTCTACTTCTCCAAGCACGATGCCCTTTTCCAAGAACTGGCATCTCCTTACAGTATGCATAGCATACGTGAGACAAAGTTTTACCACTCATGGGTTCGAAATCCCAAGTTTTGGGACAAAGTTCCTGGACCAAATAATAACTCTGACAAGGGGACCTAACCCACACTACTTAATTTCCACATAGTCTAGATTCAAGTTGGGGGAGATGACTCCAGCAAGAAGATTGTACAAAAATGACTGGAATAGCGCATCCAAAGGGAACTGTCAGGAATTCAAATTGGATTCAGAAAAGGCTGTGGAATTGGGGATATCATTGCTAAAGTCAGATGGATCTTGGTTGAAAGTAGAGAATACCAGAAAGAAGTTTACTTATGTTTTATTAACTACGCAAAGGTATTTGACTGTGTGGATCATAACACAATATGGATAACACTGAGAAGAATTGGGATCCCAGAACCCTTAGCTCAGCTCGTATGAAACCTATACATAGACACAAAGCCATCATTTCAATAGAACAAGAGAACACCCCACGGTTTAAAAGTGAGAAAGGTAGGTGTGTGTGTGTGTGTGTGTGTGTATCAGGGTTGTATCCTTTCTCCATACCTATTCAATCTGTATGACAATAGTTAGAAGAACTGGAGTATATAAAGAAGAATGTGCCTTCAAAATTGAAAGAAAACTCCTCAACAACCTGAGTTAGGTAGGTGACAAAACTTTGCTTACAAAAAGTGAAGAAGACTTGAAGTACTTACTTCACAGGTAAAGACTAGAGTATTCAATATGGATTGAATCTTAGGGGGGGAAAATCCTCACCACTGGACCAATAGGTAACATCATGAGAGAGAAGGAAAATACTTAAATTGAAAATATTCTGTCAAGAATGTCTCCAGAGTACTCAAGAGCAAGGGTGTCAGTTTAAAGACTAAGGTGCACATAATGCAAACCATGGTACTTTCTATGATTTTGTAAGTCGGATCATGAATAAGGATGATTGAAGAAGAATCAATGTCTTTGAACAGTGGTGTTAGCAAACAATACGAAATATACCATAGGCTGCCAAAATTAACAAGAATTCTGTCCTGGAGGAAGTAGAACCAAGGTACTTCTATGAAGCAAGAAAGGTGAAGCTTCATGTCACACAATTTGGGCATCTCTTTTTTTTTTTTTTAAATGTTTCAGTAACTAGAGTTTCATAAGAAATGGAGTTGCTAACTTTCATTTTAGGATGGGCAATCAATCTGACCCCATTGTCCCTCCTACTATTTCAGTGTCCACACTCATTTTCCTTTCATCTCTTACCCCTCCCAGAAGCTGAACTTTTCTGAGGTCCTAGCCAGGAGATGGTCCCAGAAACAGAAGCTACTTTTGGCATCTTTTGTTTTGTTTTGTTTTTTTTAATGTTTTAGTAACTAGAGTTTTATAAGAAATGGAGTTGCTAGCTTTCGTTTTAGGGTGGGCCATCTGACTCCATGAACTGTCCCTCCTACTATTTCAGTGTCCACACTCATTTTCCTTTCATGTCTTACCCCTTCCAGAAGCTGAACTTTTCTGAGGTCCTAGGCAGGAGATGGTCCCGGAAACAGACGCGACTTTGGGCCTCTTATGAGAAAGGGCCAGTCCTTGGACAAGGACATCACGCTGGGAAAGGCAGGAGGTCAGAGAAAGAGAGGAAGTGCCTCCACAAGATGGATTGACACAGTGATGCAACCAGAACCATGTTAGGGATCATGAGGACAGAGCGGAAGAGGGCAAGCTTCAGCTCCGGTGTTCACGGTGTTGCTGCGACTCCTAACTGACTCGGTGGCACATTACAGCAGTCGATAGAGTTGTTGGGAGAACTGACGGTGACAACGAAAGCAAGCCGCTTAGTACAGAGCCAAGAGCTGAGAAACAAGCTGAATTCCTTCTCGGTAGGAACGTGGCTCGTGTGAACTCTCTCTTGGCATCCACATTACACTGTTGGCTCAGGTAAAGGCTATAAATAACAAACGTAAGTCTTTATCAAAAAGTCCAAACCAGTGAAAACCCGGTTTCACACCCAAGATTTTAATTGTCACAGAAATAGGACTGTTTCTTCCAAAGAGCAGAAGAGGAGCAATGGATCAAAATTAATCCAGGCATAAAAAAAGTGGACCGTTAAACCAGGTTGAGAGGCTAAGGAAAGCATGAGGGTCAGGACCTGGTAAGCTTCATGGCCAGACCAAGAGGGGATGAGACTAAAACCTGGGAAAGAGATAGGTTAGTATTAATTGACAGGTTATAAGAGCTGAATGCCTGCATCTTATTCAGAAGGTGGAAAATGATTCTTGAAGCAAGGGGGGGGGGGAATAAAATCATGCACTGAAAAGTGCAGAGAAGGACATTACTGCTGACTTCAAAGGTATAAACAGTACACTTGTAAGAGATGATATTTGAGGTGGACCTTCCTTCCTCTGTCTATCAAAGGTTTATTGAATTCTGTTATCTCTAGAACACAGTGTGAGGTAAAGGAGTTTGAACAATGAACAAGAACACAGGCATATCTCTCTTTCATTGGGATAAAGGGGCAGAACCATGAAAAAAGGTAAACAAAGGCAACAACTGCTGTGTTTGCTGTCGAGTAGGAACCAACCCATAGCTGACCCTCCAGCGGGTTTTCAGAGGCAGTAAATTGCACAGGAGAGATTGTACATCCTTCTCCCATGGAGTTGTTGGTGGATTCAAACTGCGTGCCTTTGGGATTGCAGCACAGCTTCTTACCACTGCTATCTATTCAGTTTCAACTCATAATGATCTTAAGTACAACAAAACAAAACAGCCCAGCGAGGCACCATTCTCAGAATCGGTGCTCTATTTAGTCCCGTGTTACACCTACTGTGTCCGTGTAGCTCACTGGGGGTCTTCCTCTTTCCCCCTAAACCTCTACTTTATTAAGCCCAATGTCTCTCTCCGGGGATGAATTCCTCCTACACCATGATCAAAATACGTGAGACTATGCCTCACTCTACTCAACTCTAAGGAACATTCTGGCTGTGCTTGTTCTAAGACACGCATGTTCATTCTTCTGGAGACCCGTGGGATAATTCACACTCTTTACTAATGTAGTGATTTAAAGGCATCAACTCTTCTGCCTTCCTTATTCATTATGCACCTTTAGCATGCAGACGAGGTAATCTGAGGTGACCAGAGTTTCGGTCAGGTACACCCTTGTCTACAGAGTTCTCTCTTCATTTTACAGAACATTAAAGGGGTGTTTGGTAGCAGATTGCCTGCGTGAAATATGTTCTTTCATTCATTGATTGCGGCTTCCATCAGTGTTGATGATGGATCCGAGTTTAATTAAATCCTTAACAACTTAGTCCTTGACAAACTTTTTCTATTCGTCATGATGCTGGTGTTTATTGGTCCAGTTGTGAGGACTTCTGTTTCCTTTATACTGTGGTGTAATACATATAATAAATATATCTTCTTTGACCGTCATCTGCAAGGGCTTCAAGTCTTTCTCACTTTCAGCCATAAGGCAGTCTCATCTCCATTTTTCACAGGTTGTCAATGCGTCTTGCTTCATCTCTGTTGCCGCACACGTCTTTCTACAGTCAAAGTCCTTGTAGTATTTGCTCAGCATACTCAATGAATGGATACTGTAAAAGAGTAGAATCCCAGCAGACAATTTCATGATTTTAAACAATGAACTATCTCCTGGTTATAGTCAAATATCATTTCTTGGTCTATGCACAGTTTCAGTGTAAGCACAATGAAGTATTCTGGAATTTCAGTTCTTTACAAAGTTATTCATTACTTTGTGATAAAGGTTTTAAAGAATATTATCTAGATTACTTGGTACAGTAAGAAAATGAAACATCTATCTATCTATCTATCTATCTATCTATCTATCTATCTATCTATCTAATCATATCTATTATCTATCTATCTATCTATCTATCCATCCGTCCATTTACCCATCCATCCATCCACACAGGGGAAAGTCTTTCTGAAGAACAGACATTTGAACTGAACTGCGAAAGAGAAAAAGAAGCCAGAAGTGAATAGATGGGTAAAGAGAATGAGATGGAAAAAACGGAGCAGAAAACACAGATAACCATTTACTGAGACACAGAAAGAGATGCGTATGAATCAAGGAGGACAAGGAGGAGGAAGGAGCAGAGTGAGATTTGGAAGGACAAACTGCAAATAGAACAGGAACAGTTCATTTTCTGCTAAAAGCAGCAGGAAGCCACTTAAGGGTTTTGAACAGAGGAATAGCATGAGCTGATTTACATTTATAAAATATTACTCTGGATTCCGTGAGGAAATGAAACTGCAGGAGGGCAGCGGAGGGGACAAGGAGATAGCTTCAGCTGCTACTCGAGAAACTCCAGGCCGTAGAGAGTGTGGCTTCTTTGATCTGGAAGGTGGCAGTGGGAGACGGAATGAAGTGGTGGCATTTGAGACATATTTTGGAAGTAAATCTGCAAGGATTGGTTGAAGAATTCGGTGTAGAGTGTATCAAGGAAACAAAATAATCAAAGATGAGTCTTAGGTTTAGAGTTGTAGCAAGTCGGCAGATGGTGAATTTGTTTACTGACATGGGAACGCTGGAAAAGAGAAAATTAGATTTGGGGGAATACCATTTGGGAGGGAGAATTAGTTAAGATTTTTTTTAAAAAAAAGAACTCTTTATAGGATTTGGTTTTAATGAGAAAGAAATGAAAGTCATGGAAAAAGGTAATTACGATAAATGCAAAAAAATATGAACTAAAGTAGAACAATAAGTGTGTGTGCAGTAGGTGCTTGTGTTCGGTCAAGACCTAAGGTCTATAATAGAAGAAGAGGGTGCTGAGAGGTGATAACGGTGGTCAGTATTGTGAGGACTGGAATAGAGACTCAGGAAGGGAAATGTCATGGAGTAAACAATAGGGAAACTCTCTGCAGAGAAGTCAGAACTGACACACAGCTGACCCTTTCCTCGGTTTCTGAGACTGTAAATTCCAAGGAAAGAGAGAGCCCATCTTTCTTCTGGAAGACAATAAGAGGCATTTTGGAGTCCCCGGTGCCACGAGAGCTGTGCTTTAGGACCAGTCTTGGAGGACGTGTATAAAGATCTGAGTTGGGGATTGGGGAGCAGACGGGTAAGAATGGCTGAGGGGTGGGAATGGTTTAATCATAGAGTCGTACAATTTAATGGGTGGGAAAAGGAAAGGGGAAAGATCCAGTGTGGAAAACAATGTATACAAACTTTGTGAATAAGCCAGTATAAAATAAAAAATTTTATTAAAAAAAAAAGATTACATGGGTGCTGGTATAGATACAGATGAGACTTCAAAAGTTGGAGATAGAAAATCATTTTGGTGATAATCTATGCCAGAGAGAGGGAAGCTCTGGACTAGGTGACGGACCAAGTGGTGGATTTATGTTAGTTTTACCCTCTTCCTTACAATAAAATTGCTGTGAACATGAAGCCAGGAAACCAGCGTCTTTGTAATAAACCCCCAAACAGAAAAGGTTTCTTGTTGTTATGCACCGTTGAGTCAGAACTGATTCATAGCTGACCTTCTATCAGATTTTCAGAGACAGTACCTCCCACAGGAGGTGAGGAGGAGATGATGGATTCGAACAGCTTGTCTTTGGATCAGCAGCATAACTCCTTATCTACTAGATTTCCAGTACCCCCTGCATCTATGAACAGAATAGATTTCCTGTCCTCCAGTAGGTCTGTATTCTAAACTAATCTTAGCATGAAAAGGTTACAGAATAAGATGGGGGAATCTCTCTGTGCATTCCTGCATAAGCCACTCTCTTACAAAGAACAGCTGAACATAACCTTTCAGAGGAGTGAAATGTTCCCATCACCCTGGCTTGGTTTTCTAGGATCCTGTGGGGCTAGCAGTGGGAAGATCAGTCAGATAATTCAAATCCTGCCTGAATATCAAGGTATCCACAAAAGAGCCGAGTCCATAAATACCATCCAGCTTTTGAGATGACAAGGCCCTTGGAAGGGGGTCTGTGAAAGAGCCACAAAAATAGCTGGCAGTGTCCCAATGTCTGAGAGTTTTTGTTTCATTTGAAAATTCCCCTGATCAATATTTACATGTTACACCATAAAAATCTATTTCTTTTTAGAATGAAATATACTGCAAATGAAGGACAGGGTAGAACAAAATGTGGATGCATGAAACATAATGTATATGAATGATAAAAATATTCATTAAAAAATCTATTTTTAATTGAAAAACATCCCCCTTTAACAAGGAACCAAGTCACAAATTGAGTGTCCTTTATGGAGCTTACATAGACCAGAGACACCTAGTCCTATTGTTAGAGTAAACATTACTTGACAAACTGCAGATGTAGCTAGTCAATCCTGAAAGATCATCTCCAACATTCTATCTCTAAAATGTTCTGCCCTTTCCTCCTTTGCAATTGTCTTGCACAGAAACAAAATCAGGTTTCCCGAAGAAACTAGAATGGGACTTGGCACATACGTTCAGCAAATCTTCCCCGTCTCCTGCAGCTTCAAGCTGAAGAACCTCCCTATGGTTGATGGCTCTGATTTTACCCAAGCGGGGTGCCTGCACCAGAGTGAAAGATGTTGGACAAAAGGCTTTCATTCTTCCTTCTCTTCCTCACGGACCACAACCACCCTGCCAGTCACATCTATTGGCACCGCCCCTGCCATCTTGTCTGTTTGTCCTCTCTTACTCATCATTGTACTTCTTGTCTAGACCCATTTCTGAAGCAGCCTGATGGGCACATTGGTTGACTGATGACATCTAAGATGTGAGGAGAGTGCGCGATCTGCTTTGCTGGTTCGTTGGTGCATGTTTTATCTAATACATCAGCCCATTTTTGCTCAGGAACACGCCCTTCCTTGCAGGACGCAATCTTGGTCGAATTTTCTGTTAAAGATACTCCCTTCAAGGGCTATCTCTCCTTCCCTGGGAGCTTAGTGGTAAGGAACTGCACTATCAACCCAAAGGCACTCAGTTCAAACCCACCAGCAGCTCTGAAAGAAGACAATCAATTCCTGTGTGATTTGTCATGTTGCTGTTATGTATTGCCAAGTCACAACTGACCCATAGCTAACTCGCAGCAGGTTCTCTGAGGCAATGAGAGGAGATTGCCCAACTTTCTCCCTGGAGCAGGTGGTGGATTTGAACTGTGTGCCTTTGGGTTAGCAGCACAACTCTGTCATTTTGAACCCCTGCCCGTGTTGGGGAGAGGGTCATCTGTGAGTCAGCACTGACTGGATGGCACATAATCACAACTGCTTCTCACGTAACTCACATCTTCAGAGCTGCCTTTGTTTCCGCCCTTTACAAGGTCTAATAGGCCATCCTTCTTGTCAATTCTGTGTTCTCTTCTAGTTCTAAAACTGTTCTTTTGTAGTGAGTAAAAAGCAGTGTTTTGGTGTGTGGTTTTTTGTGGTTTTTTTTTTAATAAAACTAGAAAATGATGACTAATATTCTGAGGAACTGGGCTCCTGTAGCCATTGCCATCTAAGGAAAGTCAAAGTCAATTAGATATAATCAGTATAGTGCTTGAATACACAGAGCATCTCATTTCATTTTATTTTGCATCTAACATAGAGGTCACCAAGTGTTTTGGATTGAATTGGGGCTCCCCAGTATAAGGAGAGATTGTAAATGTTGTAAATTCAAAGCTTTCTGTCAGTGGTTTATAATCTCTTTGGGGAGTAAATGGTCTTTGTTACGTTGATGGGACAGGAACCGTATAGGATGTGCCAATGTGGAATGGCTCTGCTTGGCATAGTTGCTGGAGACTTGTGCTCTTCATCTGAAGGGGGTGCCTCTCTGCTAATCTGGACCCCACAGCAACGCTGCAGGAGAAAGACAGGCAATCTCCTCTTGTGCGGTTTACAGCCTCTGACAAATTACTGGAGAATCAGCTACATGTAGACTAGAGGACAGTGAGTTGAGTGCGTCTTGAGTCAATTTCTTTTGAGATAGAAGAGAGATTCCACAAACAAGCGAGAGAAGCAGAGGTGGGATAAAACAGAGATACCTGGAGATTGCCAGGGAACCAGAAAGCATAAGATGACGACAGAAAGTCTTTCCTTCAGCTCTGCCAAAGGGAGATTGTATCCCTACAGTCAACACTCGGAATTCCATCCTCCAGCTTCCTAAATTATGAGAAAACAATTTCCATTTGTTAAAACAATCCACTTATGGTATGGTAGTTCTGTAGATGTAAAAAATATATATATATATATATATATATATATATATATATATATATATATATATATATATTGGCAAGCTCTGGTGGCCTAGTGGCAAGAATCTGTGCATTGCAATCCCAGAGGTGCATGTGGTTTGAATCCACCAGATGCTCTGCTGGAGAAGGAGGGGCAATCTCCTCCTGTACCAGTCGGATCTGATTTGACAGTACCCACAAAAAATAAAATAAAATAAAATAATAAAATAAAATTAAAATGAAATGAAATGAAATAAAATAAAATTAAAATAAAATAAAAACATATGGCTGTTTTCTGTGTACTCTCTGTATCTATCTATCCATCTATGTCAACTTAAAGAAAAAATTTGGTGCTTGAGGTCAATGAGTATAGTATACACTTAGCAAAAAATAAGCTACAGTAATGTTTTCAAAAGAAACAGAATGCGAGCCACAGATGCAAGCCAGCTGTGCATTTTTACCTATCAAGTAACCATATATTAAAAAGTAAAAATAAACAGTTGAAGAAAGGCAAGGTGACAGCAAAGGAGAGGAAGACTCTCTACCAGTTGAAATGACATGGTGGTGACTGCTGCAATGGGCTCCAGAATGTCAGGAAGTGTGAGGATGGCACAGGATAGGACAGGGCTCACATCTGTTGTTTATAGGGTCGCGATGGGCCATATACGACTCAATGGCACCTAACAACAACAAGTGGTGTTCAGTCGAATACAACTCATAGGCACACTATAAACAAAAGATCTGAACCCGGTCCTATCGTGTGTCTCCTCGTCTTCCTGACACACTTGAGCCCACTGCTGTAGTCACTGAATCAATTGATCTCATAGACCTCTTTTATCTCATTGATAAATGATCTCAAAGATCTCTTTTATTGACCTTCCATCTTTCCAAGTATGATGTCCCGTTCCAAGGAATAGCCTCTCCTACCAACATGTCCAAAGCATGTGAGACAAAGCTTCACAATTCTGCCCTCCAAAGAGAATAATGGTTGCATTTTCTCCAAGATCTATCTGTTTGGGTTTTTCTTTTCTTCTTGGTTTTTTTTTTTCCTGGCAATCCATGAGATGTATATTCAGTACTCCTCCAAAACTACAACTCGAAGCATTGATTCATGAATAAGCATCTTGAATTCTTAACTGTCAAATGGTGACACCATCACTGCTTAATGAATATACTTTGAACCTGAAGTGAAATTACTTAAGCAGCTAATGGACACCCAATACAAAAGGGCAGCGCAACTCATACTAGCTTCTCCAATAAGCATCAATTTCTTAGCCTTTACTTGCTTCCTTCTTTCCCAAAAGTACAGCATGAAAGTACAAGAAATATTAACTATTCTTAAAGATAATAACAATGGTCAATATTGACTGGATACTTCCAATGTACCAGGCACTGAGCACTTTACAGGGACTACTTCAGTTAATTCTCCTAACGATCTCATAGGGCAGGTATTTTCATAATTACATTTTGCAGATAGGAAGACAGAGACCTAGAGAGTTGAAGAGAATTACATCACACATGTAGAGATAAGACTGGAATTAGGAGCCAGGCTGCCTGTGTCCAGCCCCCATGCTGAGAACCACTACCTCATACTAATTTCCAATATAACTAAAGGACTCATGTTTTCAATTTCAGATGTTGCTTCCCGTGTCTCATCAACCACACTAAACTATTTGGACACGTATTTTGTATTTCTAAAGCAATAAGCAATTACTTCGGTGTTATGTACGAAACTACAATGTGCTGCAATTTAATATACAGTTTTAAAACCAATTTGTTCAAGTGTTGACTTCAGGAGTTTAAATGTATTCCATTTAACCAGCAATTTAAAGGAAAATTTAAATAAATGCTATAAATGGGTGCTTCATTTGCATGATCTGTTGATTAACTCTGATAGGAGGCTCATCTGTGCCTAAGGTTCTGTCTCTGAGCCTGAAGGCTTTGACAAGTCACCCTCTAGATGTCTAGAGGGTGAAGACTCTCAGCTCTCTCACCTCAGCGTACATGCCGGGATATTCCCACGTGACCACTCTCAGTCAAAGAAAGCTGTGCTTACCAAGTACGGAATTCAGGTGTGTCAGAGACTGTGAGGTTGGCGCAGCATACGCCAGGTTCATAGGATCATTAGGAGTCATGGTTGACTTGACGACACTTATCAACAGCATGTAAGGAGTTCGCTGGTGTAATTGGGCCTCCAGTGGCTTACCATGCGGTGATGGCTCGTGAACCCAGAGGCCGAGCATTTCCACTGGGTTGAATCCTGCAGCAGCTCTGAGGGAGAGTTGACTCAGTCAAGAATCCAATGGAGGGTCATTACAAGTCAAATTCACTCAATGGCAGTGAATTGGTGTTTTATTTTAGTTGGAGAAAAACATATTGCATATTGTGGGATGATATCAAAGATATTATCCCTGAAAAAATTAAAATGTTATTACAAGGGAGCTCTGGGGGCCTAATGGCAAGACGCTGCACTGCAATCCCAGAGGTACATGGTTCAAATCCACCAGATGCTCTGCTGGAGAACGAGGGGGCAATCTCCTCCTGTACCAGTCAGATCTGATTTGACGGTACATGTAAAAATAATACAATAAAAAAATGTTATTACAAAGACAGGCGTGAAGGAAAAGACCAAAGAGGATGTCAGAAGAGATTCTAAAATTTGCATCAAAGCTTAAAGAAGCCAAAAACAAAGAGGCAAGATGCCCAAATGAAAGAGATGAACAGAAGATTTCAAAGGCAACTCGAGAAGACAAAGCAAAATATTATAA
>NW_006399841.1:7510095-7518604 GCF_000299155.1 Elephantulus edwardii | reverse complement strand
TGGCACAAATAAATGTGATATCAAATGACATTTTAGCTAAGAGATACAACTCTGGATGTACACACCAGTCTATGCCAGGAAATCTGGACGACAGTTACTCGGCCAACTGATTGGGAGAGATCCGTATCTGTTCCTGTTCCCAAGAAAGGAGATCCAATAGAAAGTGAAAATTATCAAACAATATCAATATCACATGTAAACAAAATATTGCTGAAGATTGTCCAAAAAAATGGCTGGAACAATGTATTGACAAAGAACTTCCACAAGTTCAAGCTGAGTTTCAAAAAGGCACCAGAGATATCATTCCTGAGTGGGGCAAATATGTTGAGTGGGGAAGAAAGAAGGTAAGGCTGTCCTGAAAATCTTCCCCCACATTCTTTATGCAACACAGGATATGCCTCACTTTCCTATAAAATGGGAGCAGACACTCTAAAAGACCAGCAGACACTCAAAGAGCCCTTCAACCTAATGAGGGTATTGGTACCCCTGGGGTGGCAAACAGCTATGAGGATGCCCACCCATCTCAAGTGCTATCCAGACGTTGAGAAACAAACTACTCCAAGAACACCACAAGATAAAGACCCCTGTATGGCTATTCTTCAGCTGAGACCCACCACAGCATGATACATCTAGGATGGATTCCCAAAGGGACCGTGGCCAGCTTTTTGAAAAGTCATGCAATCTTGGACTTTGCAAGTACTTACAAATCATCTAGCAAGAATGTTCATCATGCAAATGAGAGATCTGAGGTTTAGTATCACATAAGTTGTTTGCGGCTCCTATCCCACCTACTTGAGGTTTATCAGATTCACCAAGGACGATCCACACGGTACCATTCATAAAAACTGAGAGCCTGTGTTATATAATAATAGATACCATTTATTTAGCACTAATTATGTACCAAAATTATGGCAACTCAATTACAAATAGTGTTGTTGTGGTGGTTGTTGTGTTGCTGTGTACCATTAAGTTGGAACCAACCCAGACCTGACTCTCCAGTGAGTTTTCAGAGGCAGCAAAATTCGTAAGAGGAGATTGATAACCCATCATTCACCCACCGAGAAGCTGGTGGATTTGAACTGCATACTTTTGCACTAGTCGTGCAGTTTCTTACCACTAAGTCAAAGCAAAGGAAGAAATCAAGATATTAAAGAGTTGAACAGAAGATTCCAGAGGGCAGCACAGGAAAACAAAGTATTACAATAAAATGTGCAAGGAGATGGAGTCATAAAATCAAAAGGGCTAACTCGCTCAGCATTTCATAAGCTGAAGGAACTGAAGAACAAATTCAAACCTTGAGTTGCAATACTTAAGGATGCTTTGGGCAGAATATTAAATGATCCAGGAAGCACTAAAAGAAGATGGAAAGAGTCTACAGAGTCATTGTACCAAAAGGACTTGGTGGACACAGAAGAATCTCATGAAACAACATATAAGCAAGAGCCTGTGATGATGAAGAAGGAAGTTCAAGCTGCTCTGAAAGAATTGGCAGAAAACAAGGACCCAGGAATTGAAGGCATACCAATTGACATATTTCAACAAACAGATGCTGCCCTGGATGTGGTCACCCAGTTGTGCCAAGAGATCTGGAGGATAACCACCTGGCCTACTGACTGGATGAGATCTATATTTGTTCCCATTCCAAAGAAAGGTGTTCTGGCAGAGTGTGGAAACTATCGAACAATATCACTGATATCACATGCATGCAAGATTCTGCTGAAGATTATCCAAAAACACAGCTGGAACATCATATCAACAGAGAACTGCCGAAGTGCAGGTTGGATTTAGAAGAGGCCTTGGCACTAGGGATATTATAGCTGATGTGAGATGGACCTTGGCTGAAAGCAGAGTACCAGAGGAAAGTCTGTGTTTCATTGACTATGCAAAGGCGTTCGACTGTGTGGGTCACAACAAACTGTGGCTGACTCTGAGAAGAACGGGAATCCCAGAACACTTGATTGTGCTTATGTGAAACATATAATTGGACCAGGATGCAGTCTTCAGAATAGAGCAAGGAAACACTGCATGGTTCAAAATTGAGAAAATTGTGTGCCAAAGATGTGTCGGATCTCCATATCTTTTCAATCTATATGTAGAACAAATTATCTGGGAGGCTAGACTCTATGAAGAGAAGTGTGGCATCAGGATTGGAGGAAGAATCATCAACAAGCTATGTTAACTAGATGACACAATCCTACTAACTGAATCTGAGGAGGATCTGAAACGCTTGCTGCAGAAGGTAAAGGACTGCAGCCTTCAATATGGGTTGAAGCTCAACATCAAGAAAACAAATATTCTCACTACTGGGCCTATTCACAGCATCATGATAGATAATTAAGAGATTGAGATTATTGACAGTTTCCGTTTGCTTGGCTCTACAATCAACATTCTTGATACCAGCAGCCAGGAAATTAAAAACTTAATTGCATTGGGAAAGTTTGCTGTCAGAGACCTCTCCAAAGTACTGAGGAGCAACAGTATCACTCTGGAGACTGAGGTGCGCCTGATCTGGGCTGTGGTCTTTGCAATTACTTGCTATGCATCAGAGAGCTAAACAATGACTAGGGATGATAGAAGGAGAATTGATGCCTTGGAGCTTTGGTGCTGGAGAAGAGTACTGAATATACCATGGACTGCTAGGGGAACAAACAAGTTCGTCCTGGAGAGGGTGAAGCCAGGCTGCTCCTTGGAGTCAAGGATTCTGAAGCTCCATCAGACATACTTTGGGCATGTTGTAAGACGGGGGTCAGTCCTTGGAGAGGGATGTCAGGCTTGGGAGGGTAGAGGGACTGCACAGGAGAGGAAGACCCTTGATGAGATGGATTGGCTCAATGACTGGGGTAATTGGGATAGGTGTATCAGAGACAATAAGATTGGCAAGGAATAGAGCAGGGTTTAGGGATGTTGTGCATAGGGTTGTTATGAGTCGCAGGCAACTCAATTGCACGTAACAACAAAAACAACAAAGCCATCAGAGCTCCCATTAGTACAAATAGCAGAAAACTTCTCTTAAAAAAATACATCTGTGAGGATACGACAACTAAAACTCACTCAAATTAAGTGAAATTCTTTCTTTCTTTAAAGGAAGGAGACACCAGCCATCTCTGGTTGTTTAGCATGTGGTCCCCAAATGGAATCACTTATAACAGTATTGATGCATTTTTTTTTCACAAGGTTCCATGTATTCTTTGCATGATTTTGCTGATCCAGACTGAACTGACTTACAAAAAACTGGCTGGCTGGAAGTTGAGTTTGCTGGGAAAACTAAGGTACACAGACTTCTCTCTTACTGTAAACTTTCAATATCAAAGAAAATAAACTAGACTTTCTAACAAGGCAACGGCAGGTTCAAAGAAAATGAATGCACAAACTACAAAGCCTCTTGAAGTTGGGGATCAGATGTCACACTACACCCCTTGTACCATATTCTATTAGTCAAAAAGCAAGTCACCAGGCCATCACAGATGTGAGAATGCAGTAGAAGAAAAACAAAAGAAACAAAACAAAACAAAAAAAACCCCTTATTTCTTGATGACAAGAAATTTGTCACGTTGAAAAGTGGTATGCATACTGGGAAGAGAGGATTTTGAAGGCATATTTTGCAATGTATCACAGCCAACCTTCTGGCCACAAATTATTCACAGTTTTCTTGCAAGAGAAATGAAATCACCTAAAAATCTTATTCCATATGGTATCAGACTTGAAGTCCAGGGCCTTATGATCAGAATCAGATATAGGGACAGATTGTTGTTATTGTTGTTGTGTGCCTTCGAGTCAGAACCATCTCCTAGCTAATCCTCTAGTGGATTTTCAGAGGCAGAAAATCACATGTAAGGAGATTGGCCATTCTTCTCCCATGTGGATTTGAACCACATGCCCTTGGGACTGTAGGGCTACTTCCCATCACTAAGTCACCAGAGCTCCCGTAAAAGGCACAGATAAGGCTCTCAGTTACATTTGTTTGTGATCCAACTATTCATAATCTCAAAATACATGTCATCAGACACCGCACAAAGGCCATGATGGTATAGGATAGCTGGGCCCAGAAAACTATGGGAGGCAATTGGCAGTTACTGGCCCAAATACCCAAACTCAACCTCATCGTCGCTGAGAGAATTCCAACTTAAGGCAGCCCTCCATCGGGTTTCTGATGCTGTAAATCTTAACATGAGGAGATTGTTCATTTTTCTTCCATAGAGCAGCTGGTGGATTTCAACTGAAAACCTCTTAGTAGCCCAATACATAATGCACTACACTATAGTAACGGTTCTGAAAGCTACTTGAGTGCATATAGTGGGTATCTCCCTCTCTAGGGGGCCAAGAAAGTCCTTTTCTAGAAGGTCTGGGGATGAATCCTGATTCTTTGTGGTTTTTTGTTTCTTGGACTCTGGCCAGATGGAAGGCAGTGTCCTAACCTCCATGACGGTACATGAAGTCCAGTACGGTGGTATGTTGTACAGGCGTGCCAGCAGACAGCAGCATGTGTGTTATTGTTATTAGTCACCATCAAGTCAACTACAACTCACAGCGATCCTCTGAGCAATGGTTCAAAACCTTACCCTACCTGCCCCGCCTCTCAATCTCTGACGTGCCGGAGCCCACGGTTACAGTCGCTATGCCACTCCATCTTCCTGGGGGCTTCCCTGTCTTTCTCTGACCCTCTATCTTTCCAAGCATGATGTCTTTTTCCAATGACTGGCCCCTCCTAAGAAATGACAAAGTATGTGAGGCACCAACCTTGACTCTCAGGAGTCCTCTTTGTACTTCCACAAAGATGGACTTTTACTTGTCGATAGGATATGCAGTACTCTTTGCGGCCACCAAAGAGAATTCGATGTTTTTGAATTTTGGTCTCACCTCACAATTTTTTCTACTTATATATAGATGATCAGCTGTTCTAAGAGGTTATAACTACATAAAAAACAGTTTTCTTTAGTATCTTCCCCAGCTTCCTTTACAGTCATACACTGGACATCTCTGACTGCCCAGGGTTTTAATAGGGCTGATTACTGGCAGATTGTGAAAATTATTGAACAATATCACTAATATCACACACAAGCAAAATCTTGCTGAAAATTATCCAAAACCGACTGGAACAGTACATCAGCAAGAACTACCAGAAGTACAAGCTGGGTTTGAAAGAGGTCATGGCACTAGAGACATCACTGTCAATGTCAGAGAAATTTTGGCTAAATGCAGAGAGCTCCAGAAGAATGTCTATCTGTATTTCTGTACACAAAAGCATTTGATTGTGTGCCTCATAAAACACTGTGGCTGACCTTGAGAAGAATGGGAATCCCAGAGCACCTTATTGTGCTCCTGAATAAACTATACTAGGACCAGGAGGCAATCATCAGAACAGAGCAAGGAAAAGCTACATGGTTCAAAATCAGGAAAGGAGATACATCCTGTCTCCATACCTTTTAAATCTATATGAAGAATAGATCATTCAAGTGTCTGGCCTTTATGAGGAAGAATGTGGCATCAGAATTGGAGGAAGATTCATCAACAACTTATGTTATGCAGATGACACAACCTTGCTCATTGAAACTGAGAAGGACTTGAAGCATCTTCTGCAGAAAGAACTCCATTCTTCAATATAGACTAAAGCTCAACATCAAGAAAACAAACATTCTCACTACTGGACCAATTGGCAGCATCATGATAGATGGAAAGAAGATTGAGATGGTCAACAACTTCAACTTACTCGGATCTATATTCAACACTCTTGGAACCAGTAGCCAGAAAATCAAAAGACAAATTGGATTATGAAAGTTTGCTGTCACGGACCTCTCCACAGTGTTGAAATGCAAAAATGCCAGTCTAGGGACTAAGGTGCACCTGATCCAAGCCAAGGTCTTTGCCATTACTTGCTATGCATCAGAGAGCTGAACAATGACTATGGATGACAGAAGAAGAATGGATGACTTTGAATTGTGATGCTGGAGAAGATTATTGGATATACCATGGACTACTGAGAGAACAAACAGGTTTGTCCTGGAAAGGGTGAAACCAAATTGCTCTGTGGAGAGAAGGATTTTGAAGCTCCATCTCACATACTCGGGGCATGTTGCCAGGAGGGACCAGTCTTTGGAGAAGGACATCATGCTTGGAAGGATGGATGGACGGTGTGGGAGAGGAAGACCTTGGATGAGATGGATTGACGCAGTAACTGGGGAAATAAGGGTAGGCGTGTTAGAAACAGGAGACTGTCTCAGGATAGGACAGAGTTCAGAGCTATTATACATAGGGTCCGTATGAGTTACAGGTGATTCCACTGGACATAACTACAATCCTTTCTTAATAAATTTTCCTCACTCAGCTCCTCCCACAATTGTTCAAGGCACAATTTCTACGGTAAATCCCTTACTCTACAATGCTCCTAAAGGGCCCGTTTACCTGAGTGACCCTCACTGGCATTTACATTAATACAATATGTCATTGTATTCAGTATATACCACAGCTCCACAGGTTACATGGTGATGTCTCTATTTTGTTGACTGACACACACTGAGACTGTGACCTGCTAGAAAACAAGTCCAGGACTAAAACAATTCAAAATGGCAGAGCTCACTCAGATTTGAAGTCAAGATCTTAAATTCCAAAACTGTGCTTGTAACATGTATTCTCTACCAATAAGGAGAGAGAAAAAAATGAAGGCCATAGCATGCTGGGATATCAGTTCTTAAGAAAATATCTGCAGTGTTTCCCGATTTCCGTGGTATAAAAACTGTGGCATGGCTAGTTTTAAACCACCAATAGTTTAAAACTTGGCTCACAAGGTCTCTGAGTATTTAACTTTCTATTGGCCTTGAGCTCTATGGCACAGTCCACAAGGCGTTTCATTGCTGCCCCAAAGTTGTATATCTCTGATGGTTTCAACACTGCAGCTGCATGGGAGAAAGGTAGACATTATAATTCCCCATTATAATTTATAGTCTCAGAAACCCAGTAAAGCATCTTTGTGGTTTAAAGTTGACTGGAAGGCAGTGAGCTTTGACTTTGGCCTGATACAAGTTGGCTCGAACACTCATGGAAGCAGAAATTAGGAAATCAAATGACATGTGGGTTGGATAAATCTGTAAAAGACTTCTTTAACAACGTCACGCTGAAGACTAAAGTGAGCATGAATCAACTCACAGAATCTCCAGTTACTTCATATGAATTGGAAAGATGGATAAAGAATAAACAACGGTCGAGCTGATGCCTTGGGATGATGATCTGCTCCAACATGCTGACTATGCTATGCGCTTCCATAAGAATGAACAAATATGTTTTGGGAAAAGTACAGTCAGAACGCTCTTTAGAAGCACAAATAGTGAGTTATTGTCTCATGGACTCTTGTCATGTTACCAGGAGGAACAAGTCTCTGGAAAAAGGCATCGAACTTGAAAAACTGGCGGGCAATTGAGAAAGAAGAAAACCTTCAATGAGATGGATTGAGTTTGTGGCAACACCGTGTGATATGATGTAGGATCCAGCTACGTTTCATCCTGGTGTACATAGGATGGGAAATGACTAGAAAGCAACTACCAGCAAGAGCATACACCAAACAGGGAGGTAAGAAAACAAAAGTTCATGAACAGGAAACCGCAATTACACTTAAAATCCAGTGCATGTTGGTTTGGCCGGGGGTCCCATCACATCGAAGCTGTCTGATTTCCGAGCGCTGGCTCCTTCTTCTCTTGGCCCAGGCCCTTCCCATTATGGGTACAGCCAATGCTTTCCACTTACTTCAAACAAGCTGAAGCGTCACTAATATGCATGAGTAATTTCATATGAGTTTCCAAACAGAAGCACAAGCTCACAAGGAATTGATCCTTATACTCTACACGCTCAGTCAATAATTAATAAGAATTACTATGGAAATAGCTGTCACTCACAGAGCAGAAGGTCTGACTCTGAGGGGCACAGTCCTCATTAAAGCCCAGCGTTACCCAACAGAAGTCAACTTCTATTATTCGCAGAGATGTCATCCATTATTTACTATCACCCTGAGATACTTCAAATGGACTGCTTACATTCTAATCCTTGAATCAAGGTCTCCTTCTGGATAGCCAAAGTCAAACTATATAGCTACATGGGTGTGCATATTTCTGCTTGGGTAGGGGTTATGATTTGTTTGGGGTATATTCCCAGTAGTGGAATTGTTAGGTCTAATGGTATTTCTATGTGCAACTTTTTGAGAAAGCACCATACTGCCTTCCATAGTGGTTGCACCATTTCACACTCCCACCAACAGTGAATAAGGGTTCCAGTTTCTCCACAAAGTTGCCAGCATTTGTTATTTGCTGTTCTTTTAAATTTTGCTATTCTTACTAAGGTGAGATGACGTAGGGGTAGGGATTATATAACAATGAAAGAATTTTTTATTTTTTTTTTTACTTTTCAAAGAGAAGAGTGAAGGGTAAGGGTAAAGGGTGAGCAGGGAGAAAAGTGCAACAATGAATGAATGGAAATCCAAAGTCTCTGTAATTTTCATTAACATAAATAATAATAATTAAAAAAT
>NW_006399841.1:7488054-7509995 GCF_000299155.1 Elephantulus edwardii | reverse complement strand
TAAAACTAATAAAATTTAATAATAATTAAAAAATAGAAATGTTTTTAAAAATAGCTACAAATTTTGAGTGGCTGTTGACCAGAAAGAGTCTCTGTGTTCATCTACTTACTAACAGAAAAATAGAAAAATTTTTAAAAATAGCTACAAATTTTGAGTGGCTGTTGACCAGAAAGAGTCTCTGTGTTCATCTACTTACTAACAGAAAAGTAGTCAGTTTGAATCCATCTATACTTATCTTGAGCTCTGGTGGCTTAGTGGTAAGGCATCGCACTGCCAACCCAAAGATACACTGTTCAGATCCATCAGTTGCTCTGTAGGAGAAAGAAAGATGGACAATCTCCTCCTGTGCCATTAACTGCCTCTGAAAACCCTCTGGAGTGTCAGCCACGGGTTGGTTCAGACTTGAAGGTGGTACACAACAGCAACAACAACAACAGACTCATCTTAGAAGGTGATATCTTTCCAAAAGGGCATAATGTTGTTATTGTGACCCATTGAGTCGGCTCTGACCCATAGCTGACCCTCTAATAGATTTGTTGTTGTTGTTAAGTGCCATTGAGTCGCTTGCAACTCATAGCAACCCTATGTACAACAGCCCCAAACTCTGCTCTGTCCTGTGCCAATCACACTGTCTCTGACACTCTCATCCTGATTACTCCAGTCACTGAATCAATTCACCTCATAGAGGACCTTCCCCTCCTGCGCTGTCCCTCCACCCTCCCAAGCATGATGTCCCTCTCCAAGGACCAGTCCCTCCTTACAACATGTCCAAAGTATGTTAGATGGAGCCTCAGAATCCTTGCCTCCAAGGAACATCCTGATTCCTTTTCTTAGCAGTCCATGGTACCCTCAATACTCTTCTCCGGCACCACAGCTCAAAGTCATCATTTCTCCTTCTGTCCTCCCTAGTCATTGTCCAGCTCTCTGATGCATAGCAAGTGACTGCAAAGACCATGGCCTGTATCAGACACACCCTAGTCTCCAGAGTGACACCATTGCTCTTCAGTACTTTGGAGAGGTCCCTAACAGCAGACTTTCCCATCGTAATGGGTCTTTTAATTTCCTCGCTGCTGTTGCCAAGAATGTTGACTGTGGAGCCAAGCAAACCAAAGCTATGACCAATCTCAATCTCTTCACCATCCATCCTGATGCTGCCAATTGATCCAGTGGTGAGAATCTTTGTCTTCTTGATATTGAGCCTCAATCCACACTGAAAGCTGCAGTCCTTATTGCACAGAAGGAGATTGCCCATCTAAAAGGTCATAGCCAGTGAAAAATCCCATGGCATGCAGAACTACTCTATGACACGTGATTACAACCATGAGTTGGCATCAACTCAATGGCACCTGGCGTGATCTGGTTTTGCAGAACCGTCAGACGTTGCACTAGCCACTCACACTGCATGTTTTTCCATGAGTCTCTGTAACACCCTATGAGGTAAATATCACATCCAGTTCTACACAATGGAAATAAGGATCAGAGAAGTTAATTAGCTTTATAGAGGCCGCATAGCCAGTATAGTAAGTGGCACAGCTAATATTCAAAGCCATTGATTACAATGTGTCTCCTCCTTCCATTCAGCTCTGCAGCCTCTCGCTGGGGAGATCAGGTTAATTCACATGAAACAATAAAAGAACAATTAGCTGCTAAGCTGACATATTGTATTGAACACTTCTGGGCAAAGCTGCCATCATTCTTATGTTCCACAATTACTTTCTACAATTCTCTTTTGTTGTGCCATCAACTTGAAAAATAAGGCCACCAACTAATATTAGGAAATTCAATTTTTCATGGATTTTCTTCCTCCTTGGTGACTGCTTCATTCAAATTAGGTACCGGAATAAAGCTGAGCTGAAGGATAAGAGAATATACTGTGATGAAAACCCAAATGGAGGAAATGTGTTCCTTGGGTGTATTTTTTAACCCCCATTGCATTAGAAAGAACAGATAAGATATGTCATAAAACACCAACTACGTCTCTATTGATTTTCTAAATCAATACAAAGTATGCATTAGGAGATCAAAACACACAGCATCAGAGTGCTGAATTGGGAATAGCTTAATCAGCTGAAAAATGCAAACAAAGGGAAGACAGAACAATATATTTAATAGGCAAAATTGGAGCAAAGAAATTTAAGATTAGTCAGTGCTGCAGCTAAACCCCAAACAGATTTTAATATTTAACAATATCTTGCTGACATCAAGTAATTTAAATAGTGGTTCTGCAATAAGTCCCTTTAAAGCTCCTGAGTGCTAGAATTCTTAGCACTGCACCAAAAATCTCAGATACGGATGGAAATAAACACAAATTCTAACTCCAATTTAATCAGTGTCTTGCAGGGTTGATTTCTGTCTTTTAATTATCATCTCTGACAAGATATGCAGAGAAAATATTCTGGGACTGGGGCTAGAGGAGCTCAAGCTTGATTGTGACCATGCCTAGCTGTGTGACTTCAGGTCAACACACTATCCTCTCTGGTTAAAGGATGCTCTCAGTTTAACAATGCCCTACAATATGCCTGCCCGCTCAAACAGTCAACAATTACATGGTTTAAGTCCAGTTTCCAATTAAATTCTCATTCATGCAATTAAAATAAAGCAGTCTCTGGACTACTTTTTTGAAAGAAAGGTTCCTCATGCCCTGCTCTGCAGGACTTCCCTCATGTGGGCTCAAAAGAAAAGAGAAGGAGAAGATGAGAAGGCGGGCTTGGCATCCACTTTACGCCCACTTTCAGACACAGAAATGCTGTTTCATCTCACACTTCACTCTCTACCCTTTCACTTAAATCGAGAGTTTGAAAGTGTAAATGAATAAATGAATGAACACTTTGGCCAAAATTTACAACATGACTGACAACTTGACATTCCTCTCTTTTCCCTCTCAGCCTCTCTTACCTCTCTTGCCCAAGGGATCAGCAGACAAGGGACCCAGCTGTGAGCCCATTAATCTTTGACAACTGGACTCCCCAAAGACTATGCTGATGCCAACAGCAATGGCTGATGCAGCCAGCCATCTTCATTTGTTGTGAGGCTCTATGTGGCATGATTGCCTTTATGACGTGAAGAAAAGAAAGTCCACTCTTCTGGAATCAGTCTTGGACTCTGCCTGAGCGTTCCCCTGCCTAATCCTTCCCTGATGGGAAGAGAAGGCAAACTTTATTGAGTTCAAGCTAGTTAAAATGTTGTTGTTATGTGCCATCTAGTTGCCTGCAACTCATAGTGACCCTATGAACAACCACCTTAAACCCTGTTCTATCCTGTGCCAAACTCACTGTCTCCAACACATCTACCCACATTACCCCAGTCACTGAAGCAATCCATCTCATTGAGGGTCTTCCTTTCTTGCTCTGTCCCTCTACCCTCCAAAGCATGATGTCCCTCTCTGAGGAATGGTCCTGCCTTGCAACATGTCCACAGTATGTCAGATGAAGCTTTAGAATCCTTGCCTCCAAGGAACAGCCTGGCTTCACGCTCTCTGGAACGAAATTGTTTGTTCTCCCAGCAGTCTATGGTATATTCAGTACTCTTCTCCAGCACCATAGCTCAAAGGCATCAACTCTCCTTCTATCATCCCTAGTCATTGTCCAGCTCTCTGATGCATAGCAAGTGATTGCAAGGACCATGACCTTGATCAGGTGCATCTTAGTCTCCTGACTGACATTGTTGCTCTTCAGTATTTTGGAGAGGTCTCTGACAGCAGACTTCCCCAAAGCAATACATCTTATAATTTCCTGGCTGCTGGTGCCAAGACTGTTGATTGTGGAGCCAAACAAACTAAAGCTATTAACAATCTCAATCTCTTTACCATCTATCATATTATGATGCTGCCAATTGTCCCAGTGATGAGAATCTTTTGTTTTCTGGATGTTGAGCTTCAATCCATATTGAAGGCTGCAGTCCTTGACCTTCAGCAAGTGCTTCAGGTCCTCCTCAGTTTCAGCAAGCAGGGTTGTGTCACTTGCATAACACAGATTTTTGATGAGTCTTCTTCCAATGCTGATGCCACATTCTCCTCATAGAAGGAACCCAGCCACCCGGATAGTCTGTTCTGCATATAGATTGAAAAGGTATAGAGATAGGACACATCCATGATGTGCACCCTTCCCAATTTTGAACCCTGCAGTGTTTACTTGCTCTGTTCTGACAACTGTCTCCTGATATAGGAGACAAGTCCAAGTATAGTTTTCACATAAGCATGATTAAGTATTCTGGGATTCCCGTTCCTCTCAGACTTAGCCATAGTTTGTTTTGGTCCACACAGCCATTCACCTTTGTATAGTCAATGAAATATACATACACATTCCTCTGATACTCTGTGCTTTCAGCCAAGATCCATCTAACTTTAGCTACAATATCCCTACTACCACAGTCTCTTTTAAATGCAGCCTGCACTTCTGACAGGTCTCTGTTGATGTGCTGTTCCAATTGTTTTTGAATAATCTTCAGCAGAATCTTGCTTCCTTGTAATAGTAATGGTATAGATTATAAAAATTAAGTATTTTGGTAAAACATTGTTTATTACTTTAAAATACTGTCTCTTATGCTGCCTTCCTCTCCTGTTCTAATGTTCTCTTCTGGGAAGAAAGGGCTATCTTACTCAATTTCATGTGTCAAGATCCTTGAATCACCATCCTGGTCATTGACTCTTTTGTCTATGTAGTCAACTCTCTCCACTGGTTGTTATTTGTGAGGTGACCCACTGACTTCTTCCTACCAATTATTCTCATCTTGGCTCCTGATGATGGAATAGACCACACTGCATTTGTGTGACAGCTTTTCTCAGTTGAGAGTTAAGTCTATCATACAGTTTCTATTTTCATCCTCATCAGATAGAGAGCCTAGGGAAGGTCAATGGGACTCTCTCCAGGCTACCTTCCTTCGAGGGCAAGGGGGACTTTCAGAATTGCTTCCACTTTCTAACAAGCTAAATCTAGATTCTCCTCCATTTGCTCCCATAAGTCATCGCTTTTACTTGTATAATGATATAACGTAAGAGCTTTTACGAAGAGAAGTTGGTACAAGCCTCCTGTGCCGTCTTTAGCACTTTTATAACATAAACTGTGTCATATTCCCAACTCCTCCCAGGCCAATTTAGATCCCAAAGAATGGGAAATGCAAGGACATGAAGTCTTTCAATCCTTGCCTCTCTTGACCCTCTTTTCCTCTCCATTATCATTTCAAGTTCAACATAATATTTGCCCCTTCCCCTTTGACTTCTTCTATGTTAAATCTTCCTTTCTTTGACTCTGATCCAATGGATACCCCCTAAAGACCTAAAATATCATTTTCTTTCAATGGTCATAAGTTGGCCCATTAGGACTACTTGTTGTGGTTGCTGTTGTTACATGTTGTCAAGCCAGAATCAAATCATAACTGGCCCCTCAGAGGGTTTTCAGAGCCACAGAGGAGACCATCTTTCTCCTGTGGAACAGCTGGTGGATTCAAACAGCCTTCCACTAGACCAGGTCGTGTTAAAGATGAAATGAAATCATCTTAAGAACCTTCCCTTATAGGAGTAGCTTGCCTTGTAAAACTGCTGTTTTGCTTTGAAAATTATATTTTGACTGTCTGAGTCTAAACACTAAGTGTCTCTCTTTCTAGTTTATCTGCACAGATCTTCATCTCTCCTGGACAGAACCCCCTGCAGAGAACATGTACTCAGGGAGGCCACAGAAGAGCAGTACAGTAATAGTTTGGAAAATAAGGGCGTGGGTATATTTGAGAAGTAGATTGCAGTGAAGCTGTAAGACACTCTAAACTCACTTAGAAAGGCTAATTTTACACTCAAAACAGGTGGATTTCATGATATTTCAGTCACACCTTATATTTCAAGAAGCTCTTAAAAATCATAAGCAGTGAAGGGAAAAAAAAAAAAAAAGAAAGTGAAGCACAGGGTTCTCCTTCCAGTCCTGATGATGGGAGAAGAGAAAGTGAGAAAACTCGGGACAGAGAGCAAACAAACGCCTTGGCCTCCCTTACTGCATTCTCAGTGAGTAGAAAAGTATGGGTTTTCTGAAATCAATTCTCATATGTTTTTATGTGTATCTCCTGAGCAATAAGACGTTTTACGCTTCTTTAAATCATGAGTATGAACTATAATTTGACATGCATATGTTTACATAAAAATATATTCATTTAAATAAACTTATATGGAAGATTATTTCATAACGTTAAATACTGACAACATAGCCAAGAATACGCTCACTCTCTAATTGCCATCAAGTCGGAATCTACTCATAGCTGACCCTCTGCTGGGTTTTCTGAGGCCGTAAATCTCACTAAAGGTAACTGCCCATCTTTCACTCTCAGAGCCACCAGTGAATTTGAACCAGCAGAGAGATATGGCCTTTGGGTTAGCAGTACAACTCCCTACAAAGTGCCCCGACAAGAACTCATTATAGCTTGTATTACAGTAAAACTCTTCACATCTTAATTAGTGGCAATCTGCATTACATTATATATGGTTCTAGTCTTCTAGGTGGTATAGCACTGGTCTGTGCATTGCTGTACAGAGGTAACTCATGGTTGCTGTGATGCTGAACACTGGGACACTGATGTGCCAAATGTGAGAATGGTTACCCATGGTGGACAGTGTTTGGTGGAGCTTCCTGATTAAAACAAGCTTGGAAGCAGGAGTGGTATCCACTTCTGATATGGCTTGCCTCCGGAAACTCTATGAACAGTGCTCAGGTCTTTCGTTCACAGGGTTACTATGAGTCGTCTACGACTCGACAGCACCTGACACCTGACGATGACAACTAATCTTCTGTTGACTAGGAAACCAGAAGACAAGTAGAAGACCATACAACAACCATTAACAATAACATGGTCGGAAAAAGTAGTAAGTGATGATTAAAGGTGTTACTAGGATTTAAAAGAAGGAAGAAGTGTCTGTTCATATCCTGTGCCGATTTTCCTATTGGATTATTTACCTTTATCTTGTTGTGGTGCTCAAGTATTTTATAAATTCTGGATATAAGTCCCTTATCTGATACGTCATTACCAAATACTTTTCCCCAGTCTGTGGATTCCCTTTTTACCCTGTTGGAGAAGTTTTAGGATGTGCATAGGGATTTGATTCTTAGAAGGTCCCATTCATCTATTTTATCTTCTCCTGGTTGTAGGTTTTTCAGGATACTTGGAAGACTGTTTATGTTGTGGATTAGGACTTCTAGCGTTCTTGCAAGCTTTTCTTTAATGAAGATTCTAGCCCTTGGTTTAATCCTAGGTCCATGATCCACCTTGAGTTGGTTTTTGTATATGGAGTGAAGTGTGGGTCTTGCTTGAGTCTTTTGCAGATACTTTTCCAATTTTGCCAACATCATTTGTTTAAAAGGCTGTTGTTTCCCCATTTAACTGATTTTATCTCCTCGTCAAAAATCAGTTGACCATATATAGATGGGCTGATCTCGGGTTCTCAATTCTATTCCATTGATCCATGTGTCTGTCATTGTACCAGTACCATGCTTCTTAACCATCACGGCAGTGTAGTAGGATTTGAAATCAGGGAGTGAGATACCTCCTACCTTTCTTCTATTTTTAAGGAGTGCCTAAAAAGATGGATTCAATAATGTACACTGCATTGAAACAGATGAGGGAGAAAACGGTTTAAAAGGGATATGTGATTAGTTATCTTTGTCATGACAGGAGTCCAGAGCGAAGGCTGCATTGTGGAGTGGACCTGGGGGGAGGGATTATAAAACAATGAAAGAATTTCTCTTTTACTTTTCCACGAGGGTAGTGTACTAGGGGGGAGGGTTGGGAGGGGAGAAAAGTGCAACAATGAATGAGTAGAAATCCAAAGTCTCTGTAAATTTTCATTAAAATTCGTAATAAATTTTTAAAAAAATAAAAAAGGAAGAAAAAGTAGCCGATATTCACAGGAGACCGTCAGGAAGGGAACAAACACATTATAAATGTAAGATTCAAAAACTCAAGGACACTAGTCTTGGATCATTCTCTGATGGCACAAACTAACAGCTGGACACACTGGAAACACTAAGATGTATAATAAAGGATCAGTGTTTACAAAAGCAATGTCAAGGTCACAAAACAACAGCTTGTCTTGGGAGGCAAGTCAGTCAAAATTCTTTTCTTTTCAGTCTTAGAAGTTTTCAAAAAACTAAATGTTTGGCTCTTAAATGGATAAGCAGTGAGACAGCTGGTGAACAGACAGCTGGTCTCCCACTGGTTTAATTCCTTTGACTCTAAATATCCCCTTCACTCATCCAACTCCAAATGATTCAGTGGCTTAGGTGACAAAATTCCACTCTTCTTTCACCAGTGAGGAACAGAAAGGGAAGAACTGAAGACGGATTTGCTGATACCCTCTTGGGTTTTGAGGGTGAGCACTGGCTGGGACTCATCCCCAGCTTGAAGGGCTCTGCTTACAGAAGTCACAGACCAGACAAGTGTAAGGTTTTTAGGAGCATTGGTCATCTAGTGGGTAAAGAGTAGCATTGCCAACCTAAAGGCAGGTGGTTCGAATCTACCAGATGCTCTAAGGAGACAGATGGACAATTTCGTCCCATGTGATTTACAGCCTTTAAAAGCTTGCTGGAGGGCCAGCTATGAGTTGTTTCCAACCCAACAGGACATAACAACAATAACAAACAAACAAACCCAATATGGACAGTTAGGACCTCTAGGGATGTCAGCGAGAAGGAGTTGTACCTCGATGGTGATTTGAATCCAACAGTAGCTGCATGGGAGAGAGAGAAGGGAAATCTTTGAGTCACTGTATCCTCAGAAACCTAGTAGGAGATTAGCTTTAAGTTGATTCCAACTCAATGCCAACGAGAGAGAGAGAGAGATGGACAGTTGGAATGCAGCTCGTCCAGGGCAGGGCAATAGCTTTCCTGTGATCAACTCATGGTGTGAGATCTTTTTATGTTATTCATAAAAGTATTAGCTAAAAGCATCCTTTAAGGAAACTATGATCCTTCTCCTATGTAAGTTGGCAGCAGCTAGGTAAGGAGGCATAGGTACACTGTCAATCAAATGGTCAGTGGTTCAAATCCACCAGTTGTTTCACAGAAGGAAGGTGAACAATCTCTTCTGCGGAGCAACTGGTGGCCTCGAACCGCATGCTGCAGGGTTTGCAGCGCAGCTTCTTGCAATTAGGCCACTGAGAAATGACACCTACTACTAGGGAAAAAATATCCCAAGACTTGGCGTACATGAGAATGAAGCTCAAACACTGACCTACGCCTCACTGCCTAATACTATCTGGCTCCAACACTCATACTTGCACTCAACCATACACAAAGGGATTGATGAACATCTGTCGAAAATTGAGTACTTCCAGCCAATGGATTTTCCACTGTAGTCTTGAGCAAATTTCCAACTATTTGCTATGCCTTAAAATATTTTTCATCTTTTCTAGAATTGTTGGGCTTTCATTTTATGTGTCTATATTTTTAATTAATTTTCAAGCAATTATTCTGTCTTGTTTGCAGTGGGGGGAAAAGCTGAAAAAGCAAAATACAACACAGGAGATTAATTAGACTATATTTTCCATTTCAGTGTAAGGATTAGTCATAACAATAGAAATAACATATCTCTCTTAGAAAATGGAAGCTGAATTGAATGAAAACAGCTGGAAAGTCTGACCTAAAATAACTGAGGAAAACTTTTAAGCAAAACCAAAAAACTACCCTGAAGTCTCTTCTTTACCAAATTAAAATAATTTTCTCTTTCTTCTTTTTGACATAATCTATGTGCTTACTATAAAAAAACAAACCAACCAAATAACAAAAACCCACACACAGAAGAACCTAAGAAAACATTCATCATCTGCCTAATTGTATACAAGCACTTTCTCCCCTAGATATATATTCGTCTTTCTGTTCCACTTTCACATATATAAATGGATTATTGAGTTGTTGTGTTGAGTTTTTTTTCTCCAATAAAGTGGGCTTTCACAATGTAGACTAGTTTACGATATGTTGTTGTTATGTGTCATAGAGTCACCTGCGACTCATAGCGACCCTGTGTACAACAGTCCTAAACCATGCCCTGTCCCTTGCCAATCTTTTTGTCTCGGACATGCCTATCCCCATTACCCTAGTGAATGAATCAATCCATCTCATTGAGGGTCTTCCTCTCCTGCTCTGTTCCTCCACCCTCCCAAGCATGAGGTCCCTCTCCAAGGACAGATCTGGACTTGCAACATGTCCAAAGTATGTCAGACCAAGCTTCAGAATTCTTGCTTCCAAGGAGTAGCCTGGCTTTACCCTTGCCAGGGAGAACTTATTTGTTCTCCTAGCAATCTATGGTATAGTCAATACTCTTCTCCAGCACCAAAGCTCAAAGGCATCAATTCTCCTTCTATCATCCCTAGTCATTGTCCAGCTCTCTGATGCACAGCAAGTAATTGCAAAGGCCATGGCCTGGATCAGGCACACCTTAGTCTCCAGACTGACATTGTTGCTCCTCAGGACCTTAGAGACTTCTCTGAAAGCAGACTTCCTAATGCAATTCGTCTTTTCATGCCCTGACTCTTGGTACAAAGAGTGTTGATTGTAGAGCCAAGCAAACTGAAGCTGTCAACAATCTCCATCTCATAATCTTGCTTTTACATTTTAAAGCCAATTCCGATTTATAAACTTTTAGTACATACCCTTATTTTACTATTGGTAGGAAGTGATTTTTTAGAAAGAGACATCATGCTTAGAAAGATAGGGGGTCAGAGAAAAAGAGGAAGACCTTCAACAAGAAGGAATGATACAGAGACTGGCAATACGCCCAAGTGTGTGGGCGATGATGAGGGTGGCACAGAACAGGGCACGGTTCAGACCTGTTGTTTGTCGGGTGTCTGTGAGTCATACTAGTTTGGAAGCAGGAGCGGCATCCACTTCCGTTATACCTTGCCTCCAGAAACCCTGTGGACCTGGAGAGAGGAGGAGAGACACACAAGCGTTGAGGACTCTCCTTCATAGGGTCGATCTATGAGTCACCTGTGACTGACAACACTTAACAGCAACAACAACAAGAGTCATACTAAACTCGACATCACCTAACAACAATAATAAGCAGAAAAAACAATTGCCTTAAAGTTAATTAAGCGAGAAAAAGAACAAAATAAAAGAAAAATGAAAAATTTAATAAGTAAATTGAAAAGGCTTACAGTATCAAATTTTGCAAAATTGTCTCATAATAGGACCAAATTACTAATATTTGAAACAACAAGAACGTACAACATCTATTTTCAACCAATTCATTAGAACACTTAATGAAGTTAAAGTAAGAATTGAGGCTGTGAATATCAGAAGCTCAAGAAAATGCTTTAATTATCTAAGAATAAGAAGCCTGACAAAATAATTTCATGCTTGCTTCTGGAATGAAAGGATTTGGTTACAAAATATAATTTAGCGAGGAAAAGCAGATGTGTCCAAAGAAGTAGCAATATGGAGGTATTTTTGCACACTTATCGTTAAGGTCCTGATATCTTACACAATACCCACAGGTTCTGCAGAAACAAGTAAGAACCTCTCCCAAATGTAACTCCCCTGAGTCACTGAGGTAACATCATGATAGATGGAAAAAAGACTGAGACTGTCAATGACTTCATCTTACTTGGATCAACAATCAGCACCCTTGGTACCAGCAGTCACAAAAGCAGGAGATGTATTGCATTGGACAAGTTCACAGCCAGTGACTTCTCCAAGATGAAGAGCACTGATGTCAGTTTGAAACTAAAGTGTGCCTGATTGCAGGCTATAGTCTTCTCAATCACCTGCAACACATCAGAAAGCTGGACAGTGGATAAGGATGACAGAAGAAGCATTGATGCCTTTCAGTTGTGGTGCTGAAAAAGAGTACTGACTATCCCATGGACGGCCAAAGGAACAAACAGACATATCTCGGAAAAAGTGCAGCCAGAGTGCTCCTTGGAGGCAAAGATGACAAAGCTTCATCTTTCATCCTTTGGAGATATAGCTAGGTGAAGCTATTCCTTGGAAAGGGAAGTCATGACTGGAAAGCTGGAGGGTCTGTGAAGGAGAGGAAGACTCCCAACTCCAAAACAGTATGTCCTCTGACCTTCACTCATAGAGAACTTATTGCGTGTGAACCAGAGCAGAAAAGAAGAATAAGCTAAGGGAGTACAAGTAAGTCCAAAAGAAGGGAATATTCAAGGAAAATAGTACATTATGAGCCAGCAAGGAGCAAAATTGTGGAAAATGTTGTAGGCCAAATGTCTCAGGCTTCTCATCAGATAAATTAGAAATAAAAGTAAAGATGAGAAAGGAAAATACAACCTTTAAAAGATGTTGCAGACCAAGGGTAGAGTAATTTTGTAATTATTAATAATGAGACCGACTACCAGGAATGAGAGAAGAGAGAGTAAATCGGGGTGGGGGGCAGCAGTCCTGATGAAGGACTGAAGGCCTCAAGGGGAAGTCTTGCAGATAAGGCCAAGTTCCTCTGTATTGTTTACCTTATGCTTATCTCAGGAGGGAGGGATTCAGTAAATACAAACTAAGAACAGTGCTGACTTTTAAGGAATGCCTTAGTGATACAGGGTGAATTCTAGCTTGTATTAAGCCTCCCTCATATCCTCATAGAGCATTTGGTTTATTATTCATATTAAATTTGATATTTGGCTTCCCACAAAAAGATATGTAAAAGTCAGCCTCTTTTTTTAAATAATGATGAGTACATTTGCATGTCTAAGAATGCATACCTGGATAGTAAAAGTATAAAATATATAATAACACCATCACTATCAAAATGAAAATAATGTCTAGGTATGTTGGAAAGAAGAGTTATGGCTGGAATGGCACAAGAAGGGGACTTCAGGGGTGCAAGGCAAAATTCTACACCTATACCTGAGTGAGGGAGACAAATGTGCTTGTTCCATGTAACAATTCATTGAGCTTTCTGTTTCTATTGCCCATCCCTTCCCTCCCAGAGTCTGTGCTTATCTTATAACAGAAACACATTCTAAGAAGGAAATCCAAATGAAAGGAGAAGATAAACAAGAGAAGGAAGAGAAATCTTTGTCCTTGTGGAATCTACATTCCAATGGAATCCAGAGGTTCTTCTAGCCTGAAGAGCCAACCTGGGTGGAGTGTATGGGTGTGGGTGGTGTAGTGTGTGTGTGTGTGTCGGGGTGTGTGTGTGTGTGTGTGTGTGTGTGTGTGTGTAAGTGAATGTTGCAGCATAAGAATAAGGTGGAATGCTTATCTTGGTTTGAGTCTCACCTACAACCTGGGAACAACCATCTAAAACGGCAGTGAGGTGTCCTGCAAGTACAATTCCTCATAATCCAAAATAAAGTCTGATGGTGGTGTTGTTAAGTGCTGTACAGTCATGGACGACTCATTGCTAGCCTATGAACAAAAGACCTGAACACTTGTATAACTTTCATTGTTTCTCCAATTTCATAGGGTTTCCAGAGCAAGCTATTTTGAAAGTGGATGCCACTCCTGCTTCCAAAAATTGGGGAGTTCCACCAAACACTGTCCACTATGGATAACCGTCATTGCATTTGACACCTCAGTGCCACAGTGTTCAGCTTCACAGCAACCACGAGTTACCTCTGTACAGCAAATGGACAGACCAGGGCTATACTACTTAGAGGAATGTTTGAACAAAAACAACAGCGAATAAAGTCTAGTGGATGCAAAATAAGACCAAATATTACGGATTTCTGCAGCCTCTCAGGGATCGCCAGGGACTCATGAAGGAAGGAAAGCAGGGAAGGAGATGGACAATAACAAGAATCCATGGGTGACAGAATGAAACTATGGAGAGGGATTCCAGTTCTGAAATATTTTAGTTCAATACTCTTCTCTTTTCTATATACATTCTACCACAATAAGATGAGATAGGGGTGAAAATCTCAAGTCAACATCCAATGATTTCATTAGTCCAAAGGACTAATGGGCCATATGAACCAAGCTTCTTCAAGCATGAAGCCAGAAGAACTAGACAGTACATAGCTCTGACCAGCATCACAATAAAAGGTCCTCGATGGAGTGAGAGGACAATGTAGAGCAAACATGAAATTCATAAAAAGACCAGACTTGCTGGTCTGATTGAGCCTGGTGGAAACTGGTGGAACCCTGAGATTATGGCCCTTAGATATCTTTCAGACCTAGAACTGAACCCACACCCAGAGATTAGTCAGCCTTCAGCCAAACAATAGACAGGTCTCAGAAAGTGAACAGTAAAACCTGTCTTATTTCACCACACATATTCAATCTGTATGCTGAGAAAATCATTCAAGAAGAGGAACTGTATCAAGAAGAACACAGTCTCAGGATTGAAGGAAGACTCAATAACAAGCAAAATGACAGTGAGGTAAAAAATGGAGCTGACACACTTTGCTGAGAGTGAAAAGAGACTAGTGGCTGTACTGTTTTAGCATCCAGAGTGGTATTTGAAGGTCCCAATCTCTCTAGAGCCTTACCAACATTTTCTGGCTTAGGTTTTTATTTTGTTTTGATGGCTGCTTTTATTGCTAGCATGAGTTTTATCTCACTGTTGTTTAGGGTTGCATCCCTCCAGTGTTAATTATCACAAACCTGTCGCCATGCAAGTCTTCTGTGGCAAAGTGTCTACTGATGTCCTTTGTACTTTTAAAAACTGGGTTATTTTACTTCTTATTGTTGAGGTGTTGAAATTCTGTATACATTTTAGAAAGGTATTATTTGAGAGAGAGAGGTCATTCCAAATATTTTTCTCCCAACCCATAGGTTCTTTTTTTATTCTTTTGAAGAAGTGTTTGTGTGTTTCTGTGTGTGTTCTAATTTGTATAAGTGTTTTCTTTTTAGGAGGTCCCAGTCATGTAGCTCATCAACAAGTGCATATGTACTTTTAGTTACATTTGATAATTTACTTATGCCATGTATTAGAACCCTTATATCTGTTCCTATTTTTCTTTAATCTTTACTTTTAAAAAAATATTATTATTTTCATGTGTGGGTATCGTCAAATCAGATCTGACTAGTACAGAAGGAGATTATCCCTCCTTTTCCAGCAGAGCATCTGGTAGATTTGAGCCACGTACAGGCCATGGTTTTTGCAATCACTTGTTATGCATCAGAGTTGGACAATGACTAGGGAGGATAGAAGGAGAATTGACGCCTTTGAGCTGTGGTGCTGGAGAAGAGTACTGAATGTACCATGGACTGCCAAGAAAACAAATAGATTCATCCTAGAGAGGGTTAAACCAGGCTGCTCCTTGGAGGCAAGGATTCTGGGGCTTCGCCTGACATACTTTGGACATGTTGTAAGGAGGGACAGGTCTCTGGAGAGGGACATCATGCTGGGCAGAGTGGAGGGACAGCGCAGGAGGGGAAGACCCTCTATGAGGTGGATTGATTCAGTGACTGGGGTAATCGGGATGGATGTGTCAGAGGCAGTGATTGGCACAGGACAGAGCAGGGTTTAGGGCTGTTGTACATAGGGTCGCTATGAGTCGCAAGCGACTCGACGGCACATAACAACAACAACCACCTCTGGAATTGCAGTGCAGCTTCTTACCACTAGGCCACCAGAGTTCCCCTGATCTTGACATTTTTTTAAGTCTTAGATTTGCACCTTATGCCCACCTTGAGTTAGTGTTTGTTTATGGTATGAGGTATGAATCTCATTGCATTCTTTGGCAATTGGTCAGCCAGTTTTGCAAGCGTCCTTTGTGAAAGATGCTATCTGTTCCCCATTTAATGGATTTCATCTCTGTATTGAACATTAGTGGTCCAGTGTGACTGTTTGTATCTTAATTATTCATTCCATACAATTTTCTGAGCATAAGTCTATTTATTAAGAGCATGTTAGACACTGTGACTATTTGCATCCTGATTTAGAGATGATCAAAGTCAAGTTTGCAGAACTTAAATCACTGAGGCTAAAACAAAAAAAATCAAAAAATTTAAAAAAAAATCACTGAGGCTGACAAAGGTCAAATAACAAATCTAGAGACGTTCAGTCTGACCATGTTGGAGGCCTAAGCATTTTCTATGTGACTAATCTCTCCTTTGATTCCAGAAGTTCCCAACAAAAGAAAAACTACGGTTTACTGTGGATGTATCCCCTCCAAGAGGCAGTGTGTTCTACAATGGACCCATTTGCCTTGGCCAAAAAAAAAAAAAATGCTTTCTAAACTGGCTTTGAGAATATCATGTTAAAAAGTTAAACGTTTGCCCCAAAGAACGTTGTCCTTTCCTACCAGAGCCCAATTGTCTTTCATTGTTTGCAATCAAAAGTCCACCCCATAGTCCAGCACATTACCCCCTCCCTACAAAGACACATTATCAGGCGGCTGCGAAGCCTGTGAGTCATGGTGTTGGACAAGCATGCTGACTGTCCCATGGACTGCCTAAAGAATTAACAAGTGTGTCTCAAAGGAAACACAGCCAGAGTGCTCCTTAGAGGTCAGGATGGTGACACTTCATTGCACATACTTCAGGCATGTTGGGAGAGGGGACCAGTCCTTGGAGAAAGACAGCATGCTGGGGAAGATGGAAGGCCAGGAAAAGAATGAGAAGTCCTCAGCAAGACGGACCTACACAGCAACTCTAGCAATGGGTTGGAGCAAATCAGAGCTCGTGAAGGAGGAAGACGAGGAGGAGAGGGTGACATTCAAATCTGTTGTTCACAGGGTTGCCACAGATTGTAGTTGACATGACAGCTCTTAACAACAATAACCTGAGGGTTGACAAACCCAGCCCTGCTCTTAGTGAAACTGATGAAAACTGACAAACTTCCGACCCAAAAGGCAGAGGAAGAGAATGTTTCTGTCCTTTCTGTGAGCTCTGAGTCACATCTCAGGGTTCCTCTTTGGTGTTCTCCCTGTGATATCTACAGAGGCAGGGAAAGGATGCTGCCTGTGGTAGGCTGCCAACATGCAGCAGGCAATGTGAATCAAGGGATGAATTATTAGGAGTATGGATTTGGGGGTGAAAGTGCATGAATTGAACCCCCACAACTGCTGTTTACCCTCCTGAGCCTTCTTTTACTTAACAACAACAAAATATATCATAACAGTATTTCTTGCATTGACATGTTAGGTGTCATCAAAGTGACTTAAAGTAGCCCTATGAACAATAGATCTGAACCTCTTTTTATCGAGTGCCATCACCATAATCACTGCTTTGCTCTCACCCATTTCTACAGGATCTGTGTCAATCCGTCTTGCTGAGAGTCTTACTTTCTTCCCAGACCCTCCACCTTTCCCATCACGATGTCTTTTTCCAAGGACTGGCCCCTCTTCACAACATACCCAAAGTATGTGTGATTAAGTTTACCATCCATGTCTCCAAGAAGCTCCCTGGATGCTCTTCCTCCCAATCAGATCTGTCCTGACTTGTTAGGAGGTTTAAGTTACATGGTCCTTGTAGCTTGGTTACCAAATAGTAAGCATTCAATACAGATTATGACTTGTTATCCTAAATGAGAGAATATCTACAAGAAGAAAAAAGAAGATACCTGTAATCAGATTCACTTAAATGATGATAAGGGGAGTAAACCAAAAAGGAAAACACAAAGTTATAGAGAGATAGAGACTGGAGAGATCCATCAGGAGGGAAAGGGACAGCTCAAATGAAAACACTGTGAGCATCTCCCAGAACAATCTTTTTATTACAGTATACGAGTCTTACAACAGCATATAAAATGCCAGCTTTCCAACCGAAAGAAAGCTCCTGCCCCCCATTAAAATTTCCATTTAAAAAACTGTTCTGAGCAAGAACTCAAGTTGAATAAAACAAAGACAATGACTCTGCAGGCAGAATTATGTGAAAGGTTGGGCTATTATTTCAAACCATAGAAGAAAATATCATTGAGTCTAAAGTGCCTTTTAGACTGGATCGAACAACACTTTTAATCTGATGTAATTTATTCCCTAAATGCCTTTTGGGTGTACTGGGGTGAGATCATAAACACGTAACAGAGCATAAAGAATAGAATAAAAATTTTCCATCTGCAACAAGATTCCCTATGACAATTCGTCCACTGTGTACAGATCTGTTGCAGATCGTCAAGAAAGAGTTTGCTTCAGACAGGCATATAATTTAACATTGTCACCAATGTCACCTGCCATAATCTCACCACATCTTGGAAATTAGTTGAGCCTGAAAGACATGTATTTTGTACTCACTTAACAAATTATAGCAAGTATTTAGAGCAAGCAGATGCTATTAAGGGTGTTTGCACCTTACCAAGTTCCCAAGGGGATTCATACAGCAACCTAAACCACTGGTATCTTCAGGAATTCAGATTTAAAGATTCATTTCAACTAGTTGCTACCAAGCCAATTCAAAGTCACAATGTTCCTACGTGCGTCTGACTGTCATCATGCTCTGGTGGCCTGGGGGTAAGAAGCTGAGTTGAAAGCGAAAGAGCACACCATTCAAATCCACCAGGTGCTCTGCAGAAGAAGAGGGGGCGATCTCCTCCTGGGGGATTTACAGCCTCTGAAAACTCTGCCAGAGGGTCAGCTATGGGTCAGTCCTCACTCAACAAGCAACACACAACAACATATGGTTTCAGTGACTGATTTTCCAGACTAAGTCCCCCAGGACTTTTGTTAAGACACCTCCTAGTGGGCTTGAATAACATACCTACGACCTAGCATCACACCTCCTAGTGGGCTATCTTTCAGTTAGCACCAAGCATGTTAACAGGCAGTATCTTCCTGTTGTCCAACTTAGCCCTTCATGAGTCAAACATAACAAACAACAAAGCATCGCCGTCAAGTCAGAACTGCCTTAGAGCCAACCCTCTGGTGGTTTTTTCAGAGACATGGGAGGAGATTGCCCTTCGTTCTCCCATGGAGTAACTGATGGAATCGAACCACCAGCCTTTGAGTCGATAACAAAACTCCTACTCACAAGGCCGCTAGAGCTCCTTGTACACATTCAAGGCAGTCATCATTCCCCACACGCTTTAGACACACCTGCTTACAAGAGCACATACTTAATTCAGGAAGAGTAGTAAGTCTTTCCCCTCTTCAGGAGTGTTCTACAGTCTGTATAGCTTTGAGATGGGGGTTTGCACTAAAACAAACAAACAGAAAAGGTCAAGCAACAAAAAAAGTAGGGTAAAACGGTCACGTGTGAGCATCCTACCCACATTGCCTCTGACGAAGAAGCGTCTAATACTATTGGAAGGATTTTTTTAATCCACATTATAGCATATCCTTCTCAAAGAACCACATGCCTTCAATTATAGGATGTGGAAGGATATTGGAAGCACAAAACGTTACAACAACAACAACCAAAAAAAAAAAATAACAACAACAAAACTTCTGTTAAAGCTTAAGCTTCTGGAACAAACTCCAGAAGCTTAAGTGTCAGTTGTATGCAATCTAAGCAGTTGGAAACAATAAAAGTTCAATTTTTTTTTTTAAAAAAGTATTTTGCAGAAGCGAATCAGTCAGTTATATTGGGGAACTTCTTTGGGATTGTAAAAGGAAAAAGTGGGGTTTCCCCTCATTATACTTGATCTTGTCTGGCAGAGGATAGTATACAGTGCCCAGCTCTGAAAATGACTGGTACACAGGGAGCCCTATCAGAGGTCCCTGATAAACCTGCCAAACAGGAACCCCAAGAGGGTTTCCACTTTAAGAAGGCGTCATTAAATGGGGCTCAGTACAATCTGAAGGGTTATCAATACAAAGAGGAGTTATTCTCAGAGAAGCGCTCATCCTAAAAGGTCATCAGCTCCCTCCTTGACTCGTTACTGAGCTTAAGGGCTGACTCATAAGTGTCTCTCCACCAGGTATGTTAGACTGTAAATCGCACAAAAGGAGTCTGCCTGTGAGATGTCACTGGTGGATTTGAACTGGCAGAGAGGTGTGGGCTTTGAGTTAACAGTGCAGATCCCTAAGGACTAGCCCACCAGAGTTCCCTAACAACTAACTAGTTAAGAGCAAAGCCTCAACAGCAGTAATAATGACCCCTAGCTTCTTTCTTAATCCAGGGGTTCAGACAGGCCCTGGAGGGGTGCTGAACTTGAAATCACCAGCAAAGGTCCAGAGATGGCTGGATGAAGAAGCAGAATGATTAAGTGGATGCCGTCAGGTGTTCGAAGCAGCCTGAGGCCCTTTCCTTCAAAGAGTCGGTAGCTGTTTTACAGAAACACAAGTAAACGGCACTCCAGTATCAATCAGTTCAGGGACTCCTACTGCATCATGTCACCTTCTTAAAAGCAATGTCCTTTCATTGTTATACAGTCCCCCCACCCCAGACCACTTTACTGTGCAGCTCTTATTCTGGACTCTTGTCACGCCAATAAGACCTAATCATATATTCCTTTTATACAGTTCTCTCCCGGTCTATTTCAATGCCCTGTACATTATTTATCCCCTCTTTTCTTAGTTTTCTCCCACCCTCATGTCAGAAAAAAAAAAACTAATTAGGGGGCAGGAAAATGTGCAACAATGAATGAATGGAAATCCAGGTTCTTTATAAACTTTCATTAAAATCTCAATTAAAAAAATAAAAGAAATATCTGATTAGGTAACAATAACAAAAAACAAGAAATAAAAGCAATGTCCTGGCTCCTTATCCCAGAAGCTCAATTCAAAAAACATCTAGATGTCGCCATTCAAGACTAAGGCAGCCACTTTCAGCACCTGTTTACAGAGCTGTGGGTGGAGTATAGTGGGATGCTGTCTTTGTGTCAAAGCAGAGTTAAAATCTCGTGCAGAGCAAGACCAGGCATTCTGCCAAAGGCCCGGCTCAGGGCAGCACTAAGCAGAGAAGCCCCAACGTGGTTAAGAAACCCACAGAGCATCCTGGGTCAGGCTCAGGTCTCAACACCTTAGTAAAGCTAACCCTTGTGATTCTAACAATAACCCCAAAAGGTGCAGAGAGGTGTGCCAAAAATCCGTAAAGGTGGAGCTCCCCACCATTCCAGTCACCCGATGCTGAAAGAGACACCTCCCAGTCCCTCAGGTCCAGCAACCCTGGGGAAATCCAAAGCGGCTGTGGGACAGCTAATGCTTGAGCATTGCGCGCATGGGGAGTGGGGGGCCCTCACCGTCCACCGGACACTCAGCGTCCCCATCCAGGCTCATAGTTGCTCCTCTCTTCCGGTCTCTGTGTGCAGGACTCCGAGGTCGGGCTGCGGCTGCTGTTGCCCAGGCAGCGTCCTCAGGAGGCTGAGGAGACCAGGGACCCTGGAGAGAGGAAGGGGGGAGGAGGAGGAGGAGGACGCGCGCCCGGGCTGCACTCGCTCGGCCCTCCAGGCCCCAGTGCCACCCCTGCAGCCCAGGGCTCTTTAATAGTGAGAGTCTGCAGGTTGCAGCCCGTGCACTTGGAGCTCTGCTGGCTGCACGCCATGCGGTTGAGGCAGCAGGCGTGACCCAGGGCCAGTGTCCCTCCACCCTGGCTGGGAGCGCCAGGTGCACCGGTGGGTACACAGCTGAGAGCACAAGTGCGGGCTCTGTGCCTGCCAAGGACGAGGCAGAGAGAGGGACCCTCAGTGCCCTCCAAGTGCAGAAGCTGAGCTAGGCAGGTGAGTGGACCTTGGCCTAGTGACCTTCCTTCCTTCCTTCCTCCTGGGGTCCAAGGAACCTGAAGCTGACATGACGCCTGCTCCAGGCCACCAATCTATTTTAGGGCAGCTCCTGCGAACCCAAGCCTCTGCTCATTCATTTAACAGCCCCTGACATTTAGAAGTTCTACAAGATGATCACTTGTCCCTATCTGATTTCAGCATTTTCTCTCAGCACAATTTTAAGTTGAGAGTACAGGGAACAGGAGGATAGGTGGTACAGGAAATGAGCAAACTGTCCCCCGCTGTCAAGTGTCTGCTGACCTACACCACGCCTGCAGGGCAGAGTGGAGGTGGCCTGTGCGGTTTCCAAGGCTGTAAATGTTTCCATAAGCTAGCCTCATCCTTCTCTCACTGCTGCTGGTGAAGTCCCATCACCAGCCTTCAAGTTTGCCTTCTTTTTTTAAAATGTATTATTTCTTTATTATTAATAT
>NW_006399841.1:7461598-7487954 GCF_000299155.1 Elephantulus edwardii | reverse complement strand
CCCCCCAGTTCCTTCTTCTCTTTGAAAAGTAAAATTCTTTCATTGTTATACAATCCCTCCTCCAAAGTCCACTGCACTGTGCAGCCTTCGTGCTGGACTCATGTCATGACAATAATACCTAATTTGCTTTTTTAACCACTGCATCACCATGGCTGAGTAAAAGGAGATGGGAAATTAAAAGGTCCAATACCTGCCTGGTCTTCAGATGGAAATCTTCTCAATACCATTCACTGTAGCTAGCAAGCCCTTGGAAATGTTGTTCTGGCCAAGTCCCCTTTGCAAATTTAAATCTAATCTTTTTTTTTTTTTTTTAAATCTAATCTTTGAGTTCCGTTTTTTTTGTCATTCTTCCAACGAGCTGTATATTTAAACTCCCTCAGGAGCTTTTAACTTTGCCTGTTGATACGATAGGAGCAATCAGTTAATGCTGTTTCAAAGCACATTTATGACAACTACAGTCCTAAACTACATTTGTAATCCAGAGCCTTCAATAGGCTAACAACAAAATTGTAAAAAGCACCCAAACCTTTGGTTTACTTTTGCACAGAGCATAGAATTTTTTTTCAAAACAGGTGAATGCTTTGCTCTGGCTAGTGTAATTTAAGTGCCTATCAATGAAGACATTGTTTCCACTTTCTCTAAAATAAGAATGAGTTCTTTCTAATAAACCCACAACTGAGGTGAGTAAAATGTTTAATAAAAGAGAGGTTTCATGAAAGCTATAAATATCTGAGGCCTCCATGTACTCTTTCATATCCAGTTTCACCAGATAAAGGGCTAAAACCTCAAAGATAAAGACATAAAGAGGAACCTCAGAAGTTAATCTTGGTGGCCGACTGGTAAGAAGCCGCGCTGCAATTCCCAAAGCGCAGAGTTCAAACCCACCAGGCACTCTGAGGGCAACCTCCTCCCATGCAAATTACCACCTCTGAAAACCCACTGAAGGGTCAACTGTGGGTCTGTCCCAACTCAATGGGATACAGCAGTAACAGTGATATTGAAAATAGTGATAGACATACTCTCGTAACTTTTTAAATCTTTTAAAATGTTTATAGTTTAGCATATAATAAGGATTTAGAAAAAGCAACAGGTCCTAGCATGGAACTCTCCCCATGGAACTCTCCCCACTTCACCTCCCGACAGTGACCATTGTCTGTGGTTGCTGAACTGTATGTCCCTCGCCAGGTGTGAGCTGCCCAGACTGCAATGGATGACAGAAGTGACAGTTTGTCCACTTGGACTGGTATCCTCCCTCCCTTCAAGACAGAACATTCTCTTCCAAACTTCTTAGAGTGAAAGTGAGAGGCTCCCCGCAGAGTTCGCCCTGCAGCTGACTCACCCCCAGTATTGAAAGGACTCCTCTAACTAAGGCCTTGCATTACAGTCTTGCTTGATTTTGTTCAATTACTGAGCACCTCCTCTGTGCTAGACATTTGGGATTTAAAAACAGTTTTACCTTCAGAGTATATCCAGTATCCTGAGAAATACAGACTTGGAGCCTGCTAACCACGCATAGATGTTATATGAGAGCAGTCAGGGAGCAGGACAGACACACGCTCTTCTACCTGGGAGGTTAAGAAAGGCATCCAATCAGAAGTGATCAGTTTGAAATTTTACTCACAATAGTCTCCATCATTGTTAAGTATGTGTAAGGGTTAAGGTTTGTACCAAATTCTTTTTTATATATACAGTACCACCTGTAATCCTCAGAAGTACATAAATTCCTATTTTCCCCACTTGACTGATAGAAAAAGGGAGGCTGATATTGGGTATTGTGCCCGAATTCACCGAAATGAGGAGTTTCAGAACAATGATTAGTTTAAATCTTTCTGCGATTAGAAGTTGTGTGCTCAATTTCTACATGAAACTATGGTCAAATTGACTAACAAAGATATTTTCCAACATCTTGATACTACGTTTTCATTAAAATCTTTCACTGTATTAAATTTCCATTAAATTCTTTCAGCAACGTGGCTCCTTTTGAGAGTCCAACGATAGAGCAGTTGATGTTGTTGTAAGTCATATTGCACAAGGCAGTCGCAGGGTTCCTTCTGAAAGTAACTTCTACTTAACCTCAACAAGGACTTTTACAGACTCTCAAGAAAAATTCTGGGAGCCAGTTATAGCAAGAACTGTTGAAAGAAGAGTATTAATTCTTATATTCCCTCCACACTTGTTGAGAACCTACTAAATTTTGCACATTTTTCTGGGAACTGATTTTGATTCAGAAACAGATTTCCTTAGGAATATTGCATGGAATTAAGAACTGACATGCAATCAAAGAAAAAGGAAGTATAATCCATGCAGATTTAAGACACTCATAGTTGAGAAAGTTACTTTTGCCACACAGGAAATGAAAGAGGAGCAAGAAGGTTCTAAAGATCAATCCCAATAAGAAAAGTCCACCAGATATTCAACTTATCAGAAGAGTTTCAAGGCCACGCAAATTTGATTAGACATTTAAAGATCAGACTTCAAAGTCAAGAAAGAAGCAAGCTCCTACCCTCCTTCACTTTAGATCCTCATACATGTTTTACTAGTTATCTTTCTATTTCGACAATAATGCTCTTCTTCAGTATTTGTCCTTACGGGTCTGAGTTAGTTCACTTAGCAAAATGCACTCCAGTCCCTCCCAAGTTAGATAGTAATTTTTCAACTCATTGTTCCTGCATGGTGTATAGGATTCCATCATGTGAATGTACCACAATTTCCCAATCCATTTGATTGTGGTTGGGTGTTTGTGCTGTTTCATGTTCTTGTAATAGTGAATAATGATGTTATAAACATTGATGCACAAATCTTCACTTGTATTTCTTTTCTAATTTCTTCAAGATATATTCCAAGCAGTTGAATGTCTGGGTCATATGAAATTTCTATGTTCAGCCTTCTGAGGAAACACTAAAATGCCTTCCAGAGTGGTTGTACCATTTTACAATCCCACCAACAGTGTGTAAGAGTGCCTATCTCTCCATATCCTCTCCAACACTTATTACTTGTTGTTCTTTTAAACTTTGCCACTTCTACTGGGGAGAGATAGTATCTCATTGTGGTTTTGATTTGCATCTTTCCTATTGCCAGTGATTTTGAGTATGTCTTCATATTTCTGTTGGCCATTCAAATAGCTTCCTCTGTGAAAGGTCTTTCCTTGTCTTTTGTCCATTTTGTAATTCTATTATCAGTCTTTTTCTTGTGGAGGTCCTGAAGGATTCTGTAAACTTTTGTTATAAAACCCTTTTCTGAAATGGTATTGTCAAATGTTTTATTCTCAGTCAGTAGATTTTCTTTACACTCTGTTAGAAAATGTTTTTGATATGCACAGGGATTTAATCTTCAAAAACTAAAATTAAAATTCGTCAATTTTATCCTCTCCTAGTTGTGTATTTTTGGCTGTATTTGTCTGCCTTTTTATACCATGAGCTAGGCCTTCTATGCTTGGTCCTACTTTGTATCTTATGATCTTCATGGTTTGGGGCTTTACCCACAGGTCTCTGATCCACCTGGAGTTGCTTTTTTGTGTGTGGTGAGAGATGTACATCCTACTTCAGTTTTCTACAGGTTATAGTCCAGTTTTGCCACTACCATTTGTTGAAGGGGTTGTCATTTCCCATTTTGGAAGGTTTTGTTTCCTTGTCGAATATCAGTTGACTATCGATAGATGGATAAATTCTGGGGTTTCAATTCTATTCCATTGGTCTATGTGCCTAAAATTGTACCAGGACCATGCTGTTTTATTAACTGTTTAGTAGGTGTTAGGATCAGGGAGTGCTATACCTCCTACTTCATTCTCATTTTTCAACTTTGTTTATTTGAGGTCTCTTTCATCTCCAAATAGACTTGTGAATTGTCTTTTCTATCTCTTTGAAAAATGAATTTGGCATCTGTATTGGCATTGTGTTAAACATGTAGACTTTTCAGTAAGATTGTCATTTTTGCTATATTGAGTCTTCTCATCCATGAACAGGGAAACTTTTACTATTTTTTTAAGTCTTTTATTGTGTCTCGCAGAGTGTTTTATAGTTTTCTTTGTAAAGGTTTTTGTGTCTGTAGTTAGGTTTACTCTTAAGTATCTCAATTTATGATTGGCTATTATAAATGGTATTGCTTTCTTGGTTTCCTTCTCTGAGTTCCCATTGTTACTGTAGAGGAATCCCACTGACTCTTGTATATTGACCTTGTATCCTGCCACTCTACTAAAATGGTCTACTAGCTCTGTCAGTTTTTTGTTGAGTCCTGGGGGTTTTCTGTGTACACGACCATGTCATCTGCATATTGTGGCAGTCTCATCATCTCTTTTCCTATCTGGATGCCTTTTATTTCCTTCTTTTGTAGTATTGCCCTAGCAAGTACTTCCAATACAATATTGAATAGGAGTGGTGACAGTGAACATCTTTGTCTGGTTCCCGTACTCAAGGAGAATGCTTTTAGTCTTTCTCCATTGAGAATGATATTCACTCTAGGTTTTCTGTATACGCTTTACATTAAGTTGAGGAAATTCCCTTCTATTCCTATTCTGCTGAATGTTTTACTCAGAAGGGGTGTTAGGTTTTGTCAAATGCTTTTTCTGTATCAATTGCTAGGATCATGTGGCTCTTATTATTTGCTTTGTTAATCTGTTGAATTACGTAGATTGTTTTTCTTATCTTGAACCGTTCTTGCATATCTGTTATGAATCCCGCTTTGTCATGATGAATCATTTTTTTGATATGCTGTTGGATTCTATTGGCCAGTATTTTGTTAAGATTTTTGCATCTATATTTATGAGAGATATTGGTCTGTACTTTTCTTTTTTAGTAATACCTTTGCCTACTTTTGGCATTAGGGTTATACTTGCTTCATAGCATGACTCTGGGAATGTTCCTTCTTTATAAAAAAATACTTGAAATAGAATTGGTGATAGTTTTTTTTTTCTGAATGTTTGGTAAAATATTGAAGCCTCTGGTCCAGGACTTTTCTTGTGGGGAAGTCTTTTTATCACCTTTTCTCTTTTTTTTATTATTTTTTGTGCATGTACCGTCAAATCAGATCTGACTGGTATAGGAGGAAATTGTCCCTCCTTCTCTGGCAGAGCATCTGGTGGATTTGAACCGTGTACCTCTGGGATTGCAGTACAGCTTCTTGCCACTAGGCCACCAGAGCTCCCTTTATCACCTTTTCAATGTCTTCTTTTGTAATGGTTCTGCTCAAGTGTTCTACGTCTGTTCAGGTCATGAGTACTGAGGAATTTGTCCATTTCCTCTAGGTTTTCAGATTTATCAGAGTATAGCTTTTCATAGTATTCGGATATTATTGATTTAATTTTATTGTGATGTCACTTCTATTATTTCTTAATTGAGTTATCTTCTTCTTTCCTTTTTTTTATTTTAATTTTCCAGTGGTTTGTCAATTTACTGATCCTTTCAAAAAATCTCCAGCTGGCTTCTAAAGCTGCATTTTGTACAGAAGAGGTCCTGTTTTTATCCTCCAGAGCCCTGCTGGATTTGAACCTTTGGATGAGTAGTGTAACTCTCTACAGAGAGAGCTCAGGACCACCAGAGCTCAGGACAGCCTGGGAGGGGGGGGGAAGATAAATATCAACTATAATTTCCTATTATATGTCAAACACTTGGCTCTTAATCTTCACAATAATTATGAAAAGATGGATTGATACAGTGACTGAGGTAATGAGGTTAGGTATGTTGGAGATAATAAAATTGATGCAGGATACAGTAGGTTTTAGGGCTATTGTATATAGGATAGCTATGCATCACAAGTGACTCCGTGGCACATTAACAGCAACAATATTAGCATGTAAAGTTTACAAATTTAATTTTAGGCATTTTTCCTAGGCACATAGTTCGGCAACAGTAGAACAGGGATTTTAAATTCAGGTTCATGGATTTCAAAAAATTCTCCTTCTGAATTATGGGACACTACCTCCCTATTTTATTTGGGTTTGTCATAAAAATATATACATGGATCCATTTCATTTACGATACATAAAGTATGTATGTGTTGTTGCTGTTATTGTTGTCATTTACCCTCTAGTCGGAACCGACCCATAACTGACCCTTCACCAGGTTTTCAGAGGCAGTTAATCACACGTGAGGAGATTGTCAATCCTTCTGCGGGGCAGCTGGTGGATTTGAACCATGTGCCTTTGGGATTGTGGTGCAGTTTCTTGCCACTACACACACTTCACCAAGTCAAGGGTCAAGGGATTTGAAGTGTTTCGTTTTGATAATAATATCTTTGACACTGAACATGGGCCTTGCAAATAGCAGACAGTGGAGATACTTAATATTGGATCAGATATTCATTCAAACAACGCTTACTGAGATCTGATGACAGGGCAGGCACTGTGTTAACATGTTACGGTGTTGTTAGCTGCCATCATCACTTCATCTCCATTTCAGTGACTTTATGCACAATAGAAGCAAAACATCATCGGCGTTGGATGGCATGTTTGAATTTATTGTTACAGCTGTTGTGTCAGACCATCTCACAGAGGCTGTCTGTCTCTCGCTCTCATTTTTGCTGATGCTCTACTTCAGAACAGCTGACAATATGTGTTGTGATACCTGGCTCAGTGGATGTGCATAAGCGGTACCGAACAAGCAGGGACTGGAGTGTCAGGATGACCTAGTGCTCTGTAGTGACAAACAAGCCAAGTCACAAGCCCAGTGATTTACAACTAAGATATTTCTCTTGTTTCTGCTAAAATGTTAATAGGGTAGTTTTTTTCACTTTCTTCAATTTGCAGCTAGGATGCAGAATGTTGGAGCAGCCTCTCTCTTGAACATTAGCAAGTTCATTTTAAAGTGATAAAAGAACTAGCTATTCACACACTGGCATATATTATCTAGTAAGAACGGCACTTATTATTTCTGTTCAGGTTTCATTGGACAAATCCAGTCACAGGGGCCCTGTCTGACAGTTGGCAGGATGGGGAAACACTAATATTCCCCCAGGGAAGGATGGTGAGTGCTTGTAAGTAAGAAGAGACTTTATCTCACTCACCATCTGAAAGGCTGCCAATGGGAAAGGGACTTGCCCTCTCTTAGGAGGAGGTTTGTGGAGTGGTTAGGGGAGAACCGCTCTGAGTTCAGCTTGAATTAGAATCCTGCTTCCCTCACTTACTGTGTGGCCACTGGAGAATTACCAAAGTGACAGCCTCTGTTTCTTCATCAGTAAATGGAGAAGGAAGAGAGCACTTAATTCAGAGTGTTACTATAGACAACAAGTAATAGTACAATATAATAGAGTCTTACAGGACAGATCTGCCAGGGCAGAGATGACCATCACAAGCGGGTCTACAAGATCCTTTCCCGTCACTACTTGTTTGGTTATGGAAGACTCAATAGGTTCCCCAAATTCCATTGGCAGAGAACATTCAACCTGACAAGTGGATGTCAAGCCACATGGAAAGGATAGTGTGGTGGTTGAGGTGCCTCTCAGTCAGCTCCAATCACAGTGATCCTGTGAACAACCCAACAAACCCTGCCGAATCCTGCACCATCCTCACAGCCTTCACTCTACTGCAGCCTGCTCAGAGAGAAAACAAAGGGCTGCCAGGGAGACCTAACGGTGCAGCTTATAAAAATAATCTTGCTTTTAACAACCATTGTCTTTGAAGAACAAACAAATACATCTTGGAGAAAGTGTAGCCAGAGTACTCCTTGGAGGCAAAATTATAAATTTCCCCTCACTTATTTGGGGTGTTTTGGTAGGAGAGGTTATTCCTAGGAGAGGAGCATTGAGCTTGGAAAGGCAGAGTGTTTATAAAGGAGAATAAGATTCTCAAATGGGTGGATTGACACAGTAAGTGCAGAAATGGGTTCCAGCACGTGAGGAAGCGTGAAGCTGACCAGGATAGGACAAGGTTTTGATTTGTAGTTCATTGGGTTGCTATGGCTTATGCTGGATTCGATGACACCTAACAGCAACTATATATTTAGTGTTTTCATTTTAGGTGGGACATCTCCGGCAGATATTGCTGGACTAGTAACATTTGGTTTATTCTTATTTGAATGATGAAAATATGTCAGCCTTTTAAAGTAGTCACCAAAGAAGTATTCTTTGATGGGAATAAAAAGCACAAAACCCTCAAAAATACATTATTAGTGTATTTTAGAAACGTGAAAGGGTCTAATAAAGGTGGAGAGAATTTTACCAAAAAAAAAATAAATAAAAAACATTGGCTTTGAAAATACTTTCACCCAAATTTGTCATTCGTCTGTCTTAATTACTGCCAATACTTATATCAGGAGAGGAAGCAATTTGAAAAGGTATACCTGTGCACGTAGGAACTAGCTTTCAGAGGCATTAAATAAGTGTTGTATTTCTAGAAATCATGACTACGCTTTGATTTCAAACTTGCCATCACAAAACACAAGAACAAAGAAACTTAAAATGTCAATGGACCCAGCAAGCTCAGCATTTTCTTCCAAATGGGCAAAGGTGCTACACTTTCAACTTGGGTACTCAGTACAAGCAATGGTTATTTCTCCTCGTAAATAAAAGTAATGAAAAAATGATTCAAGGTGAAATGAGGTTCCTTCTGGCAACTCTATGTAAAGAAGGGTAATTGAAAGGCAAAGCCAGGTGTCTGGCCTCCTGTGTGCAATGCAAATGAGTTTCACTCGCTTGATTTTTCTTTTTTTTTCTTAATTTACTGAGAATCCTAGTTTCCCACGAGGACAACATTCCTGGGACACAGGGAGGCAGAAACTTTGAGCATGTGGTCAGAAGGGAGTTCCTTAGAAAAAGACATCATACATCATAGAGAGGAAGATCCTTTAAGGAGAAGTATGGAAATCACTAAGATAACAGTTTAGTGGGCGGATTAGGGGAGTAAGAGGAGGAGAAGGAATAGAAAAGATTCAATGAAGACTTGAAGAGACAGTGTAATAATAGATACAGACAGATCAGTGGTAATTTTACAAAATACAATACATATCAACGACTCTCTGAAACATAAATGAAAGACTGTATGAAACCCAATGTACATGGATGAAAGACAAGGTAAATGAACTATTGCATGAAAACAAAAAAAAAGGGGAGAATGGAATAAAAGGGGAAAGGAGAGATGATCATTGGGATGGCAGAAGTTGGGGGGTGTGGGGGGAGATGGAATGAGGGAGGCTCAGTGGGATCATTAGGTGGACAGTGTGATAATAGACATGGAGAGGTGGTAGTTAATTGTATCAAGTGCAACGTGTATGAGAGATTGTGTGGGACACAATGTGCAGTAAGGGTGGTTATATGCAAATAAACAGTTCAGTTTGGGGCTGGAAGCCTCTTGTTTAAACCAGTTAGGAACCAGTGGGTGAGCCTAAAAGGCTCTTATTTGAAGCAGTTGGATTCCGCAAGGTAGGTGGTTTTTACTTAATTAACAATCAGGTGTAAGCTGTTTGGTCGTTTCAATTTCATTAACAATCTGAAAGTAAAGAATACCAGAAGAATGTCTATTCTGTTTTATTGACCATGCAAAGGCATTTGACTGTGTGGATCATAACAAGTAATGGCTAATATTGAGAAGAATGGAAACTGCAGGGCATTTACTTGTGCTCATGTGAAACCTATACCTGGACCAGGAGGCTATAGAGTCGACAGAGCAAGGGAACACTACATGGTTTAAAGTGAAGAAGGGAGTGTGTCAAGGTTGTATTCTTTCTCCACACCTATTCAATCTGTATGCTGAGCAAATTATTCAAGAAGCTGGACTCTATGTAGAGAAATGTAGTGTCGGGATCGGAGGGAGACTCATCAATAACAGGCATTATGCAGACCACACAAACTTGCTTGTTGAAAGTGACGTGGACTTGAAGTACTTGCTGCAGAGGATCAAAGAATACAGCCTTCAGTATGGATTGCATCTCAATATCAAGAAGACAAAGATTCTTACTATTAGACCTATAGGCAATATCATGATAGATGGTGAAAAGATTGAAACTGTCAACAACTTCATCTTACTTGGATCCACCATTAACATCATTGGCACCAGCAGTCAGGAGATAAGGAGACTTATTATACTGGGAAAGCCTGCGGTTAAGGACTTCTCCAAATTACTGAGCAGTAATGATGTCAGTTCAAGGACTAAGGTGTATCTGATTGAGGCTATGGTCTTTCTCTGGTCACTGACTATGCATCTGAGAGCTGGACAGTGAATAAGGATGACCGAAGAATTGATGTCTTTGAGCAGTGGTGTTGGAAAAGAGTGATGAGCATGCCATGGACTGCTAAAAGAACACACACACAGGTCATGAAGGGAGTGCAGCCAGAGTGCTCTTTGGAGACAAAGATGATTAGGCTTCACTTCATCTACTTTGGGCATGTTGCTAGGAGGGGCTATTCCATGGAGAGAGACATGATGCTGGGAAGGGTGGAGGGTCAACAAAGGAGAGGAAGACCCTCAACCAGATGGATTTACACAATGATTACACAATGGCCTCTGAAGTGTCAGGAAGTATAAAGACGGTACAAGATAGGGTTCAGATCTGTTGTTCATAGGGTCACTGTGGGTCATCGTCAATGACAGCTAACAGCAACAACAAAAAACAACATCCAAATAATTCTTTAAAAGATGGAGGGGAATTAAAAAATGTAGGATATAAATGAGCAAGCACTGAATATTATAGATTTAGAAAGTGTGTAAGTACGTCTTTGGTCACTATAAATTTGAAGTTCTAAAAAGGAAGATATGCTTATTAAAAGTTGTAGGATCTGGTAGTGGAGATGGGGCTTGGTGGAGAGGAAAGACTGCCTCTCTTAGTACTCTGAGGAGATTTACATTTGTGGGCCCACAGTGGAACTTTTGCTTGAAGTTCACGTGAAAGTGAAGTCACACCGGAAAGAAGGACAAGAGGGAAAGGAGAAGAGGAAAAAGATTAAAAAGAAGGAAGGAAGGAAGGAAGGAAGGAAGGAAGGAAGGAAGGAAGGAAGGAAGGAAGGAAGGAAGGAAGGAAGGAAGGAAGGAAGGAAGGAAGGAAGGAAGGAAGGAAGGAAGGAAGGAAAAAAAGAAACTGTCTTTCAAACTGTAACAGACTATGTGGCTTCTGAGGCAAGGTAAAGTTGGTGTCCATCAGAGCCCACTTTCAAGATCGCAGGTTGGAGTAGGCTCATGCAATCCCCTGGATCTGTAGGAATGGAAGTGGGAGGAATACAACAGAGAACCAGTCTGCATTTGGATGTGTTTCTTCAGTGCTGCCCACTTAACATGCACAGATTTATTGATGGGCAGGGTAGGGTTGTTGGCTTGAAGAGCAAGGAGTCATGATGTTCCCTGACTTGTTGACTTGGTCCCATGTGGGGACTAGGGCTGAGTGGGGGTTGAGTGGGGGCTAGGACAATCCTCTCCCATGTGACTTACAGTCTCTGCAAACCCACGGGAGGGTCAGCTATGGGTCTGTTCTAAGTGCTTGCCTTTGGGATTGCCACACAGCTTCTTACCAGTAGACTACCAGGTCTTCTGGTGTCTCTGAAAACCCTCTGAGGGTCAGCTATGGGTCCATTCTAACTCAACAACATACAACAACAACAAGTATTTTCCCAGGAGTTCTGGTGGTGCAGTCCACAGGCTGTGTGTCCAGGAACCTTGATGAGGGTGGTGACTGGGATTCAGAACCAACTTCTGTTATAGTTGTGGTTACTGTGAACCATCGATTATCTGTTACAGGAGCACCAGTTAACTAAGACCTCTCTACTCTGTTTAAAACATCTGGGCTTTGCTACTTAAAAAGCTTCTAGAAACATTGACCTAAGTCTGTAAATGGATAGTCTGAATCTGTAGCTGACCCACAGATACCACTGGCCTGCACAGTGTTTTAAAAATGTCTTCATAATTGCCAGGTTTTTTTCCCCTTAACTGGTAGAGTTAAATATAGATTGTTAGGTTCTTTAACATAGGGGCTCATGTACAACAATGAATGAATGAGAAATCCAACTTTTCTGTAAATTTTTGTTAAAATCATAATTAAAAAATAAAATAGGTCTCATGACCCATCTTCTTGTATGATTACAATGAGCGAGAGTCATCTCTTTACATGTTGCTTCTTTTAGACGGGGTATATTCTCCCTGGACTAGCCACTCTGGCCTCAGTCTTCTTATCTGAAAAATGAGGTTGATATTTGTACTTACCTCACAGAATTGTTACTAACAGAGGAGCTGATGGATGTAAAACATTTAAACCCACTCACTGTAGTGGAAGTGGTTCTGAATCCCAGTTACCACCCTCATCAGAGTTCCTGGTCACACAGCCTTTGGGTTTGTGGAACTGCTTCTGAATCCTAGTCACGACCCTCATCAAGGTTCCTCTACCTTTGGGTGAGAGGCACACCTCTCTGTGGACTACACCACCAGAACTCCTAGAAAAACACTTTGTTATTGTTGTATATTGTTGAGTTAGAACCGACCCGTAGCTGATCCTCTAGTGGGTTTTCAGAAGCAATGACTTGCATCAGAAGAGGTTGCTCATCCTTCTCCCATAGGGCAGCTGGTGGACTTGAACCTGGCATTAGCAATTACTAAAGGTCCTGCTTTGTCCTAGGTACTTAAATTCCTATTGGTCTTTATTTGAATGTCTGTGACTTCAAGATAGATAGATAGATAGATAGATAGATAGATAGATAGATAGATAGATAGATGATAGATAGACCTATATCATCTATCTATCTATCTATCTATCTATCTATCTATCTATCTATCTATCTATCTATCTATCTAAAGGATAATAGCAATACATTTCTGGAAAACAAAAGAGGTGAACTTGGTATATTCCTACCAAGGGGGCGGTGAGGAAATTAAAGGAAAGTTAGCCTGGGATCTTTCAAATGGTCAAGAGAATGTAAGATATAAAGACTTGGATTGAACCCCAGGAGAAACGAGGTGAGAAGGCCAAATCTATAATGCATTATAGACTTTCTAGAACATTCTATGCTCACCTTTGCAATGTAAATTTGCAGTTTAGGGATTTGTTTGTTCTCTTTTTTCCCTCTGACTGCTAAGTCAAGTGTGAAGTCTTTCTGGAAGTCTTGGTGTACAAAGTCTGGCTACAAATCCCTTGAAATGCCCTATGAGGAAGCCCAAACTAGCCATCTGGAGAGACAGTGTGAAAAAGAGAGATGCCAGGCCAGCCCCCAGTGCTTCCAGCTTGGGTGCCAGACGAGGGAGTGAGGAAACCACTGTGGCTTCAGGCGACTGGAGCCGTAGCTGCCACTTCACTGCTGCTACCCAAGTGTTCCCAAGCAAGTAAAAAGCAGTGCAGGCCAGTCAGCCCACAACCATGAAAGAAAGACAAATTGTCACTTTGTCTTGTGTATTAACAGATAAGCAGAATATAACCACAACTTTTCTCTCTCAATATTTTATGCTGAAATGCTTATTGTCAAAAACATATGCAAAGAACGCTTGAAAGAGATGTCCAGCCAGTTGAACACCTCACATTGTAACTGGTTGTCTGCATGTATGTCATGCTCACTTCTCAAGAGCCCCAGAGAGAAGACACAAGCAGTTTCTGATCTAGACTTGAAGGTTACAGGGTCCCACTTCTTTCACATTCTACACTAAAAATGGAATGATAGGTCCAGTCCAGATTCCAGGAGGGGGAGGCACCAGGGCATCAGTACAGGAGACACATTTCCTTGAGGAGTCGTCTTTAGAAAGGAACTACCACAAAAGTGTTGTTGTTGTTATGTGCCATCAAGTCGCTTGTGACTCATAGAGATCCTAAGTACAACGTCCTAAACTCTGCTCTATCCTGTGCCATTCGCACTGTCTCTGACCCTCCCATCCCGGTTACCCCAGTCACTGAGTCAAACCACCTCATAGAGGGTCTTCCCCTCCTGCGCTGTCCCTCCACCCTACCAAGCATGATGTCCCTCTCCAAGGACCTGTCCCTCCTTACAACATGTCCAAAGTATGTCAGATGAAGCCCCAGAATCCTTGCCTCCAAGGAGTAGCCTGGTTTAACCCTTTCCAGGATGAATCTGCTTGTTTTCTTGGCAGTCCGTGGTACATTCAGTACTCTTCTCCAGCACCACAGCTCAAAGGCATCAATTCTCCTTCTATCCTCCCTAGTCATTGTCCAACCCTCTAATGCATAACAAGTGATTGCAAAGACCATGGCCTGTATCAGACGCACCTTAGTCTCCAGAGACACACCGTTGCTCTTAAGTACTTTTGAGAGGTCCCTAACAGCAGACTTTCCCATTGCAATACTTTTTTTTTAATTTCCTGGTTGCTGGTGCCAAGAATGTTGACTGTGGAGCCAAGCAAGCTAAAGCTGTGAACAATCTCAATCTCTTCACCATCCATCCTGATGCTGCCAATTGGTCCAGTGGTAAGAATCTTTGTCTTCTTGACATTGAACCTCAAAAGTAGATATGTTAAAGTGCCACAGCTTTGCTGTGTAAGTTCAGCTTCTTACCTAGCTCCTTAAGCTAAATGGTTGTTTCTAGCCTGACTCAAATCCACTGGATTCTATTAGCAAAAAGACATTGAGGACGGCCAACTCATGGGACCAAAGAACACATTGAATAACCTATTGGAAACTTTCCTATTGGAAACTTTCCAGGGCTGAAGGACGCTGGCCTGCAGACTCCACTGTAGTTACTTACGGTCCTGCCGATGCTTGCTCTAAGGTTACGGAGACCTAGGAATTCAACAGTGAGGTCAAGAATATACCTTTTATTTCAGCATTATTTTTTGTAGATCATACTTAAGATCTTGAATGAGAAAAGAAATAGCTGTTTCTGATTTTACGTTTTACCTTCTGTAACTCTGAGGTGACTACCTTTTATAACTGTATTATAAGTGGATCAGAACAAAACTGATGGTGTCTCTGCTTATCACATTAGTGGTGCTCTAAGTCTCTTGTTCTGGTTAGCCGTGCCTATTTGCCTGCATTAACATGACACCCGTCACACCACGGTTGCGTGGAAAGAATTTTAAGATGTCTGTAATAACTACATCTCCTTTGAGACACGTTTCTTTTCTACACTTGAATGCCTCAAAAAAAGAGGATCTTCAAGAGCCGCTGAAGGCTTCAAAGATGGAAGTTGCTAATGATTTCATTTGCCTTGAGTCCACAATCAATACTCAATGGGAAAAGCAGTCAAGACATCAAAAGACTTTGCATTAGGCAAATCTGCTGTCAAAAAAAAAAAAAGCAAACTCTTTAAAGTACTGAAGAGCTAGGATCTCCATCTACAGACTAAAGTGTGCTCAGTCATAGAATTTCCAGTTGCCTCTCATGTATGTGAAAGTTGGCGAATGAATAAGGAAGATCAAAGAGGAATTAACACCTTTGAAAGGTAGTGTTGGCAAAGGTATTGAACATACCACAGACTGCAAAGACAACAAACAGATCTGTCTTGTTGGAAGTACAACCCCCGGTGCTCCTTGCAGGCTGAGGGTGAGACTTTGCTCCATATATTCTGGGTACGTTGTTAGGAGGTGTCAGTCATAGGGGAAAGACATAATACCAAGAAAGGTAGAGACCATCAGAGAAATGGGTGAACACAGTGACTGCACCAATGGCCTTGAGCATGGCCGAGATCATGAGGGTGGGACAGAACAGAGGGAAGTTAGAGTCTGTTCAAAGCATCACTAGGCGTCATCGTAGACTCTGATGACACCAACCACAATCCTTTCCTCCCTTCCTTTCTTCATTCTTCCTTTCCTCTCTACCCACTTCCCTCTCTCCCTTTCTTAAATTCCTTTTTTTTCCCCCCTGAGAAACTACTATGAAATTCATACAAGTTGAACAATTGTTGGCATTTTAGAGCTAAGGGAATATGCCTCTCAGGGGGGCATGTTTCAATGCCGTTTTAGTTGCGGATTTACATGCTACTAAATGTAGCATAAATGTGTGACTGGAATTAGTGACCTGACACTTGAGATATGACCCCTTCTCCTTTGCTGAATACCACAAAGAAAAATAAAAGGGGCCACACCGTCCTCCTTCTAGCTGGAGAAGTGTGTTAGTTGGGTCTAGCTGCTGTGGCAGACATTTCTGCCTAGCAGCCTCCCCCTATGCGCTCACTGCCTTATCACAGCCAACACACCCAGTTTGGGGTCCGTCTGCTTGCCTGGTTTCTTCTGTTGTTCGAAGTTTTGTGGTTTTGGGGTTTTTTTTCATCGGGTCCTCAAAGTCCCTAGAGAATGACTTGCTTGGATTCTCTCCACTGTGGCTCAGTCTTTTAGCTTCTGGCTGTATTTGATTAGTGGAGGCGGGCGGGTCCAGACAAGAGAATGAAGGCAGAGAGGATGAGGAATCAGAGTCCCTCCTTCCAGGCTCCCCCTGTTTGTAAGAACCCCTCAAACTGGCTGTTCCCACTGACAAGAGGCTACTGCTCCTCTTAAGACTGCTGACGGGACAGGAATTTCTCCCTCCCCTTTCAGGTCTCCTAAGCTCTCCCACACCCCATTTCTTTTGCACAAACGTGGTGACAGCCTGTGTTTATATACTACTCTTGTCATTTCCCTCAACTTTGGCCAAACCTTTTTAATTGGTCCATTGTACAAATCTGCCCTCCTAGAGTTATCTTCATTTGAATATGCCACTCATTTCCTATTGGTATCTGAAATGGCACACTTTGAAGACTAAAATACTTCCATTTCAGGGACAGGAGGCCTTGGTGTCATGGAGTGAATTAGGATTGGCCTAAGTCGTTCTAGGTGATTACAATGCTTGTCATCAGTGACTGAGTCAGACCCTACATCGTAGAGGTTTCAACAAACCTAAGGGAAAATTTACTGGGGAGCAGGGATGGGGGTCTTCTCATCGAATACAAGGACAATGCCATGATGGAGACAGACAGACAGAAAATGTTGCCCTTGCTGACTGCCCTCTTCTGAGAAAATTGGCATGAGTACATGATGCTGGGAGCTGTAAGAGCCACCTTGTGACTACAAAGTGACAAACAAAAACACAAGAAAAACAAACAACACATCAAGAATGGAGGAAAATAATGTGTGGAAAGAAAACTAATTTCTGATGGTGTTTCAAAACCAATACATCAAATTTGTAGGACAAATTCTATCTTGAACCAGCTGATGAAATATCCTTCTTTCTCAAGTCACTGAGACTAGGAAAAACGAATTCTTACTTGATAGTATGAAGTTAAAAGCTGATGTTTGGTGCCCTTGAATCAAGGTCCATGCATGGGGACTTTCTGCCAGGCTTCTGAGACTGTAAATCGTAACTGGATAGAGGACGTATCAGATATTAAACTGATAAGAACAGATACTACACTTGATCTTAGTCAAAAGGCCGAGAAGCGATATTTTGGGGCATTATGTTTATCGTAAGAGTACGGAATGAGGGTTGCAGAGTGGATTATATTTGGGGTTGGGGGTGTGGTTGGAGGATGTGCGGGGGGGATTGTGTATGAATGAGGGAATTTTTCTTCTGCTTTTCAAGGAGAGGAGCAAAACGGGGGCGGGGGGTGGTGGCGGGGAGAAGGGTTCAACAATGAATGAATGGAATTCCAAAATCTCTGTAGATGTTCATTGAAATGAAAAATAAATAAATACATTTTTAAAAAAATCATAACTGGAGCAGACTGCCTTAGCTTTCTTCTGCAGAATGACAGGTGGCGTTGAACCACTGACCTTTTGATAAGCATCCCTGCACAACCAGGCTGTGTATGGGTTGGCTTGCCTCATTCTTCTGTCTCTGGAAGATGGTGGTGGGAACTCTTTACCATTCATTGGCCCTATGCAACATCAGAGTCCATCAGCTCAAAAGCTTCCCTGTATCCAGGCCTGCACCACCACGGCCAAGTCCCTCAGAGTAAGGCTTCCTACGCATATTTGTCTTCTTTAGGTTTTTCTGTAATCTTCTTGTGACATGAACGTCCTTCCAAGCACCACCTTTAAAAAGCTTTTTCATCTGGAGGATCTAATTACCAGTCTAGCCATGATGAAGAAAAAAACTTCTTCTCTGCCTAATGGAAAGATAATCAGAGATCCTTGAGACTCACTCGGGCCAGAAACTGTAGTTTAGAGCAGTTTTCAGACTAACAGCACTGCCAGAGCTACAATTATCTCCATTTTAAGAGCAGAAAGCAGGTTTACAGATGTTCAATCATACAAACCTGTCTTACACATAAGGCTCTTTGTTTCTTGTGTTTATAAATTAAAAACAAATACTCAGCACACCTGTTTTACTTATAATCTAGACATCACCAATTTACTCTGCTTCCCCTGACTTCTCAGTTGGCCTCTCAAAGTTGTTCCTTAGTTGAAATGATGGATAGCACTGGCCAGCTACACACTTCCTTGGAATCAACTTTACTCTCACTCTCAAGACCCCATCCCACAACTTGGAGACTGTCAAACCCACAGTGGTAACCTCAGATTCTTTCATGAAAGAAACAGATTTCATACACTTGAGTGAACTTGTCATTTTTCTGGAGGAGAAACAATGCTATCTTGCATTTGATGTGTGTGTGTGTGTGTGTGTGGGGGGGGGGGTCTTGTGTTTATCGTCAGCAACTCCGACAATGGGGTTAAGCACACCAGAGATGGTAGGGATGGTGCAGGTTCTCAGAGGGTTTCAATCTGTAAATTAGAGTCAAGAGCATCTAACAACAGCAGCAATAACTTTATTGTGAAGTTGGGCATCTATCTTAAGCTACCTCGAGGAACCAAAGAAGATGAAGATGGTAAGGCATTCCAAAACCACTCACTCGTCATCTTCAGATCAAACTGACTCATAGCTGACCCTCCAGTGGAGTTTTGGAGACTGTAAAAGTCGCAGGACAAGCCTGCTCATCTTTCTCCTTGTGGTCGAACCCCTGGATTTGAACTATCAGAGAATAGCTGCTTTTGATTAAGCAGCACAATTGCCTACAGATACCACTGGAGGAAGAATACCGTAGTTGCCCTGTCCACCACCCCCAACCTTGATCACTTCCTGAGAAATGTGATAAGATCTAATCTGGTCATATCAAAGACCAGACCAGGCAATAGATCTGAGCATGATCGAAATAGCCCAAACCTAACTTAATTAACACTCAAATCCTGAGAAATACCATCTTAGTCCTCCCCAGAAGCCCTGTAAGAAGAAACCTCCCCAACTGCCCATGTGAGGCTGGATCACTTGGTGTCCCTCTCAGACGGCACAATAAAGGCCTGTTCGTTTCTTGGGAGCAGTATCCTCTCTCTCTCTCTTTCCTTCCTTCCTTTCCTTCCCTCACTTGCACTCTTTTTCCTATCTAACAACCACCACCTTAGACTCACAGAGCAATTACTGGCTCAAATGGCTTTCCAGCAGGGAGATGTCATTGAAACAAATGCAAGAGCCCAAGCCATAGAAAAAGGCCTATTTCTGGTCCCCAAGGATCACAGATCTTTGCTTTACTGGAACACTACAGCCATATGAGCTCCTTGAGACATAAATGAAGAAGTTGATGTCTTGATGACACCATCTCATTAATTCTCTATCACGTTCTTGGGTCCCTAGTGAGAGAAAATCTTCTACCTGAAACCTACAGCAGGAAGTAGCTAAGAGAATACACCATCCCCTTTTCCTTATGAATCAGGGTGAAGTCTCTCTCAGGGAGGAGTGATAGGGAATGGTAAAGGACACACTGACAAAGGAGATTAATCAGAACTGGTTTTGACAAGCACTGTGGCAATGGGACAATTAAAACAGACTTTCAAGGGGGGAAAAAAAGAGGAACGAACTGGGGTGGGGTTAGGGAAAATAGTGCAACAATGAATAAATGGAAATTCAAAATCTCTGTATACGTTCATTTAAATTAATAAATTTATAAAAAATTATAAAATTTTTTATAAAAATTTTCTAAAAATAAAAAATTAATAAATTTTTAATAAAAAATTCTTGGGTCCATTTTATTCTCAAACTATGACTTTTTGTATGATAATCATGTAACCTTAGGACAGAGAATGCTTTGACGACCTTCATAGTTCTGTCACATAATAGAGTATCACAGATGAAACCAACTCAACAGCTCCAACCCAATGCTAGATGCCATCGAGTCAGAACTCGCTCAGAGTGGACCCTTTGGTGGGTTTTCAAGTCTGAGAATTACACAGCTGAAGGCAGCCCGTATAGGCAATGAAGAGCCAATGAAAAGAAGACATTCTCACTTACCAGGAGTTTCTATGTTCTACTGATTGTTAAAAAAAAAACAACACAACACTTTGATGTGTTAGTTTAATCCTCAACTCCGTAAGATAGTAATATATTTCTTCTTTTGTTTGTGAGATCACTGAGACTTAGCAAAGGTTAGAAATTGGCCCAGGAGTGTAGGTGCACGTAGAATCCAGGCGCCAGCGCAAGCGCCACACACGTCAGGTTAAGCACTCCTCCAGCAAAAGAGTTCCCTTTCATTGGCATTCAATGCATATTACGGCTTGAGTTAGTCACTTGGCAACTATTTACCTGCCAGATTATCTAGATAGGTATATTTGTCAGATTTCAGGGTTTGAATTCAAGTTTGAAGCTAAGTAAAGAATAAACTAAGACCTTTGTCCTTTAGGAATCTAAAGAGGAAACGCTTTATTTCATAATAAATATTTCCTTCTAGTAAATTAGAAGTGATTCACATTTTTGTCAAATATTTGATGAATCATAACTTTCAGAAAAACATGTAATAATTAGACATAATCAAAGAAAGGGAGAAATATCATTTTAACTTTTGTTGTGTTTATTGTACCCATGTTTTCCTAGACCTAATGTGAAGATCACAATAAAACATGTACCACAATATGCAACTTCTTTGCACTAGGATTTCTAAACAACAAAGAAGCTCCCTTGGGAAAAGAACTTTAGGAGAAACTAATTACGCTGCCCTGTGGGTAATGATAAAAAAATGTGTGTATTACTGGATTAGGTTTAGGTTTGAGATCTAAAGACAGATTCTTTCAAATTTTTTGAGAGCTACAGACATGTTAGCAGTTACCCTTGATTGTGTTTCAAAGTACTGAGGAGTTTAAAATAGCAAACATTTACTTAAGGATTACTAAGAGGTGACAGTTTAGGCTAGGCAGTTCTGCTGGTCTCTGCAGGGTTACTCCTGCAATCTATTGATCATTTGATGCTTTGATTTTGTCCAATGAAGGCTAGTTGTGTGTGCATGATGATCTCAAATCAGGAGGTTGGGAGTCTGAAGCCCATCTCCACGTGGTGCTTCATCCCACAGCAGGCTAGTTTACAAGGTGATGACAGAGTACTAAGAGTAGTAAAGAAAAGGAAACCTTCAATGTGAAAATCAGTTTCAATTGTAAATTTGAGCCACATTTGTTTAGTGTTCCATTGACATTTTCATTGCCAATTTCAACTGCCAATTTCAATTGTTTCCGTGACAATTCCAAGTCACACTGCTAAGCTTAAGTGTTAAGGCAAGACCTGGGTTACGCAGAGGCATGAAAAAAAATGGAGGTCATTTCAATAATATACCACAAATTGTAAACCCAAAGATTTATAAAATTCTATAGGTGGATATTATTACAAAGGATAAGGGGTTATAAAAGAAAAAGAGATTAATGAGAGGTTATAGCATAAAGGACCAACTCAAGTAAGAAAATCAATGCTGAGCCATCTGGTCAGTTCAAATTTTGAGAATGCAGGTAGATTTTCCTGATAAAGAATAGGTATAAATAATATGTAAAATTCTGTTTGCACCTTCTCCAATATGTATCTGTTTGTCCTTTCAGCAGTCATGGGATGTTCAGTACTCTTCCTCTTCCACCACAACTCAAAGTCAATAATTTTATCTCTTTTAATTCCTTTTTTTCCCATTTAATTATTTTTGTAGCAAATCCTTTTGCTTATTTGAAAAAATTGTACAAAAAGCTCCTCCTAACATTATTCACAGCACACGAGTGGGCCAAGCAGAGAGTAACAAGCTTTCTAGAACTACTTCTTAAAAGTACTTAAGTTTCAAATAGTTAGTAAACTGTCAAAGAGTTTATTCATTTAATTGAATGAATTTCAAGCCTTGTATTTCATATATTGTAACTTGTGTTTTTAACCTTTAGGTTAAAACTAAAGGTTCTTGTTAATGTTTTCATATAATAAGTGTCTCATTTCATAAGATTTGCTTCAGGTTCATCATTTGAACTTGCTCCCTGTGTAATTATCTAATCAAAGAAAAGGAAGAAGAGTCAAAGTATCAGCTGAAGAGGCAGAAATACAGAGAAGGTAAGTGCAAGGAAAGTTCTAAGAAGGTGAAAATGTTAAGGATGGAGAAACTAATAGGAAGGTGAAAACTGAAAACTATGGCTGAGAAATAAGTTTTGTAAGTCAACACGAAATCAACCTACCCAATTATTATGACACACAGAAAATGCTTGCTACTTAGAATTTTTAAAAATCCTTTTGCCTAGTTGAGAAAATTGTAAAAATCAAGTTGTAGTTTTGGGTAAGTTCCTCTTAAATTAATAAGCAGAACCTCATAACTAAAAGTCCATCTAATTCAATGAAGGGGAAACCAAGAAATGGTGGGGTTAGATGCCAAAATAGTACAACTGACTTGGGTGAAGACAGAAACTAAGATTCAGGTCTTTGAACATTTGATTATTTTTTTTCTTCCCAAAGAGATTAAGACAAGATCATTCTGGTGGCCTACTGGTAAGAAGCAGTGCTGCAATCCCAAAGGCACACGGTTCAAACCTACCAGCTGCTCCCCAGGAGAAGGGCAGGAAATCTCCCAAGCGATGTGCTGCCTCTGAAAACCCTTAGAGGGTCCGCTATGGGTCAGTTCTGACTCGATGACACACACCAACAACAACATATTGACATCACCACACTTAGATAAGGTATATAGTCTTACTCTGTTGCCTGTGCTCCAAAAAGAAACTCAAAAGCCCTTTAAAAAAATTAAAAAAAAAAGAGAGAGATTAAGGCACAACTAACAGAAAGAAGTAAGAGAAATGAGAAAGAACACTAAATTCATTGACAGTCCCATACACAATGTCTAGGAGTCGAGTTGATTTTAAAGATGAAAAATCAAATGACAAAAGTCTCACGTGGAAAAGGGAATATAAAAACATCATAAAAGAGTAGTACTTCACAAATAAATAAATCCCTGCATTGTACAAAGGGTTTGTGCTGGGCTGGACACTTACACATTAGTGGTTTGAACCAGAAAGGTCAGCTGTTCAAATTCACTAGCTGCTCCATGGAAGAAAGATGGACCATCTTCTCCCTTGAAAATGAACAGGCTTGGAAACCTGCTGGAGATTTGCTATGAAGCGATGGCAGTAGGTCAAGGGCACCACAGAGAAAAAGGTCAGGCAGGCAATCTGTTGCAGTGAAAATTACAGCAATAACAAATGCTATGGAGCAGTTCCATTCTATGCCATACCGGGTTACCATGAATCAGGATAAAGTCACAGATATAAAAGACAAGCAACAGACAGTTAAATGCTAGATCCGGAATATAGATCATGCTTTGTACTGTCTACACGATCTTATAAACGTCTTCTAGAGAGATCCTGCAGACGGCCAAAAGAACAAGCAAATCTGTCTGGGAGGAAGTGCAGCCAGGATGGTCCTCAGCCCCTCAGAAAAGATGGAGAAATTCTGTCTCAGGTACTTTGGGAATGTTGTCAGGGGAGGCCAGTCCTTGGGAAAAGATATCATGCTGAGACAGCTCAGCATACAAGGAAGACCTTCAATAAGATGATTGATATCTTGACTGTAACAACGGACCTGAGCATATCAGAGATTACAAGGATGGTGCAGGATAGAGCAGGGCTCCGACCTGTTGTCCACAGAGACACGAGGATTTATAGTCGACTTGAGGGCACACACCAGCACCTGCCTCTGATAAAACATAATGCTATGCAGTCCAGAAGAATAATGATCTTCTTGGAGTAGAAGTGCACACGCTAGCTTGATGCCACTAAATTTTATTTGAAAGTTCACCAGAGATTCCTGATATCAGGAGAACTACATGGACTTTTTTACTTTAGTAAGGGTCTAGGTGGCACAGTCATTAAACTCGCCATATGGCAGAAGTGCATCAGGAGAAGGATGTGACCAATGTGCCTCTGTAAAGATGACAACTTTGGAAACCCTGCGGGGTAGTTGTGCTCCGTTCTACAGGGTTGCTATGGAGGTGGAATCAACCTGATAGTCAATTCTACTTGATAAAGTACATTCTTGAAGTAAACATATTAAGAAAGGAGAAAGGAAAAGATTGGTACTGTGATCAAGTTCATCACCATGTCTCCACATCACCTTTTTAGTTATTTTTGTTAATAATTAATAAACGTGTCAAACAGTCAAGATAACTTAGTAGACTTTTAGTAGAAAGATAAAGAGAAGTGGATGTAAGGAGACACACACACACACACACACACACACACACAGGAGATGGAGAGAAAGAACGATTACGGCATTCCTTTGAAGAATAAACTAACTGAAGCCTCCTTCTGTAGATGCTGTCGATGGAGTTCATTGTGGGAATTCAATTATGCCTCTGGACATGTACACGAGAAAAGGTTAGCTATAATAATTCAAACAGCACCACTGTAACAACATCCTTTCCAAATAAATTTGAGAGAAAACAAACAAGTTTCTGTTTTCACCACAGGAGGAAAAATCAACTTGGTGTTTGAATCTTTTCACAGTGTGCTGAGAGAAGTTCCACCTATTTGCGAGTTCCGCAGGGGAGACATGAATAATAACACCTCACAGTCTCCTTGGAAAAATGTACGAGAGTGCACTCAGGTAGACAAGGGGATGGCCGAATAGAGCCAGACCGTAACATTCAACAGGTCTACTGTACACTTGACCATAGACACAAAGGCAACAGGACAGTAGTTCCCGGGTCTCTGTGGTAGAGAGATAACTTGGAGGGGGAAAGAGAAGCAGGGAATGTCAGAATAATCTAGATCAGCACATAGGGACAACAGTTGGTTAACTCCTCTAAGCTTCATCCTTCTTTTAAACAGAACTATAAACAAAAGGGATACCTGATAGCACAGTGTGCTATGTGTTTTCCTGCCAACTATGAGGTCAGGGATCTGAATCCACTGGCTTCTCTGTGGGAGAGAGAGGAGAGCTTTCTCCTATGAAGATGTAAGGACAGTCTTACAAGGCCAAAGGAGGGTCATCATAAATTGGAATTGACTCAACAGTAAAGAGCTTAGGTATTTCTAGGTTTTGGTTTTGTTTTGACTAAACAATTGAGGTTTTGTTTGTTCCTTTCAGAGCTTATTACGACTGCAATGAATGAATGCTATAGTTTGGAATTGCTCTTGTTATCTGCCTTAGAGTTGACTCTGACCCATACTGACCCTATCAACAATGGATCTGAACTCTGCGCTATCCTGTACAATCCTCTCCATCTCCTATACACTTGAGTCCACTGTTAGAGTCACTATGTAAATCCATCTCATTGAAAATCTTCCTCTTTTACACTGACCCTCCACCTTTCTAAGAACGATGTCCTTCTCCAAGGCCTGGCCCTTCCAAGGATAATATGACCAAAGCATGTGATGCAGTTTCACCAGCCTTGCCTCCAAGGAGCACCCTGATTTTACTTTCTCCAGAACAGGCCTGTTTGTTCTGTTCAGCACTCTTTTCCAACCTCACAACCCAAAGACATCAATTCTTCTTCTGTCATCATTAGTCACTATCCAACTTTCAGATAAATAGCAAACAGTTGAGAAGACCATGGCTTGGATATGCACACCCTGGTCTTTAAACTGACATAATCGCTTGCTAGCTCTCTGGAAAGGTCTCTGACAACAGTTTTCTCCCAATACAACTTGTCATTTGACAATTCAAAATACATACCCCAAAATTGTAGTTTTGTTTTAAAAAGGAAGAAAAATACCTAAATCCTCTTATTTTTTTAAGTCTATTTGTAGCTCCATCTAAGTCCCACATTTTCTCTGTTTGACGATACCACTTTTGTATCTTTCTGCATGGCTAGTGATAGCAATAACAAATACGTGTTACCTTGGACTTGTTCTAAGAACCTTGGACTTGGTCTGAGAGCAATTTCTTTTTCTTTCTTTCTTTCTTTTTTTTTTTACAACCCCTCAGTGGAGTAGGGAAAATAGGTGCAATTACCTCCAATTTGAAAAATGTGCTGATCAATTAAGTCCCCTGCTCAGGGTCACACCGCGAGGTATAGACCCAGGAAGAACAAAAACTTCCAGAAACCTAATTCAGGCAATTTCCATTACAACACACTTGGGACGCAGAACAGCATAGAGTTTAAGTCAGACTTGATGACATTTTTTAGGAAATTCTCAAACTCTGGAATGACTGGGCACCGATTATTAGTGGGTGTTTGAGAAAGACCATTAAACAATATTATCAGTGCCTTGCCAGATGGTAATAATGTCCCCCAAGGGTAAAGACAGAGTAGTGTTAATCCTGAAAGCCCC
>NW_006399841.1:7442193-7460266 GCF_000299155.1 Elephantulus edwardii | reverse complement strand
GGCAATTGTGTGCTGACAAAATATGAAATTTTTATAATGATATAGTTATTCTATATGTTGTGATCTGAAGTGGTCATCTTCCATTTTAACATAACACTGATTTTTTTGCAAAAAGACCTGGTCTTTGAAATTTAACCACGTCCATATGTAAGTTATGAGTGTATTTCAATTTCTCTTTAAAAAAATGCTAAAGCCTTTCATTCATTTTCTTTTCACTAAATTCAACTTTAAAATGTTATGCTGTGAACCAGTCTAGCCAGTCTATTTTTAAGCCTAAGCCCTGCTAGAGCAAAAATTTACAAAGGACATCTTATTGTTGTTGTAGTTGTATGCCAAGATTGACTCACAGCTGGTCCTCCAGTGGGTTTTCAGAGGCTGTGAATTACACGGGAGTTGGGAGCCCATTCTTCTCCCGTCACAGAAGCTGGTGGATTCAAACCGAGTACCTCTGGACAAATTATATTTTAATACTACAAAAAACATTTGATGTTCAATTTCAACTGGTCATTGGTGTTGCTTCATAGCCATTTACTCTCATTGCCTCCAAGACTTAAGAAAGGAAACATGGATATCAGCAAATTGAGTCTATTTTGTCAGAGAACTTTCCCCAAACAACATTGCTTACATCTTAAAAGCTAAAACTTAGACCACTCCTAACATTTGGGAAACTGAGGAAACTATTTTATTCTCATTTTCTTAATTGGGGTGTGGAACAGACCATCAACTGCTCATATGCAAGTTCATGTTAAAACTAAAGAAGGTTAAATCATGTCCACAGGAATCAACATTTGACCTGAGTCTATCTCCCATGAATTTAAAAACCAATTTAGGAATAGGTTTGAGGACTTGAACACTAATAAATGAAAGCCAGATAAGCTGTGGGAAGATATCAAGAATACTGTTCATGAAGAATGCGAAAAGTCATTACAAAGAAAGAAGAAGAAAAGACCAAACTGAATGTCAGAAGAGACTCTGAATGTTGCACTAGAGAGCCGAGAAGCCAAAGCAAAGAGAAGAAAACAAGACCTTAAGGAGCTGAATAGATTTGAAAGGGTTGCTTGGAAACACAAAGCAAAATATTTTCTAGAAATGTGCAAGGAGCTGGAGTCAGAAAATCAAAAGGGTCGAATTCGCACAGCCTTTTTTAAGCTGCAAGAACTAAAGAATAAATTCAAGCCACGAGTTGCAATGCTTAAGGATGCCATGGGTAGAATATTGGATGGTTCAGAAAGCATTGGAGGAGTACGCAGAGTCACTATACCAAAAAGAATTGGCTGACACAGAAGAATTTAAAAAACTACACATGATGAAGAGACAGTGGTGATGAAGGATGAAGGGCAGGCTGCTCTGAAGGGCTTGGCAAAAAATAAAGCTCCAGGAACTGGTGGAAAACCAACTGACGTATTTCAGCAAACAGATGCTGTCCTGCATGTCCTCACCAAGTTGTGCCACAAAATCTGGAGGACAACTACATGACCAACTGACTGGAAGAGATCCATCTTTATTCCAAAAAATGGTGACCAGACAGTGTGTGGAAATTATCGAACAGTACCATGGACTGTTAGGAAAACAAACAGATTTGTCCTGGAAAGGGTTAAACTGGGTGGCTCCTTGGAGGCAAGGATTCTAAGGCTCCGTCTAACATACTTTGGACATGTTGTGAGGAGAGACTGGTCCTTAGAGAGGGACATCATGCTTGGGAGGGTGGAGGGACAGCGCAGGAGAGGAAGGCCCTCTATGAGGTGGATTGATAATTGGGATGGGAGTGTCAGAGACAGTGTGATTGGCACAGGACAGAGCGGAGTTCAGGGCTGTTGTACATAGGGTCGCTATGAGTTGCAAGCGACTCGACGGCACATAACAACAACAACAACATCACTAATATCACACACTAGCAAAATCCTGCTGAAGATTACCCAGAAAAGACTTGAACAGTACATTGACAGAGAACTGCCAGAAATACAAGCTAGGTTTAGAAGAGTTTGTGGCACTAGGGACATTACTGCCAATGTCAGATGGATCGTGGAAGAAAGCAGAGAGTACCAGAAGAATGCCTGTCTGTGTTTCCTTGACTATGCAAAGGCATTTGACTGTATGGATCACAATAACTTGTGGCTAACTTTGAGAAAAATGGGAATCTCAGAACACTTGATCATGCTTATACCAAACCTGTATTTGGACCAAGAAGCAGTCCTCAGAACAGAGCAAAGAAACACTTCATGGTTCAAAATCAGGAAAGGAGTGCATCAGGGATGCATCCTGTCCCCACACCTTTCCAATCTGTACACAGAACAGATCATTCAGGAAGCAGGGTTTTATGAAGAGGAGTGTGGCATGAGGATTAGAGGAAGACTCATCAACAACCTACAATATGCAAATGACACAACCTTTGCTTGCTGAAACTGAAGAAGACCTAAAGTACTTGCTGCAAAAGGTCAAAGACTGTAGTCTTCAATATAGATTGAAGCTCAATATCAAGAAGATAAAGATTCTCACCACTGGGACGATTGGCAGCACCATAATAGATGGAGAAGAGACTGTGGTTGCTAGCAATTATAACCTACCTGCTCAGATCCACAATCAACACTCTTTAAAAAAAAATTAACTGCTATTTATTCATCGTTGCACACTTTTCTCTGTGCCTCCCCAGCCCCCACCCCCCTGCAGTTAGCTTTTCTCTTTGAACACAATCAACACTCTTAATACCAGCAGTCGTAAAATCAAAAGACAAATCATTTTGGGAAAATCTGCTGTCATGGACCTCTCCAGAGTGCTGAAGAGCAACATTATCAGTCTAGATACAAAGCTGTACCTAATCCAGGCCATGGTCTTCTCAATGACTTGTTATGCTTTAGAGAGTTGGATGATGACTAAGGATGACAGAAGAATAATAGATGCCTTCGAGTTGTGGTTCTGGAGAAGAGTCTTGAGCATCCCATGGACTGCCAAGAAAACAAACAGGTCTGTCTTGGAGAAGGTGAAACGAAGTCTCTCCTTGGAGGCTAGGATTTTGAAGCTCTGCTTCACTTCCTTTGGGCACATGGCCAGGAGAGATCAGTCCTTGGACTGATCATGCTTGGAAGGGTGGATGGACAGGGCACGAGAGGGAGACCCCGGATGAGATGAGTTGATACTGTAACTAGGACGATGGAGGTTGGTTTGTCGGAGTTGGTGAGACTGGCTCAGGACAGGGAAGGGTTCAGAATTGTACAAAGGTTTGCTATACATCGCAGATGACTTAATAGTACATAACAACTATAATATACGATGACAGGTTTGGAAGCAGGAGTGGCATCCACTTCCTAAACAACATGCCTCCAGAAACTCTATGAACTTTGATAAATGTTGATAGAGGGACTTCAGGCCTTTTGTTTATAGGGTCGTGATGAATGTGCTCATCTCGAAGGCCATCAACAACAACATTAGGATTCTATTACAAAAAAGAAGAATGATAATGCATCGGAAACCAGTTCTCTACGCTAGCCTCCACTTCTTAGCCAGTATCTGGCTGCTGCCACGCTGTGGCGAAATCTTCTGGTAAACAGCGACACCAAGACTCTGCTCGCTACTCGTGAGCTGATTTCAGTTCATGGCAACGCTGGCTGATGGAAGAGAAAGGCTGCTTTGGCTTTGCAAGGCTGAAGATAGTGGCAGAAGCAAACTCACGTCTGTCTCCTGCAGAGTGCACAGTGGGCTTGAACCGATAAATTTTTGGTTAGCATCTAAGCGCTTTAAGAACTGTGTCACTACGGCTCCTTGATTGGAACTTTAAATCAAACCAGTAAATTCCGAAGCCAAACTTATAACCACCGCAGTAAGCTGCATCTCCCATGAGGTTATATACCGTTTCATAAACAAAGGAACATATGGCATACAAGGAAACATTACCAATTCTATATAAAAAGAAATCAACAACTTTTATCAACAAAATGTATTTTTAAAAAAACCCTGCACGGCAATAGGTTAAGGGAAGGTCACTCTGGAAGGCGTGGATGATTAGGTATTATGTGTATGGCAATTAACAATCTGGAACAGGACCATATTACAAATTGAATTGGGGCAGAGAGAGGGAGGAAAATGTGTACAAATGAAAAACCAATTTCTCTTTGTGAACTTTCATTAAAATGACAATTATAACAATATATTTTTTTAAAAATCTACTGCAAATGAAGCAAAAGTGAGGTCGCTATCCCGACAAAGCAAAATAAAGTCAGTCCCATAATGCACTCTGCCTGCTTATTTGATGGGGGCGGGAGGGGGGAGAGAGAGGTGGGGAAGAGAAAGGAGGCAGAAACAAATGGCATCATTTGCATGGTTCCCCACTAACTAGAAACAGCAAACAACAGGGTAACCACTGCACTTAATCAGGAGGCGGGAAGTGGACTATCCCAGAGGAAATAGTGCGATAGTGAAGATCTTGGGTAGAATCGAGTCACGACAACCTGGGGAGATTCGGCCTCAGCTCATGTCTCATAATGCATGTCCTCCACTAAACAGACCCCCTACACTCTGTGTGGGGTGGGGAGAAAACATCAGGTGGTTCTAAAGGCACTTTCAAAGAGAATAAAATTGAATTTTGAACAGCTATGAAACAAGCTTCGGTAGAATTGGTTTCAAAATTAAACGGTTTGTATGATGTTCGCTTGGACTCCCAGTATATCAAAATCTAAAAATGCTGCTTTGCATGCATTTCCACAGCCCGTGCCTCTGTGATACCTCACTGTTTTGACAAGCATGGTGTATTAGAAGCAAATAAAACACAAAGTGGGGTGGGGAGCCGGGGGACTGTTGTATGGGAGGGAGTCCCTGTGATTTAAAATCATTCAGAGATCAAGGCAAAGATATGCATCTGACATTACTCCCAGTACCTCCCTGGAATTACCTGGAGAGGCAAGGAGGAGAAATTCCAGGCCTGATTCTGCAGCCTGGGAAACGTGTGAGGTTGCCCTTGGACCTGTTACATTTCAGGAAATCTGCTAGAGCACAGTTGACCTTGAAATCCCTCAGTCACCAGGAGTCAGAATCCACACAAGGGCAACTGCTTATGGGATGGTACGATTCTAAGACACGATGTCAAATGTCTTTCATTTTGTTAGCAGCAGGATAAGATTGGCATAGACTTTACCTGTACGCTCCCTGTGAAGGGTTGTGGCGTGGAGTGTTAGAGAGTCAACAAGGACATGAAGTTGTGTGGGGCAGAACTAGCAGCCTGACTCGAGACCCTGTGTCCTTCTATCACTCAGCACTGCCCTTACTTGATGTCATCACAGCTAATACAGCGATGCTTCAAATGGTACTTACAGCCACTCCTGTTTTCTATAGGTGAGAACATTTGGGTCCAGAACATTTACAAGGCTTTTTCAAAATCACATAACTACTGGCAGTCTGGACCCTAACCTGTAACTTTTGACATCAAGTTTGCTGTTTGGGTCTTTTTATCACAATGATGAACTTACTCCTAATTGGATACTTGTTGTTACTTACAACTTTAATTGACTTTATGAAACTGCTGTGTTTTGTAAAAGAGGGTCTTACTATTTGGAGAGGTATGCCAGCGTATTTACAAAATTATCTGCTTACATTCATGAGGATCCTGTCGTGCTTAATTGAGTAATTAAGGGATGGGGCTAAGAGGTTGACTAGAACTGGTAAGTGCTGTAGCCAAACAATTGGGCTGGGAGGAGTTTATCTTACTGTTGTTGTGTGCTGTTGAGTTGGAATTGACTCATAGCTGATTCTTCAGCAGGTTTTCTGAGACAGTAAATTATACAGGAGGAGATTGACCCTCTTTCTTCCACAGAGCAGCTGGTGGATTTGAACTGAGTACCTCTGCGATGATAGCATAAGTCCTTCCCACTAGGCCACTGGTCTATCTGATATCCACATGTTTTAATTTTTTGTAATTCAAAATGATAAATTGATAAATAAGGAAAGAAGAAACAAGAGATTAAAAGGGTAAGAAAGAAGGAAAACAGATTTAGCAAAATGTCAGGTGATTTTCAACACCAGGTAAGATCCCCGGACATGTTTTTGGACACTATCCAGCTGATTCTGACCCGTATCAGTAGTAGAACTACCCCACGGGATCCCCAAGGATGTGGCCTCTCAGAAGTGGGTTGATAGTCCTGTCTTCTGAGGTGCTTCAGGGTGAGTTTGAACTATCAGCCATTCAGTTAATAGGAGAGCCCTAACAGCTTGTACCATCCAGAACTACTATTTTTCAGGAAAGAAAAAGAAAACCGAGGTCAGAAGACCCTGCTAAGGGCAGCCTGCCCCCCCCCCTCATCCTTTTTATCATGACTTCTTGACAAGCCTGTCAGACAGTTCTGTAGATATAAAGCCTCTGGCTTCAACAGAGTATTTGTCAAAGTCTTTCATGATCTTTATAAAGAAGGAAGAAATTGTGGCTCAGATGATAGTGTGGCAAGGTGGATTTAAGACTGGTAAAAATGCCTGTCTCTGTGAGAATAGATTGGGAGCCAACACCAAGCTGGAGGCAGTTCTTTGGTGGAAGGCTCGAGGACTCGGGATAGTGTGTCGCTGTTTGATGTCAATGACAGTGTGGATACTAATGATATGTTGGTCAAATTGACGAGGGACCTAACTTCCAGAGGAGTATCTTTAAATATCTTTCATGATAGAATTATCACCTAAACATTGCTCAATAATTTACAACTTAGAGCCAGCATTAGACAAGTGAAATGGAATGTTTTTCGGTGTCATTGAGAAAACTATGACTCCTAACATATAAGTATGTCCATATGATATAAACAACAGATCTGAATCTTGCCCTGACCACTGGCAATTGGTTATGATTTTGCATGTTATTGAAGACCATCCATGGGAACCATAAACAAGTAACATAACATTCTTAACTTCTAACTAAGTTTGGAGGTTTGAGTCCATCTAAAGGCAGAGGGGCCAGTGGGCAACATCAGGACAGATGGAGTAGAGGATTGAAACTGTTCATTCTTTCCTCTTGCTTGGATCCACAATCAATGCTCTTGGAACGCTCTGTCAGGAGATAAAGAGATACGTTTTGGACAAGTCTACTCTCAGGGACCTCTCAAACATACTGAAGAGCAATTATATCAGCTGGAAGACTAAGGTGCATCTGATTCATGCCATGGTCTTTTCAATTACTTGTTATGAATCTGAGAGCTAGACAATGAATACCGATGACAGAAGAATTGATACCTTTGAATTGTGAAGAGTACAGAATATCCCATGGACCGCCAGAAGAACAAATAACGAGGTCCTGCAGAAGGTGCAGCTGATTGCTCCTTAGAAGCAAGGATGATGGAACTCCGTCTTTCACACTTTGGACATGTACCTAGGAGAGGCTATTCCTTGGAAAACACCATCATACTCAGAAGAATGGCTGGTCAGTGGAAGAAAAGAAGACCTCGTTAGAGATGGATTGACGGTGTAAATTGGCTCAAGTGTATCAGAAATGGTGAGGATGGCACAGGATGGATGGGTTCAGGTCTGTTGTTCGTAGTGTTATTCTGAGTTGTACTTGACAGTACACAACAACATCAAAAACTGAAGTATCTCAGGAAAAAAAGCCTTGTGATATATTTCTGAAAAATCAACACCTAGAACTGCATCATTCCAGTTCTTCTACGACACACACAGGGCTATTATGAGATGGAGATGACAGTAATAGTTTTCTTGTTGTTATTATTAACTAATCAGTGAGGGAAGGAGACATAAAGAGCAGAGAGTGTGACCAAAAGAAAGTAAGGAGTCGTGGCACAATGGTTGAGCAACCGTAATCTGGTGACTGAAAGGTTGACAGTTTGAACCCCAGGCCCACCAGAAAGGAGGCTGGACATTCCAACCAACCGAAGAAAAAACATGATGCTCAGAAGGGAGTCCAAGCCCATTGCTGTGAAGCTCGTTCTGACTCCTGCTGACTCAGGTTTCTGAGGCCGTAAATCCTAATGAGAGGAGACTGCTCTTAATTCTTCTACAGAATGTCTGGTGGGTTTGAACTGCCACACTTTCCGTTAGAAGCCCAACACTTAAGCTACTATGCCACCAGCGCTCCTTCTCCTAACAATTATAACTAGGGCTTCCTATACTTCTTCATTTAGAATTCTAATGTGTATGAATTGACTCAACCACACCAGCACACATGCAGATCAAAACAAAAGCATGTGGGGAAAAGACTGGTGGATTTAAGGGTATTTGTTAGATGTAGATGGCTGTGCTCCCGCCACCTGATTCCTTCCATCATCTTTTCCTCCTTTGGGAAACACTGACGTAAAAATGTCCTCTTCTGTAAATCCCATCCGAGTCGGTGACGTGAGTGCCTGCAGGAGCCACCCAGGTCTCACTTTTCCAGAAGAAAGAACAGAATAATAACGAAATCTACCATTTACTGAGCGTTTCCAGTGGAGAAGCAGTGAATCAGATCGTTTACGAACATTACCTCATGTAATAGCCATGCCATTCTTTCTGTGTGGGCTCTACAGGCCTCATTTTCTAGGTGGGAGACCTAGATGGGTTCAGAGTGGGAGGTGATTTGGTTGAAGTCACACAGCAGGTGAGCATCAGAGATGTGCAGACGCTAAAGCCCTGTTGGGCTGGTGGGCTCTGGAATCTAACGCTTGCTCTTACGCTGGCTGGGCTAGTCCTGCACGTGGAGTTTAGCTCCAGATGGCACACTCTAAGAGAGCGTCAGAGACTTGCCCTGTGTCCATAAGACAGTGTCACTTCCCACTGCCTCAGGGAACAAGGGCACAAGCACTTAGTGGGACAAGCAAGTTAACTGTCACCACAGGAACTGAGTAAATGTTTGCAAAGAAGAAAAACAAAACCAAAAGAAATCCTTGGGGGGAATAAAAGTTTCACGATCATCTGTTGTTCTAGTTGTTGTTGTTGTTAAGTGTCATCGAGTCATAGATGATTCATTAGCAACCCTAGGAACGAAAGACCTGAACACTTGTATAACTTTCATCCTTTCTCCAGGTTCATAGGGTTTCCAGAGGGCAAGCTATTTCGGAAGTGGATGCCACTCCTGCTTCCAAGTTTGTTTTAATCAGGAAGCTCCACGAGACACTGTCCGCCATGAGTAACCATTATCACCTTTGACACATCAGTGTCACAGTGTTCAGCACCACAGCAACCACGAGTTACCTCTGTACAGCAAATTGACAGACCAGTGCTGTACTAAGTGGGTTACAGAGAATGCTGGAAGGGATAAGACATGAGGATGAGGAGCTGGAGGTGGGGAAGCTGGGGAGAGATAGAAGTCAGCCAGGTCCAGAACACAAAGCCAGAGGAAAACGGGGAGAGGTAAACAGCACATGAGGATTTGGATGAGGATGAACAGTGAGGAGCTTCCTGGGATGGAGGTTCTGTTCACATTTCATGGGAAAGAAGGTGGTAAAGTCATCATCAATCTCGAGGCATTTTCAAGTCAGAAGTGCTGTAGTGTTCCAGCTGTTACACGGACTTTGAAGAAATAGGGGTCTTTTTTTCTCTGATAATTCCTAAGTGAGAACACTCAACTTCAAGGTGCAAGGAAGTCAAAGGCAAGACTGGCACTTGGCAGGACCTTGCGTATCAGCTCATCTCATGGAAGGTTCCATTCAGAGTTCTCATCCACCGCTGATGAACGAACTCGCAGCATGAGCCACAGAGGTCTCCTATTGGCCTGGCATAGATTTTTGGTTTAAACAGAGTTGCTACAAAAAAAGAGAAATAACGAGTTGGCTGTGTAGGTAAGGAGTTATGCTGCAACGTTGTGCCCAGAGCCAGGCAGTTCAAATCCACAAGCTGCTCTGTGGAAGATAGACCATCTCTTCCCGTGTGATTTGTTGTTGGGGTGTGCCATCAAGTCAGGACTGACCCATAGCTGACCCTCCGGCAGGTTTTCAGAAGCAGTTAATGGCACAGAAGGAGATTGTCCATGTTGCTTCTTCTGAGGAGCTGGTTGACTCAAACTATGTGCCTTTGGGATCGCAGCACGGTTTCTTACCACTAGGCCACCCAAGTGAATTATTGCCTCTGAAAACTTGCCGGAAGGTCAGCTATGAGTCAGGTCCAAAATTTGAAGGCACATAAAAAGAGTAAAAACATTCCCACTCTAGATTACTATCTATATTACTGCCTATCTCTAACTATTAAGGTTTAGGGCTAAAGTTACCATCCTAAGTAACACAGCTACAAGAAGTTGAGATGCAGTTTGTGATGAAGAAATAAAAATCTTCCAATATATGATGTCATCCCAGACCCCTGAAAGAACCAGGGTGCAGGCTGGCTTTTGTGACTAGACTAAGAAATCTGCTGAGCGGCTGATATTATATAACGGTCAAAAAAAGGAGAAGAAGATAACCTGTGGTTATCGCTCTGTCTTCCACAGTGATGGCTGGAAGATAACCTGTGGTTATCGCTCTGTCTTCCACAGTGATGGCTGGAAGATAACCTGTGGTTATCGCTCTGTCTTCCACAGTGATGGCTTATCAGTCAGCAGCCCTACATTGTACCTGAGTGTCGCTCTAACTTCAGGCCTGAGACAGTCACTTCAAGCAATTAGGCTCTGGTCGTTCCGTATATCATATGCTACTGGACCTCTCAGCGCCAAAATACATAAATCATGGTGCAGAATCGTGCATTTTGCTCCCTATTTAGACTCACTTCACTAGAAGGGAATATGATTCATGACTTCAGCTTGAAAGCCTGTCTGGAGCAGCTCACCCCGCAGCTAGGCAGGCCGTGGATTGGGTTATCCTTCAAGCATTGATGTCCATTTTCCAGAGAGAACATGATACAGCTGTGAGGGTGGTCAAGGGATGCTGGATTCAGTCCCTGGCTGAAATAATAGCCCAGTGCTCAAAAGAGGAGAGGCAAAGGGCAGATACCGCATAGAGTCACTGTTGTAAAGCAGGTCTGACATCGGAGTTGGGGGGAAACTAAGAGGGGATAAATATTGTATACTGCATTGAAACAGATGAGGGAGGAATATATGATTAGGTATTATTGTCAAGACAAGAGTCCAGAATGAAAGCTGCATAATGGAGTGGACTCGGGGGGGAATGGGGATTGTATAACAATGAAAGAATTTTTTTTTTAATATTTCAAAGAGAAAAGTGAACTAGGGGAAGGGGTGGGCAGGGAGGAAAGTACAACATGAATGAATAGAAATCCAAAGCCTCTGTAAACTTTCATTAAAATTAAAAAACAAAAAAGAGGAGAGGCAGTTTGAAAGCAAACCCCACCCTGGACTTGAGCTGTAGAATTTTGTAGTTGAAAGTAGCTTTGAAAATCATAAAAAATCAGATTCTCATTTTACAGAAAGAAATGCAGATGTCCTAAAACTAAAAAATAAAAATAATTAAAAAATCTCTTTCAGTCATTGTTTTTCCTTCCCCCCACCCACCTCCCCAATGGAGAGTTTCTCCATTTTACTGTGTTTATAGTAAAAGAGAATCGAGGAAACAGGAACCCCCCCAGAACTTTCTTTTCCAAATCCTGCCTCTCAGAATCATTGCTGTGTCACTTTGCCAGAATTGCTGTTGGGTTCCAGGTCCATCCTGAGTCCTGCGGGGTTGCCTTAGCAAGCTCCCTGGGGCTTTCCTCTTTTCATCCCAGATCCCATCCAGAACAGTCACGAGCTTTGCTAGAGAAATTTTTTGTAAATGGACTTACGTGCTAAAACTCTACATTCTTACCATTGCAATAAGGGGGAGAAAATTAAGACGCTCTTTTGAATAGGAAAGTTGCTTAATCTATTTGAATATGGATATATGCAGTTGCCTGGATTTGAGGTAAGATAAATGCAGGGTAATTTTGCTAAAAATACTTTCAAAAAAAGCAATTAACTGAAGGGCATCTTGATGCTCCAGGATGTTCGTTCACGCCATTTGTTTCAGGAAGACGAGCGCTGCATTTCTATTCACATGAGAGTCGAGACTTGTGGGAACAGCTTTATAAATTGATTTCCCTTTTAGATCTTGGCCTCTCATAGTGTGTTCCATGGGTCAGCGGTGTTAGGGACCAAATCATTTCCCCCTCAGAATATGTGCTGGAATTCTAATCTCTATACCTACAGATTTTTCACATCTTTCCAATCACCTGCTAGGCGTCTATCTGAGAGCTAAAAAAGAAGAAAGATGAGAGGAGAGGAACTGATGCATCTGAGTGGTGGTGTTAAGAGAAGAGTGTTGAGTAGATTTTGTGGACTGCCAAAAGAACAAACAAGTATGTCTTGGGAAAAGTACAACCAGAATGCTCCTTGGAGGCAAAGATGGTAGATCTTTGATTCCTGTATTTTGGACATGTTGCTAGAAAAGGCTATTCCTTGGAAAGGCGCGTCATACCTGGAAAGAGGGAAGGTCAAAAAAGGAGAGGAAGACCCTCAATGAGGTGCATTGATACAGTGTGTGAGACAATGAGCTTCAAGGTGCCGGGCTGTTAAAGATGGTGCGGCACAGGACAGAGTTCAGATCTGTTGTTCAGAGGGGTGATGGGGCACTTAACCATTACTCCAGATGGATCTAATCCTGTCTGGGAATAGGGATTTCTTTGTAATGTTAATGAGGCCCTACGCTGGCACATAACAACAACAACAACATTCATGTAGGGTGTGTCCTAACCTTCATCACTTCCCAGTTATAAAGAGAAGATGAGACAGAGGTAATGATGTGCTGAGAAAGGCATCATGACTGCAGCCACGTGAGGATTGTCCTTGAGCCAAAGATCCATCCAAGCAAAGCTTAGCCGTGCTGGCAAGGAAAGAATCTATACCACACACTGTGCTGCGGATTTACAGCCTCCAGATGTCAGACGTGAGAGAAAATAAAGTTCTCATCTTTGAAGCCATACCTATATGTGATATTTGTGTTTTTGTTGTGTACTGTCGAGTCAGAACCGACCCATAGCTGACCCTCCAGTGGGTTTTCAGAGACGGTTAATTGTACAGGAGGAGATTGCCCATCCTTTTCCTGTGGAGCCGCTGGTGGCCTCGAACCACGTGCCTTCAAGATTGCAGTGCAGCTTCTTCTTGCCCTAAGCCAACGGAACTCCTCAGAAATACAAACGCATTGCCATTGAGTGGAAACTGACTCACGGTTGACACTCCATTGGATTTCTGAAGTTGTGAATCACAGTAAATGTAATTGCTCATCTTTCCCCCTCAGCAGAACGAGGTAACTAAGACAAGAGGTGTCTGCATTAGTGTCACTAGTTGTTGTTGTCAGGTGTCATCAAGTGGACTACAACTCACAGTGACCCTATGAACAATGAATCTGAACGCTGCTCTGTCCTCTGCCGTTCTCCTCATCTCTGATGTACTTGAACCCATTGTCACAGTCTCTGTGCCCAACCACTTTGCTGAGGGTCTTTTTCTTTGCAATGACACTCCACCTTCCCAGCATGGCATTTTTCAAGGACGGGCCCCTGCGAACCACATGCCCAAAGTTCTAGGAGACAAAGTTTCACCATCTTTGCCTCCTAGACTTGCAGAAGTCCAGGCCCCACTGCAGGCTCACTGAACTTGAATTTACATTTTAACAAGGGCCCCGGGTGATTTGCGAGCTTGCTGAAGATCGTGGAAAGCTGCTATAGATCTGCCAGGTGGCTTGAGATCATTAGCAAGAGGTGTCATTCCTCTTCCCAGTTTATAGTTCCCTTTACTTGATCAAAGAGCTCGCAGTGCACATCAACTACTTGAATCCTCAAGGATAAATGCCTCATAAAACACATTCCAAGAATATTTCCTTAATTAATAGGTGGAACCATATGAAAATCACCTACACTGTAAATTTTTGAACAGAAAAAAAAGGCAGTTTCCTATATTTTATTGTAAGATCAAAGCCATCACTTAGTGAGTACCCACAATGCACCGTGCTTCGTGTTAAATGTTTCATTAGTATACGCTAATCCACAGAACACTCTGAGCTGGAGATTATTAAAGTCTATGCTGAGGAAAGTAAAGAATAAAAAGGTTATGGTCCCAAAGTTAACAAGAAATGAAAAAGTGCAGGTCCAGACTCTAAGTCCAAGGTCCAATGTGTCTCAAACGTGAACCTCAGTCTACCTGTATTAGTGTCATATGAGAAGTTTGTTGAAATTCATGGTTAGTTCTCAGGCAGGGACTATCCCAGTGACTCCAACAATGGGCTCGGGCATATTAGAGATGATGAGGACGGCACAGGGTAGGGAAGGATCAGATTCTTGTTCAGCTACTGTGAAGAATGGTTTTGTACTGGTCAATATTTGGGGCTTGACCCTGGACGTTCAGCCTCATTTATCTCTCCAGCCTTTCTAACAATCTTAACATCCACAGTACCAAGTAATACATTTTTCCCACTTAGACTAGTCAGAGTAGATTTTGTCGGTTGCAACTGAGCCCTGTCCGTTTCTAATAGAAGTCTTAGAACAAAACCCAGCACCTAAAGAGCTCTGATTCTCGGCACATTGATTAATCACGCCTTTGGATGCTAACCCTGCTCTCCTGCACATCTGTCCCCCCGCATCTCAAGCTAGCACAAAGTTTCAGCCTATGTGCAGTCAATCACTATACATCCCTCCATCTCAAAAGAGATATTAGTGTTCCAATTAAAAAAATGGGAACATGAGATTAAAGGCAAAAAAAAAAAATCAATAATTCAATTGGTGGATTTTTTTCAGATTATTGTATGTATTATGTATCATATAGTTAACTTATGCACCACGTACTTGGAGTTGACCGTCAAGCAAGGTTTCAAAGGCAGAAAATTGCACAGTAGGAAATCAGCCATCTTTCTCCTGTGGAGCAGCTGGTGGATTCAAACTGAGAGTCTTTGAGTTGGCAACACAACTCTCCCACTAAACCACCAAAGCTCCCTTATCATAAGGACAGTAATGTGATATGCCAAACTAAAAAGCCTCGTTGCCCTGGAGTCCGAATCATTTTAGTTTATTGAGACAGTAAATTTACTGTCCAGGGGAAGGAACAGTGCAAGGATCTGGCAGCAGAAGCCAGGAGAATTTTCTACTAGGAATGGGGAAGTAACCCACCATTTATACTCTTACATCAACAAACTCCTCTACACGGTTATGTTAAGGAATGCACAGTGTAAGAAGAAACCACTGTCCGCATGACCTTTATCTATTTCTTTTGTTTTTTTATTAATCCCACCTAAACTTTATTTTTTTAGATAGAGTGTTATTTTAATTGTGATTTTAACAAACTTTTTCAGAGGAGTTAGATTTTCATTCACTCATTGCTGCACATTTTACCCCCTCTCCTTCCCTTCCACTTTCTCCAGTTCACTCTTTTTTTTAGTATTTATTCATTCTTGCACAATTACCTCCCTACCCTACCCCTACCCCCACCTTGAGTAGAAACAAGGAGATCAAGGATTAATCTCCACCAGAACTACTCACTAACTATTCAAAGAACTAGGAAAACAAATCTAAGACGAATTTTACTGCATCAGTTTAGGTGAGGCCATTTTGGGGCATTTATGAGTCGCAAACCACTCGATGGCACATAACAACAACAACAACCACCACCATATGACAGTCACAGGAATAAGATCTAGGATTTACAACATAGCTTTTGTAGGGGACACAATTCAATTTGTTCGTTTGTGTGTGCTTTACTGATTATGGAAAGGCATTTGACTGTGTGGATCATAACAAATTATGGCTAACATTGCGAAGAGCGGGAATCCCAGAGTACTTATTGTGCTAATGAAAAAACTTGACCTAAGCCTAGAGGGTGTTGTGCAAACAAAGCACAGCAACATTGCACAATTTAAAATTAGGAATAGTGTGCATCAGGGTTGTGTCCTTTCTCCATACCGAGTTTATCTATATGCTGAGCAAGTTATTTGAGAGGCTTGATCCTTTTTTCCCCCCACAAGTTTATTTACAAAATTCTAATACAAATTCTTTCAATTTCCCTCACTTCCCCCATCAAAATGTACAAACCAATGATTAATCCCCTCTTCCCCCTGCACATCCACATCCCTCTGCTTCCAGCCTCTGCCACCTTCCTGGATCCTTATACTCATTCTACAATAACAGTCTTATTCAATATTTATCCCTGTGGGACTGAGTTAGTTCACCCAGCATAATGTTCTCCAGTCCCTCCCAAGTTAGGTAATCATTTACAAAGTTATTGCTCCTGTGTGCTGCATAGTATTCCATTGTGTGAATGTATCATAATTTCTCAATCCATTCATTTGTGGTTGGACATTTGGGCTGTTCCCATGTTTTTACGATGGTGAATAATGCTGCTATGAACATTGGTGTATAAATCTCGGTTTGTGCCTCAGTTCTCATATTCTCAGGGTATTTTCTCAGTAGTGGAATTTCTCAGTAGTAGGGTCTTATGAAATTTCTATGTTCAGCTTTTTGAGGAAGCGCCAAACTGATTTCCAGAATGGTTGCACCATTTTACAATCCCACCAACAATTTGTAGCATCTTCTCATTCCTTTCTCTTTCTCCCTAAAAGAATAGTTACCACAGAATTCCCTGGCTCCATAACGTGATTTGACACCAGGATTATTGCTGTTGGATTTAAAAAAAAAAAAAAAAGCTTCACCTTCCCAAGTTTACTGTCCCAGTGTCACCACTATATCTGAGTCTGCAAGCTCACATTATTTTCACACCACTCTCTGGAGAGGCCCTAATTTTTCGCCTCAGAGCACTGAGCCGAATTTCCACTGGCTTCATCCTTTCTCTCTATCAACATGAAAGATTTTGACGTAGATAAATGTGCGCCTACTAAATTATTTGTAGTAGCAAATGTCGCTATAATGAGATCAACCAAGCACTATTGCCATGGGCCTCTCTGTAAGCCTGCAAGAAACAGGCCAGCGGGAACTGAACTTTCTGCTGATAATACTCACGGTAACAAGATGCGGCCATCGCTCCTTTCTAAAAGAATCATAATGGATATTGATTCTTAGTTTGGGAGTTTGGTTCATTAAAATAACAAACAGAATTCTATGGGGAATAAGCTGTATTGATTGGTTCATTTTGCTTTATGGGTTTGTTTCCTATGTAATATGTAATTGTATTTTATAGTTGCTATAATATTCAGGAATTAAAGATCTAATTTGGCTAAAGAATAATTGACTTATAAATTATGAAACATTCTCTCTCATCAGAAACCTAGATAACCAAACAAAATTTTAGCAAATGTTGTCTTTTTAGATTGCTTTGTTTGAGGATAGGAGATGGAGGCATAAGAAAAGACTTTTTTTCCCTTTTTTTCTGTCTATCATTTTTTAATTTTCTTAGCACTTAAGCCAATAGTAATGAATTTAGGGATTTCAGGCAAGCCTGTCAAATTTTTGCTGAGGTCTATTAAACTGTCTTTTCTTTCACACTATTTACCTTCTAAAATCTCAAAATAAGTTGCCATCAGTGAGTGGTATGGTGGAAAAAAGCATAGGTTCTGGAATGATTCAGATTCAAAATCAAACCCTACATTTTACCTGTTATTCAGACCACTTCAAGTTACTGGATGGAATAATTTAAGACTTCAGAATGTTGTTTTTCCAAACCAAACACAAATGTTCAAAAGCCTTTAGTTTCTTCTGTGCTCATTTCACTAAGTATACTGCACATTTATACCCAGGTTGGAAAATATACAGTCTTGCCTGGATTATTTTGTGATAGCCATGAGAATGACAGGCTTCTGGAGATGAAAATCAAAACAACTATGAGATATCGTCTCACCCCAGTAAGAATAACAAAATTTAACACAACAGCAAGCAACAAATGCTGGCAAGGTTGCAGAGAAACTGGACCCTTATTCACTATTGCTGGAAGTATAAAATGGTACAACCACTATGGAAGGCAGTATGGCACTTTCTCAAAAAGTTGCAAATAGAAATACCATCTTATCCAGCAATTCCACTACTGGGAATATACCCTAAAGAAACCTTAACTGACACCCAAGCAGATATATGCACACCCATGTTTATCAAGGCTTTGTTCACACTAGCAAAGAGTTGGAAACAACCCAAGTGCCCATCAGCAAATGAATGGATAGAGAAGCTCTGCTATATTCACACAATGGAATACTATGCTGCATTGAAAAACAAGGAACGCAGGCAATATTAT
>NW_006399841.1:7426514-7437745 GCF_000299155.1 Elephantulus edwardii | reverse complement strand
ATGAGGTGGATTAATTCAGTGACTGGGGTAATCAGGATGGGTGTGTCAGACAGAGGCAGTGAGATTGGCACAGGATAGAGCAGGGTTTAGGGCTGTTGTACATAGGGTAACGAGATTGGCCAGCCTTGCCCTCTTGTCAGATTTAAATTGAGCAGATTTAGAGGTAGTTAATGGGAATCTCTCTCCTAGTAGGAAAAAGAAATACAGAGTCTAGTACTCTTGCATCTGGACCAGAGATTCCTGCACCGGTCAGAACCTAGACAGGAGGAGTAGTAGCAGCAGCAGCAGAGAACCAGAGACCAAAATGAGACAGAGTTGACCAGGAACTGCCGCTCCAAGGATCAGAGCCAAAGCCAGTGATTTCACCCAAGAACGTCAAAGGACTGGAGATGGATGGGGGTCAAAGATGCCATAACTGACAAAAAATAAGAGAGTTTTGTAATGCTGGCCTAAATCCATATGTCCGAAAGTCAAAGAACCTTTGAGTACACCTGAGAAGCTATACTAACTGAAGGATTGTATGCTGTTTCTAACCTGAATTGTAACTTGTTCATTTCCCCAATAAACCTGATAATCGTTGTATGGTCTGTGTGTTCTGTGTGGACATTGCAACAGATTAGCACACTCAGTGGTAAACTGGATGTGTATGTATATAACCATCCTGAGATAGCTCTTAATGAGGAAAAAAAATTAGTATTTTAATTATGCTGAATGTTTTTTAAGAAACAAAATCACAAATACAATCTTGAAAAACTGAAAATTTTCATAAAAGAGAATATAACAGTATCTTTCAAGGACAGCATTCAAGCAAGGTAATAATAAAAAAAATATTACTGTAACCAGAAATCATTATATTAGGGGGATAGGAGAAGAAGTTTAAAAAGTAATTAGAGAGTATAAAATTACATTTAAAATGGCAGCTTAAGTCTCTTATGTAGAAAATCAGAGACAAATATACAGAGAGAGAAAGATGAAAATAACGAAGAACGATTTCCTGTGAGAGTAGATTCATGAGTGGAAAGAATGATACAGTTACTGCTATTTGACATAAGCATTTTGGTAGTACTATTTGACTTTCAGAATTGTGACACTTATTATTGTGATAAAAGAAAAGAATTAATCATCTATGCAGAAGTAAACAAAACAAAATGGCTTTGTGATGACAAATTCTTGGCAGGGCTTAAAAAGATTTAGAGAAAAGGAAAAAAAACAAAGAAAATGTCACTGCAGTGTTTAAGTGCAGTTCTGTTTTCTGTATTCAGGGACCCACATGTATCTCTGATCACTGTACTTAGAAAAGTTTCAATAAAGTAGAAAAAATAGCCAAGAAAACTCTTACATTGCGCCATGGGTGAAGCTGCTTCACTATACCATAATCACCTTCGGCTAAAACAACTGGTGGCACATTACTCAAAAGCTGGAGTAGTGATAAAATAGGATGTTCTTTCTGGAAAGATGAAGACTCTGAAGGTTAATATCATCAAGCTTCATGGATTATTTGTCCCAAGATGAATGCATATACTGTAGGAAGAACAGAGACAGAGACTTGAACACAGATGTCTTCATCATCGCAAATGGAAAAACTATTTAGCAACTGGGAGAAATAGGATAAATCATTAAGAAATCATTAGACTGGTAACTAAAAACTCAGTAGGCCAAGTCCACCAGCCTCTGTAATAGAAAAAGATGAATTGTCACCAACTTTAAAGATTTACAGACCAAGAAATCCAATGGGGTGCTGTCAAGAGTTTGAGCTGACTTGTTGGAAGTAGGTTTACCTGAATTATGAACTTCAGTGCAAATGTTCCAAATGCTTCATCAAGAATCTCTCAACTAGTGAATCACTGATACACACAACAATACTGATTAATTTCAGTGTTGAGTGAAATAACCCAGACACAAGAGTATATACTCCGTTCATTTTGGCACTGCTTTTTCAACTATCCATATATGATTCAAATAATTTTTTCCCCTATTTAACTCATTCTAGAGAGTCACTGAAACCTTCCAGGAGTATAGCACTTCTACCTCAAAATATAACCTTATCTATGGAGAAAGGCATTAATATTTGTTGAAAACTTTTCTGTGATAATAGCATTACATTTAACCCTGAGACTAACACTGACCTAGGCTATCATTACTCTAAAGTAAAGGTTAGTGTACTGAAACTCAATGAGGTGCAATAGCCTTGGCCAGTCAGCTGTGCATGAAGATCTGTTTGACTGCTGGGTCCCTGCTCTTCTGATACTACCAGATGGTGGATAATTTAATTCTACTCTCTCATTGTCAAAGAAGAAAGAGATTATGGGGAACTGGAATCAGAACACTCTTAGGAAAGGCAATTACATCTGTTACCTCCTGGAAATCTAGAGAGGATGGTAAAAGTGCCTTTTTGCTGCAAAGCTGGGAAGCTTCCTTGTGAGATGACGCTTCCTCTTTGAGATGTGAAGACACCTCAAGGCCTGCTTCGGCCTTGCTCGTTCTGAAGCCCTCTGTTCTCTTCTGCACAATTACATGTACATAGTATGACAGGTTTGGAAGCAGGAGCGACATCCACTTCCTAAACAACATGCCTCCAGAAACTCTATGAACTCTGATAAATGTTGATAGGTGTAGAGGGGGTTCGGGGTCACTATGAGTCACGCTCAGCTCAAAGGCAATCATCATCAACAACAACAACAATGGTTTGAGAAGTTTTATCTCCTGAATTAACTTCATTAATGATTTGGAAACATTTCTTTCTCCTGGTTGGAAAAGAGATGCGGAAACAAGTGATTGATGATCAATAATTAAAATTTTTGAAAATAAAAACTCAAACCAGAGCTTTGAACCAATTCTTCCTCACCACTAAGGAAGCAAATCCAGGATGAATCTGAACTTGCAAAACAAGGATCAAATAGGACGATAGCTGATCAGGAAATATCACTATTGTGCCAAAGGTTTATAATTAAAAATGTCTTTCTTAGCCATTAATTAACTGTATATTTTGTGCTGATTTTTGTGTTTATTGTATTAAAAAGAGAGGATATTGAAAGAATTTGTTCTTGAAAACAATGTATTTGAATTTTGTAAATAGTAGGAGAAAAAAAGAGATAGAGGATTAGCATAGGATACAAGTCTCATCCTATAAGAGGTTTCTATAAACTCATGGGATCCCAATGCTAGCTCTCTCCCTGGGATTCTCACTTTCTAGCTGCATCACAACTGACTGATAATCTACAACACTCACCAGTTTCTGCACAACCAACCTGTATACCTGCAGTCACATGAGTCTTTCCCCTGATGGGTCCAAGTCTCTGGGATACCTGCCAGTGAACCACCAAACCCAAGGGACATAGAGGGGTAGGGGAACTGAATGAAGGAACAGCCACTGAGGTCAGAAATCATGGAGTAATACAGCAGATTAAACACCTTGGACATTATTGACTCTGTACTTCTTGTTACTAATCTGTTGTTAATCTTAGCAGAATGAATTATGAATACAATTACTGTACTATAAACCTAATTTCCCTTTAAAAAATAAGCATCGTCTGTTACACTGCATCAAATCTCTCTATAAGCATGCTCCCCACCAGTGATGGGCTACTCAGAGAAGGCAATCATTGTCTCGCTCTGAATGTATGCTACTCTCCACAGTCCTGGCAATAACCCAATCTTGCACTTCAAGCTTCTGAAAGAACTCGCTACACCTCTGCTGAGTCTCCTACTCCAGGGCTGCTACCTGTGATTTTTACTGTTCCAATTATTCCACCTTACTAAAATTTTCAAACTTGAGATCTTTGCCAATTTCACTTCATTCTCCATGTCTGAACCGGTTCAAACATGTTCAAAGCTACGGTTCTAATGGCTACACGCATTAGATGAATAATGGAGAACCTTCCTAACGAGTTGCACTAGGATTTGACTCTCACCAAAGTCAGCCAGTCAAATCTTGGTGATTTATTTAAGAAGTGATTAAACTCCCTTGATCAATGACTAAGGCTCAGAGGTGACAAAACCTTGCCAGACTTGCTCCTCTCTTTCTGAAATGAAATGAAAGGAAAGTGAGAGAACTAAAGTTCCAGCCTGATCACAAATGGATGGTGTTTAATATTGATCACGAGGGGATGTCTTTAGGTTAAATAAATGGCAGCATATGGAAATCTGCCCTCTTTCCAGCCAGAATAATTTTTAAAAGCCTCAGGATGAAACCTTCAAAAAGGAGTTAAGTGCTGCAGCAGATAGCTGCAAACAATTACTTCTTAAAAACAAAACTGAAAAACAGGCTAATTAGTTTACAAAGTCCTGGCTGTGCCAAGAGTGCAATATAAATCCATCCCACTTAGCATTCACCCATGTTTCAATAACACAGAGAGTCTGCAAAGTGCTGTAAATTCAATTGTAAGGCAAAATCCTGGTGCATAATTCCCCAGCCACTTAAATATATACCCCTACAAGGACAATTTAGCTAAAACCTATCATAAAGCAGCATATTTCTTGATATCTAATTGGTAAACTTCTACATTGCCTGTGTTAAACCCTTTGCCAGGAAGTAGATTCCAACTCATTGGTAAACTTCTATATGTTGTTGTTGTTGTTGTCGTCGTCGTCGTCGTCGCTGGTAGAAGTCATCAAGTATGACTCACAGGGGCTCTATGAACAGGAGATCCGAACCCTGTCCTGTCCTGTGCCACCCTCGTCATCTCTGACACACGAGCCCACTGCTGCGGTTATTGAGTCAGTCCTTCTCATTGAGAGTCTTCCTCTCTTTTACCGACTCCCCACCTTTCCAAGCATGACGTCGCTCCTAGCAACATGCCTAATGTAAGACGAGGCTTCACCATCCCCTTTCCTCCAGGGAACACTCGGCTTTCACTTTCTCCGAGACTAATTTCTTTGTTCTTTTGGAAATCCATGGGATTCTCAGCACTCCTCTCCGACACTACAATGCAGAGGCATCAATTATTCTCCCATCATCCTTATTTCTCATCCACCTCTTAGATGCAGCACTGAACATGCTTACTAGTCTGTGCTGGGAAATTTGGAAGACAGTTACCCGGTCAACTGATTGGAAGAGATCCATATTTGTTGCCATTCCCAAGAAACATGGCTTAACAGGATGTGGAAATTATCAAACAATATCATTAATGTCACATGGAAGCAAAATACTGTTGAAGATCATTAAATAACAGCCAGCACCGTGAATTGACAGAGAACTGCCGGAAGTACAGGCTGAGCTTCAAAGAGGCCGTAGGACCAGACGTACCATTGCTGATGTCAGATAGACCTTGGCTCAGAGCAGAGGACACCAGAAAAATGCTACTTGTGTTTTATTTACTAGTCAATGACATTTAAGTATGTGGACCATAATAAACTAGGAGGAGATGGGAATTCCAGAACAGTTAACTATGCTTATATGAAACTTCTTCACAGCCCATGTTAAACCCTTTGCCAGGAATTAGATTCTAGCTCTGTGGGGTTTCTTTCTCTCTTTATATGTTCAACTATCTACTTTAACCCTTTTTTCAGATGTATAGTGGGTATTCCAAACTCAACACATCCAAACTGAGCTTGCCTCTCCCCACAGTGGCAGCTTTGTTTCTAAGATGCTCAAAGTAAAACCATCCTTGGAGTACTCCTGTCTCTCTTTAGCAATCTATGAGAAATTGTATTGGTTCTACGCACAACATACACTGCTGTTATTCTGCTCTATGTTGCCATAATTCTAGGTAGGCTATGCAGCCTAGCTCCCTAAAGCACTCATATGTGGACTTGCAGCGTTTGAATTGAGTCTGACTCCTGCTGAGCCCATGTGGTCAGAGTAGACTGTCACCCAAGCTTTCTTTTGAGGTGCCCAGGGGTGAACTCCAAACCCCAATCTTTTGGTTAAGCAGCCAAGCACGTTAACGATTTTTATCACCTATGGCCTCCTGGTCATATGGATTCAGGGTGACATGCAGTTTACAATTGAGTGCTTACTTGAAGGCCAATCATTCACAGTAATCCTGTGGCACTGTAGGAGAAGTGCCCAGGGATCTCCTTCCACAAAGGTTGCACCTGAGGGTTTCAGGGAAGTCAACAGAGGGATGCATATCTAAAATGAGAATTAGACAGTGATAGGGGCTGTATTATTTGAAGAAACTCCTGGTGTCAGGATTGGCGAGAAACTCATCAACAGTACACATGACGCAGATGACACAACCTGACTTGATGATATTTTAAAGGACTTACTGCAAAAAAAAATCAAAGACAATGGCTGGCAATATGAATTAAAGCTTAACATCAAGAAAAGCAAATGTTCACCACTGGACCAAGAGGCAACATCATGATAGATGGAGAAAAGATTGTCAATGGTTTCCTTTTTCTCAGAATTATAATAAACATGCATGAAAGCAGTGGTCAAGAAATAAAAATAAAGATCTCTTGAAAGTACTAAAAAGTATGAATGACAAATTAAAGACTAAGATGTGCCTAATCCAAGACACGGTACTTACAACTGCTTCAAATACATGTAAGAGTTGAACAAAGAATAAGAAAGTCTGAAGAAGAATGAATGCATTTAAACTGTGGTATTGGTGAAGGGTACTGAATATATCAAAAACTGTCTTGAAGGAAGTACTCCTGAGAGACAGGGTTGGAGAAACTTCATTTCACATATATTGGATATGCTGTCAGGAGCGATTATACCTTAGAAAAATATATCATGCTGAAAAATGGAGGGAGGTGAAGTAGAGGAAGACCCATCATGAGATGGATTGACATAGTGACTGTGACAGTGGACTTAAATATGGTGGAAATTATGAGGCTGACACAGGATAGGGCACAATTCTGTCATTCATTAGCTCACTTTGAGTCTCAGGTGACTCAATCACACCTAATAACAATCACAACAACAGGACCAGGTGGGTAGACCGAAACTAAGAGTACATGATTGGTCAAAGATATTATTCTTCAGTTTATTACAAAATGGTTCTGGGACCATAGCAAGACAGATTTTAAGTGTTTCTTTTAACTATTTGGACAATTCTTTCTGAGGATCCATTTTAAAGTTTTATGGTTAATGTTGTGCATCAAGACTCTTCTAGCACGAGCGATTGCATCTTACATCTGTTTCTAGTGACTGACCCTTTGGAAATAAATTCGGATGTTCTGTGACTGCCAGACCTCAGTAAAAATGAACGTCTCCTTTGGGGGAGACGGTTAGGTCAGCATCGAGTTAGAGAGACTGCTGTTAGGAAAAGCAGCTGTCAAAACTCAACATGAATATCAGATTCACTCCAGGACTTTAAAATAAAGTTAAATCTCTGCTTTCAGATTGCTTTATCTACACCAAGTGCCTCCAATTTTAAATACTCACACATATATCCATTGTGGCTGTTGTTAGCTGTTACAGAATTCTGATTTACAGTGTTAGCTATTTTTCCTTAAAACAATCATTTCATGAAGGAAGAATCTTCTGCATGTTTCCTGTGCTCTTTTGTGAAGAATTCTCAAAAGCAGCATGATGGCTAATAATGTGTGTCAATGCAGTCATGATCCTCATTATCGTGTAACGACCCTGTGTTATAAATCCTGACTCGACGATGTTAATAAGGCAGAATTACAACGAGATCTGTAAAAATAGATTAGCCATAGCTGAGTAAGGGTATGTCTCAGGGGCATGGCCTGCACAGTGCTTTACATCTGCATCCTCTGGGTAGATTTTAGTGAGGTTTTTTGGTCAGATCTACATCTGGCTATCCCACTTGTGCTCTCCAGACTTCAACCATGAACCTGCTAAAGGTGTCACTTTTGAACTGTCAGTCTTTTAAAGCCAGTTGCTACCACCCTGCTTCCTAACCATGACCTTGAATGTGTAAGCCTCTAAAGCCTTAGCCTCCAAAGCCAGCAGTGTGAGGTCTTGCCTGCTTGTTGGAGAGTTGAACTATACCTTCCTACATGTCTCTCTTGAAGTCTGTCCTCCACTTGAACTTGCTCTACAAGCAGAGGACCTATTTTCTTTGCAAGGGGGGTGGAGATAAAACAAACTTTCTCTCTACATATTTCTTTCTTTTTTTTAAATGGTACATTCATGCAATGGAATACTACACAACACGCAGAAGCAATGATTTTGTAAATTGTTACCTAACTTGGGAGGGACTAGAGAGCATTATGCTGAGTGAAGTAATTCAGTCCCACAAGGACAAATGTTGTATAAAACCATTGTTATAGAATGGGTATAAAGATCCAAGGGGGAGAGGTTGGAAACAGAGGGGTGAGGATGTGCAGGAAGAGGGGGTATTAATCATGAGGTTGTACAATTTGATGGGTGGGGTGGTGAGAGAAACTGGAAGAATCTGTTCCTGAAATCAATGTATTTTAATTTTATAAATAAATTCGTATATTTTAAAAATCTCTATAATTTCTTGGGTTTTCTTCTCTAGAGAACCCAGCCTAACACAATGAGTACATCTCCACCTTTTGTGCCTGTGACCCACCCACCCACGGACCTTTTGGAGATGCAGAATCAGCACAAGTGGAGAAAGCCTGACATTTAGCTGGTCCAATAAGCTCCCAAGGAGCCCTGGGGGTGCAACGGTTACATTATCAGCTACTAACTGAAAGAGTGACTGTTGGAACCCATCCCGTGTTTCTAATAAGGAGCCCTGATGTTGTATCGTGTAATACATCTATTAACCAAAAGGTCAGCAGTTAGAATTCACCAGACACTCTGAGGGAGAAAGGCGGGCAGTCTTCTCCTGTCAAGATTTTGATGTCACCAGGTTTGGTATCATTTTTTTCAGTGTCTTTACAGAAGAAAGGTCAGGTGATTTGTTCCCATAGAGACAAAAGCTGAGGGGACCCTAAGGACCAGTCCTCCTCCTCTGCCACATGGGATCATGGTGAGTTAGAACTGACTCAGACAGTCGTATTTCATTAGTAATTCAAGAAGGTCCCAAGTGATACAGGTGCTGCTGGTTCATGGCCCACATTTTGAGAAGTAAAGCAGAAACATAAGATTAACAAAGAAATTGTTGTGTTTATTCACCATTAAAATTATTAGTTGCTGCCAAACTGTCTTCAAAGTGGTTGAGACTATTTATATCTCTGGTAGCAAAATATCTCATTTTTCATTTCTACGTGTTCTTGCCAACAGTTTGAATTTTTAAGTTTTGTGCAATATGGAGAGTATGGGATTGTACCTTATTTCAGTTTCTGTTCTCTGGTAACTATGGTTGGACCTCTTTTGTCTGTTTCAATGAAGGACATCGTGGTTGGAAAGGTAGAGGGGCAGTGCAGGAGAGGAAGGGCCAAGATGAGATGGATTGACTCAGTGACTGGAGCCATGGCATTAGGTCTGTTGGAGAGATGATGAGATTGGCACAGGGCAGGGCAGCTTTCAGAGCAAACGTACACAGGGTTACTGTGGGTTGGAGGTGACTCAATGGTACCAACAATAACAATAACAGCAACAGCTATGTACATGGTGGTATTCCACTTTTGGGTGTTCTCATTCTTCTTCAGTTATTTGTATTTTAAATGTATTTATATGAACAGCTTTAAAATATTAACCTTTCCCTTGGTATTCTTTGCCGAGATTTCACCCAGTCTGCATTTCTCTTTCAATGTCCTTTTATTGTACAAAATATTTTACTTGTAATATGTTAGAAGACCCCTAGCAAGGTGGATTGACACTGTGGCTGTCACAATGGGCCGAAGCACGTCAGAGATCACGAGGGTGGCACGGATCAAGGCAGGGTTCTGAGCTGATGTTCACAGGGTCGCTGTGAGTCACCGTCCACTCAATGGCACATAACAACCTAATTAAGCCATTATCCCTTTTGGTTTGTGGTTTGGAGTCGTGTTTAAGAATTTCTTCCTAAGCTCTAAAGCAAAAAAGAAATTCACATATATTTTCTTTGAAACCTAGTAAGAGTAAATGACATAAAGTGTGGGATTCTTTTGTTGTTGCTTTTTCCAAATAGAAAATTAGTTTACCCAATCCCATTTACTTACAAGCTCATCTCTTCCACACTGATTTGGAGACTTTTTCCTATTATGTTTCTACATCTATATTACTTATAATAAATATAAAGGAATACATTCATGAATACATATATGTCTATACATGGACATACAGTATTTTTTTCACAAATAAAATACCCATGTAAACAATGTACCCTCACATATAATGAAACACTATCTGCAGAAGCTCCAAGACTGTAGCCTTCAATATGGATTGCATCTCAATGTCAAGAAAACAAAAATTCTCACCACTGGACTTATAGGCAATATCATGATAAATGGAGAAAAGATGGAAACTGTCAATAACTTCATCTTTCTTGAATCCACGTTAATACACTTGGTACCAGGAGCCAGAAGATTAGGAGTGTATTGCACTGGAAAAGTTTGCAGTCTGGGATCTCTCCAAATTACTGAGGAACAATGATATTAGTTAGAAGACTCAAGTGTGCTTGATTCAGAGCATGGCCCTTTTATTCACTTGCTGTGCTACTGAGAGTTGGACAGTAAATAAGGATGACAAGAAAAATCAATGTCTTTGAGTTGTGGTGTTTGAGTAAAGTATGAAATATCTCATGGGTAGGTCTTGGAGAAGGGGCACTGGAGGAGAGGACTCTGTCCTTTGTCACATATATTTTGGGCATGTTGCTAGGAAAGGCTAGGAATAGTGAAAGAGAGGTAGACCCTCAACTAAGTGGATTGACACAGAGACTGCAGTAATGGGCTTGAGTGTGTCAGAGATTGCAAGGTGTCAGAGGATACAACAGGGTTCAGATCTGTTGTTCATAGAATCACTATGAGTCATATTTGACTCAAGGACACCTAACAACAACATGCAATGTACAGCCTAGTATACTAGAGAAATACTCTAGGTAAGGTTGTGTTTTGGGGCAAAAAAAAAAATATATATATATATAATGCATGTATGATCATTTGTAATCATAAAGAATTAATCATAATTGGTGACCAAAAGGCAAATGTTGGGGGGAAAAAAGAAGAAATGGCAGCTGGATAATATGGCCTTGGTGACAGAAATGACTCTGAAGAATGCATGATAGAATTTTGTCAAATCAAGGATTTATTCACTGTAAATATCTTTTTTTAAAAACCACAAATAGTGACTGTACACATGGACAACATCTGATGGACTGCACAGGAATAAGACTGACGACTTCTGTGGAAAGTGACCATGGAGAAACTCATGATCAGAAGCCAAAACAAGGCCAAGCGCTGTCTGTGGAACAGATGAT
>NW_006399841.1:7396634-7425809 GCF_000299155.1 Elephantulus edwardii | reverse complement strand
ACATCAAAAGAAAACTAAAGGAGTACAGAGTCAAGGTACACTTCACAAAGAATTGGTTAGCACTGTCCCACTTCAGAACGTAGCCGATGACCAAGAACCCAACAAACAAGTTCAGTCCAGGACACCAAGCAATCTGGGAGAGACCTATGCAGCCAACTGACTGAAAGAGATCCATATTTAGTTCTATTTAAAAAAAAATTTTAAAAAAAGGTGATCTGACAGTATATGGAAATTTTGAACTATATTATTAATACCACATGCAAATAACATTTTGCTGAAGATTATTTTTTTTAAATGGCTAGAACAGGAAACTGCCAGAAATTCAAGCAAGATTCAGAAGAGACCATGAAATGAGGAGTATCATTGCCGACATCAACTAGATTTTGGCTGAAAGCAAAGAATGCCAAAAAGATGTCAATCCATCTTGCTGTGAGTCTGCCTCTCTTTCTCTGACTTTCCACCTTTCCCAGAATGATGTCTTTTCTCAAGGACTGGTCATTTCCAGACCCAGTTTAGTCTTATTTTCTTTCCTTTGCTTTCCTGGAAGACAAACTCATTTTATGTATGAAGATATTAAGGCCCTGAAAGATTCCCTTCTCTGCCAAAGAAAATTAACCTTTTTGTTTTGTTTTTTGGGGTTTTTTTAAGCAAGATCAGCTTACATTTGTGGAAGACCTATTTTAATAACCCAAACTCACAAAGACTCAGACTCATTGCTATCAAGTTGGAAGGGACTCATAGCTAGCTCACCAGAACTGCTTCACCGAAATGTAGCTTCCTACTGTGGAAGTTCCCCTCAAGTGTTGTGTTGCATTATTTTATTTTAAAATATTGTGTGTAGGGCTCAGAAAGGTTACAGAATCCTTTCTAAATAACTCCAGTCGCTGAAAGAACTTTTAAGACTGATAAAAAGGAAAACAACCATTTGCTTTCAAGAGAGGCTTGAAAGTTGGCAAGAATTCAGATTACAGAGGGAAGATATTCTCAGGAGGGTTCATTTCACTGACTGTACTTGGTATTAATGATCCGCTTAGGTGTTGTTTAGACATGCATGGTCAATACATTATGCAAACAACACCCTGGTCAACATCATGCAGGGGGATTTCATACACTGCACTTAAGTAACAAAGTCATGGTTAATTCATGGTCAAGGACACAACTAATGTGAGGAGTAAATAAAGTCTTGCCCTGTGGGTCAGCAGATCAAGAAAGGTGTTGCTATGCTGGAAATGCTCCTTTATTTGTTCTGCTTCTGCACAGGACAGAGGCCGAGTACACAGTGGATGGACAGTGTTTGTGGTAGGAACGAATGAACGAATGAATGAATGAATGAATGAATGGGTTATTAAACAGCAATGAATCCTCTACAGACACTACTTAACTCTGTTCTCATTGCCTTCACGTTTCTCTTCCTCCTTCTACTTACTTCATTAAGGCTACTGAAGATGAGAGAAAGAATCTCAGGAGATGAATCTTTTGAATAATGATCTGGAAAATTCTTTGGTTAGGCAGCTTCGACAGAAAATGAAATGGGAACCCGGAGCTACAAAGTTACTGGGCCACGAATGTACATCTTCCAGTAAAGGCATTTCAAGTGAATAAATAAAATTTACACATCTCCCCAAGACGTGATAGTGTCTTTTTTCAAAAGCCGAATTCATCATTCTAGGAAAGAATGTGCTCCCTCACACGACAGGAAATTCACTAACTCCCTCTGCCTTTAAAGCCAAAGGGAAGAGACTTTGATTTGTGCTTTTATATACAGCAAATCCTAAGGGGGTGGAGAAAAGTGAAGTCATGGGTGACCTGTCTCCAAAGTGCTCACAGACATTCCTGCCAGGACCCATCCCACCCTCTTGCATCCCTTAGAAACTAGGGGTGGGGGGTGGGGAGTGGAGGAGGAATGGATTTTGAACCAATGAAAAGAGGTAGAATTGACTTCCACTCACAGTGACCCTGGGGGCCTTCTTAACCTCCACCTGACAGTAACAATCACTTTATCTGTAGATGATGTTGTTGTTGTTGATGATGATTGCCATCAAGTCGAGCGGGACTCCTAGCGACTCTATGAACTAAAGACCTAATGCCTTTCCATGACTGTCGTCATTTCTCCAGGTTCATAAAGTTTCTAGAGGCGTGTGGTTTAGGAAGTGGATGCCACTCCTGCTTCCAAAGCTGTTTTACAACTGGGAGCTCCACCAAACACTCTCCACATTGGGAAGCCATTCTGGTGTTTGATACCCCAGTGGCAGAAGGTTCAGCATCACAGCAACCCAGGTGACTTCATACCACACATTGACAGAGAGTGATGTACAAAGTAGAAGAGTGTTCCTCCAGATAGAACAGCACTGATTTCGCTTAGCAGTGCTTAAGTGTTGTCAAGTTGAATACAATGAGAGTAAGTTTTGCACAAAAGAGCTAAACACTGTTTTATGATGAACATCATTTCTGTACAGAACTCTGTTCTATAACTACCATCTTTTATCTGTAGATAGTATTTTGGAATCCTTTTGACAAAAGGTCACCATTTGTATTCCCGAAAATTATGAAGAATGAAAATATCAAGCAAAAGAGAAAAAACAAAACTGTTGACATAGATTGTCACTAAGGGGTAAACAGCTTATCAGATCTTTGCAAGAGAGTAGGCTCTGATGGCTAAAACCAAGGAGAGAAAAGAAAAAGCAATGCGGCCTCATTTACATTTTTGCCTGGGGCTGCCCTGCCTCTGAATTTAGCAGGAGTCTCTACTAGATTGATTCCTAGGGATTAGTTCTAAACACTTAGAACTCCAACCTACTCCTTCCCTCCTCCCCTCCCTGGCTCACACCTCCAGCCAGAGTGCTCCTTGGAAGCAAGAGTGGCAAGGCCTGTCTCACCCACTGTAGATGTGTTGCTAGGAGACACTATTCCTTGGAAAGGGACTTCATGCTTGAAAAGATAGAGGGTTGGTGAAAGAGCAGAAGGCCCCCAACGTGGTGGATTGACACGGTGACTGCAGCAATGCGCTCACGTGTGTCAGAGACACTGAGGATGGCACAGGATAGGACAGGGTTCAAATCTGCTGTCGCTATGAGTTGTGCTCAAATCGAGGGCACCTGATAACAACACAACAGCATCTGAAAGTTACCTGCTGGCTCGGTCAGCCCCAGCAGACACTCCACCAGATGCAGTCAAACTCTGTGGTCCTCAGTGTCTACCTACCCCAGTGGCACCATTCTACATGGGATTGGAAGTCAGATTTAAAAGACTAGATAATATTTTCAGATAACTGTAACTCATCTGACTGCTAATGGACACGTGTTTTCCCTAAAGACAGTGTCATTGTCAGGGGTCACTGAGGAGCCCGCTCTGAGATGGCTGTTGGCAGAGGCTTTGGAATACCATGCTCAAAATCAACCCACCAGGAGGGACTGAGGAGAGCAGGGAGAGGAGGAGAATTGCAATGCAGTTGTAAGGAAAGTCTCAGCCAGTCTTCGAGGAGCTAACGTGGCCTTTTTGAGCTATTTTGAATTGAAGCAGAAGATGAGACCTTTCACAGGGGCCTCTGGTAGCTTAGTAGTTAAGCAGTTGGGCTGCAAACCCAAAGGTAGGTGGTTTGGGTCCACCAGCTGCTCCATACAAGAAAGATGGACAATCTCCTCTCTTGTCATTTATAGCTTCTCAACAGCACCGACAACAGCATAGGTAGAATAGACATACAGCAACAGGTTGTGTTGTTGTTGCTGTGTGCGGCTGAGTCTCTAGGACTCCTAGGGACCCGATGAACAATAGCTCTGAACTCTGTCCTGCGCCAATCTTACCATCTCTGACATGCCTGATGCCGTTGCCACAGTCCCTATGTCAATCCATCTCCTCCAGGTTCTTCCTCTCCTGATCTTACCCTCTTCTATCCTTCCAAACATGTTGTCCTTCTCCAAATACTCGTCCCTCCTGGTAACATGCTCAAAGTATGTGGGATGGAGTTTCAAAATTCTTGCTTCCAAGGAGCAACCTGGTTTCATTCTCTCTAGGACATACCTATTTGTTCTTTTGGGAGTCCATGTAATAAGCAGTACTCTTGTCCAGGACCAGTGCTCAAAAGCATCAATGTGTGCATTAACTTGTCATTTCACATGGTCTGTGTCTAAAACAGGGCATGACCTTGGACAGAGCATCTCTCTTCAATAGAAGACAAGTTCTGAAGAGGGTGAGTAGCTCTGGGTCCTGGGTCATCAGTTTGGTCCTCCTAGCAAATGGGTCAGTAAAGGTTCCAGCCCTGGTAGGGGAAACTGAAAGAGGTATCATAGCATTCGCTGTGATAAGACCCTGCTCCCTCTAAGTACAGACTGAACCAGGGCCCAGAGGAAGAGAAAACTGTTCACTGTTTTAAAGAGACATTTCACCCAGACACCTCTCCATTTCAGAAAATCAAGTCACCCATAGCAATGACAGTCATGGGGATTGAGTTGTCATTGAACGCATTTGGATTAATTTGCATCTGCAAGTGTTCCATTCACAATAATGATGCAAGTGTCTCTCTGCTTTGCTGCCTGGCCAGACCTACCCATGAATTAAAATATTTGAGTTGCATATTATTACATATTACCCTTCTTTTCTTTCTTTGTTATAGTGCAGTTAAAAATAAGTGCCTTGTGCATTGATCACAATGTTCGTACAAATCTCACTTTAGGATAGCAAAGAAATCATTGCAAAATACTTGATATGAAAAGAAAGCAATAGATCTAAAGAAGGGATTCTGAAAGAAGAGCCTGCCTGGGAGTAATTCCCAACCTGGCCGCTCATTAAAGTCACGTACGGAGCTGAAATATGCCACGATGTCTGGGCTGTCCCCAGACCAAGAAAATCAGAACCTATGGGAACAAACCCCAAAATCTATTGCTACTGAGTCAAACTGAATGATATCAGCCTTCATTAGGTTTCAGAGGTTGGGAATCTTTATGGAACATCTTTCTCCAACAGAATGAATGGTGGATGCAAACCACCAACATTTAGACGTCAGCAGTTTGTTGTTATGTTTCATTGAGTCCTTTGCCACTCAAAGCATCCCTATCCTAAGCCAACCTTATTGTCTCTGACACATCTACCCCCGTTACCCCAGTCACTGAGTCAATCCATCTCATTGAGGGTCTTCCTCTCTTGCGCTGTCCCTCCACCTTCCCAAGCATGAGGTCCCTCTCCAATAGCTGGTTCCTTCCTGCAACATGTCCAAAGTATGTCAGACGAAGCTGCAGAATCCTTGCCTCCAAGGAGCAGCCTGGTTTCACACTCTCCAGGATGAACCTGTTTGTTTTTCTAGCAGTTCATGGTATATTCAATACTCTCTGCAGCACCACAGTCTTTGTGCATCAATTCTCTTTCTATCACCCCTAGTCATTGTCCAGCTTTCTGATGCATAGCAAGTAACTGGGAAGACCATGGCCTGGATCAAGAGACCATAGTCTCCATACTGACATCATTGTTCTTCAGTACTTTGGAGAGGTCCCTGACAGCAGACTTTCCCCAATGCAATTCGTCTTTTAATTTCCAGGCTGCTGGTACCAAGTGTATTGACTGTGGAGCTAAGCAAACTGAAGCTGTTAACAATCTCAATGTCTTCACCATCTATCATGATGCTGCCAATTGGTCCAGTGGTGGGAATCTTTGTTTGCTTGATATTGAGCTTCAATCCATATTTAAGGCAGAAGTCCTTGACATTCAGGTCTTCTTCAGTTTCAGCAAGCAAAGTTGTGTCATCTGCATAACGTAGGTTGTTGATGAGTGTTCCTCCAATTTTGATGCCACATTCCTCCTCAGAGAACCCATGCTCCTGGGTGATCTGTTCTGCATATAGATTGAAAAGATATGGAGATAAGATGTATTCCTGCTATATACACTTCCCGATCTTGAACCATGCAGTGTTTCCTTGCTCTTTTCTGATGACTGCCTCTTGGTCCAAGAATAGGTTTCACATGAGCACAATCAAGTGATGTTAGCAGTACTATGCCTTAATCCACCAGATCTGTTGTTCATACGATCGTTGAGTTGGACTCAATTCGACAGCACCTAAAACAATAAGCCACCAGAACACCTTAAGGGAACAATACCACAGATGGTTATTTTTGAACTTTCCGAGGAGTTATGATGACAGTTAATGAGGACAATCTGCCCTACGGCGGTCCTCAGTGGTCCTCGGACTTGAGTGAGCTTCACAGCCTGCAGTGCTTGTCCGACCACAGGCTCCTGGCTTCCCTCAGAGATTCTGATTCTGGTTTGGCCTGGCTGTGAGAATTTGCATTTCTGTTTTTTTTATTATTAATTTTAATGAAAATTACCGAGATTCTGAATTTCCATTCATTCATTGTTGTACTTTTCTCCCTGCCCTGCCCTCCCCTCCAGTTAGCTCTTCTCTTTGAAAAGTAAAAGAAAAATTCTTTCATTGTTATACAGTCCCTCTCCCCAAGTCCACTCCACTGTGCAGCCTTCGTTCTGGACTCCCGTCACGACAATAATACCTAATCATGTATCCCCTTTAAACAGTTCTCTCTCTTATCTGTTTCAATGCAGTATGCATGATTTATCCCATCTTTCTCTAACCATCCTGGAGTTTTGGTGACTTAGTTTATAGGGAGCTGCCCTGCTGATCGATCCACAGATGGAGTTTCTCTCGTGGTTTGGATCCATCTATGGGAGAAAGATGAGCAGTCTCCTCCCGTGGGATTTACAGCCTCTGAAAACCTGTGGGAGGGTCAGCCACAAGCTAGTTCTGACTCAAGGCAATGAAATGAGTGAGCGATACATCCCTGCAACATTGTGCTGTTGATGTTACGAGTCTAAGAGTCACACTAAGAGAAACAAAGTTCTACAGGCTTTGCTTGCCCACTCAGGGCTCTTCACCACGTTTAGCAATCCTGCCTTTTCCTTGCTCCCCACTATCAAGCAGAACCACACCTCCTGGAAAAATGTAACGTTCATCAAGTTTTCAAATACCTTTTCCATTCTGTGAAGCTGTTTCCAAATTCCAGATATTTCCATAACCCCTAAGTGGCAACCACTAACCACCGGGTAAGACAACTCTGACTTTTCTGACATTTCTTTCTGTGCTTGTATTTTGTTCTCATTATAAGCTTGTTTGTACTGATTTGAGTAAAAGCAGTTCTTTGAAATAGCAAACTAATTGCTTCGATTGCTCAAGCAAATGTTCAGTCAAAGGTTTTGTGGACAGACATTCTGAGAACCAAGGACACTTACTGTCTTCTCAAGCTTGCTAAGCATTTGTGGGGTTTGTTTGCCTGAGAGAAGGCAGATACAACTGCTGTCTCTAATATACAGCATTTTGTCAAGTTCTAGAAGTGTACCACATTTGTTTTGATTCAAAGCAAGCAAAGCCAATAAATAAGACGACAGACTGCAGAAATGTGGGTACAGTCTCTCTTAGTTTCTTTTCAAAGGAAGGTCTAAAGAAGGTTGGTTTAACCCTTGCCTCCCTGCAGTTCTTTTGACAGGAGGAAGTCATTTCCAGAACACATAGTATTGATTCCAAGCTCTAAATCAAAAAAGGCAGTTGGGAGATTCAGATAAAAATTAGCCTTCTCTTTCAAGAGAGCTTGAGGGAGAAAAAAGAAGCAGAAAAAAGAAAATTGTCATTTTCTCTGGTCAAAGAAATATATTCACACAATTTTTCAGCTTGGCCAAGATTAATAACTCATAATCCGAAGATATTGGTTTCTGTTGAAGCAAATATCAAGATTTATTGACCTGAGGAGTAAATATTAACAGAGGTAAAACTGAGGTTAATAACAAACCTCAAGGGATAATACATCTTCATATTTGCTGAAATAAAAAGTCAGCACATATATTGCTCATACATATATTCAAAACCCTCTTTAACCAGAATGTTCTGGAAATTTCTTTGCTATGACAGATTGCTTAAGTATGTGGTCAAATTTCCATTTGTATAAAGTCTCTGGATACCACAATAGTCAGGAAATCAAAACATTAATCACTTCCTCTGAGGATAATCAGTAGCCAATCAAAGGTTAGCTACATATTTACACATGACATCTGATTGGTTAGCGTGATCTCAAACAACCTCCATTCCCATTCCCAACTGACCACTCTGGTATTTCCCACTTAACAACCTCCCACTAATGCAAAATAAAAATCTTCTAGTCTATTAACTTGACATAAATCCAAATATATATATGTTTATTGTAATCAGCAACAGCTTTCACAAATTAAGGGCACTTTAAAAAAAATTTTTAAAATCTAAGTTTACTTAAGTAAGGATTTTTGGGGGTTATGTTGCCAGAAGGTCAATGAGAATTCTGGTTCTCGCACTTATTTGTACTATGAAATTAAGGAAGTAGCTTTATCGTTTTGTACCTGAGTTTCCTCTTCTATAAAATGAGCACCTAGTTCACAGATGTGCTTTGAAGAATTAATGAGTTAGGGCATTGTTGTTGTTGTTGTTGTTGTTAAGTGCCGTGGAGTCGCAGGTGACTCATAGCGACCCTCTGAAAGAGAGTCCTCTCTCCAGGAGTTAGGACATGCAAAGTTATTTAAAATACACCCAGAATATACAAGGAAGATAAAAATCTTTTCCTAAAAAAAAAAAAAATAAAGAGGAGGAAAGAGATTTTCAAAATGACGTGATTGTAGAGTCTCAAATCTTTGAGGAATCACAGAATTCTTCAAACTTGACTTGAACCCTTGATCACTAAGTTTTGCTACCACTGATGTTTGTTAAAATATGAATTTGTTTTCTTTAGTTGCCAATATTTGAAATTCAAGATTTCATGTGAAATGGCCAGCATTGACAGTTTATATGAAAACTTCTGAAGAAATGATTACATTAGACTTCTACTCTCAGAGACCAAAACTCAGGTGGTACTAAGATGAGGCAAAATGTAGTCCCTGTTTACAGGGCAGTGTTTTTTATTTGTCACAATCCCCACCACTCTCTACTGCTCCTCCCATCAAGACTATACATTTCCAGATGCTATTGTTGTTGTTGTTGTTAGATGCTGTGGGGTGGAGTACATCTCATAGTGACCCTGTGAACAACAGCTCTGAACCTTGTCCTGTGCCATCGCGTCTCTGATGTCCTCAAGCCCATTGCAGCTTTCACTGTGTTAATCCATCTGGTTAGAGGCCTTTCTCTCTTTTGCCAAATATTCACCATGCTAAGTATGTCGTCCCTCTCTATGGCTAGCAACATGCTCAAAGTTTGTGAGACAAAGCTTTGTTGTCTTTGCCTCCAAGGAACACTCCAAGATACTATTCCATTAAAGAAGGACTTTTGCGGAAATAATGTGTAACGTGTTAGAATGATACCTAAAAGGTAAGAGGTTCAACCCTCTAGGTGTTTATGTCTCAATATAAATTTTCTAGTATAGATGAGAGACTCGGTGGAGGGGCGGACTGTGTGAGTGAGGGGTGGGTTGGCCTATGCACAAGGGATTGGCTATCTATCATACTACAATGGGAATAGCCAGTCTCAGCAATCTACAAGACAATTGGCTAGTCTTGCCAAGAAATTGAACAGCTCTAGCTGTAGAGAAGAGAATTTCTTCCTGCACCAGGAGAGATGGAATGCTTTGCCTAGCTAGAGAGAACTCCCCCAAACCAATGAAATGTAGGACATGCTTTGGAATGGTAGCAGCAGCAATGGCTGAACTGGAGAAGTAGATGTGTGAGATGTGTGACTTCAGGGTGGGAGAAGCCAATGTTGGAAGGATTGAGAATTTTGTTGGATAATTAGAGCCACGAGAGTCAGGCCTGAGATGCCTGCATGAACATTTTTAGTGCTGTTTTGACTGTAGTTTTTTATTAATCTGAATTATGTTTTCACTTCTCCAATATGGTTCTGTGTGGTGTGTGAGCAATCACATAGGATTTTGGAGGCAGCAAAGCGGTAAGATTTGTGTTGAGATGAGCAGAAGGAAGCATTGGAGCATGGGGGACTTCATGGGAATTGGTTTCGTGTTCTTGATGTTGTGGGTGGGCATCATCTCCCCTTGGGAAATTGGTAAAGGTTAGATATGGCGCTCCGCACATAGCCCTTGCTCTTTCTACAGTGCTCAACAGGAGAAAGATGGTAAGTTTCCTCCCATAAAGATCTGTAGAAACTCAGGGGAAGATCTCTATGAATCAGAATTGACTTATGGCAGTGGGTGGTGGGATGGTGGTAACCCATGAATACTTATTGCTTTTCTTTTGTACCATCCTTTAAAAAAAGAACATTTATCCAGAGCTTTTAAACAATGAAAATAAGACACAAAGACAGAAGGCTACGTGGTTCAAGAAAACTGTGAGCCGGATATGCTCTCCTAGAGCATAAAGAAGATTTCCAGGTTTAATATGCCAGCAAAGTGTGTCTGTAGCAAAAGAATACAACTTAAATTGCCATTAGGAAAACAAACCATGAGAAAAACCATAACTGGTAGGTGGAAAAGATACCTGATGAAAAGCTTAATGATCTGTAAAAGAGACTGAAATTTCTACACAACTGTTTCTGTAAGTGTGGGGAAAGTAACTCGTGATGTTGCGATATGCAGTGAGATATATTTATGTCAATTGCCTGGTTCATGGAGGTCTTTGCATTTGGACCCCTGGTCTAAGCCAATTTTGTCATCTTCTAGATGAAGGGTCTGACCTAAGCCAAGTTCTCATTTTATAGATAAAGGACAAAATGAAGGGATTTCAACAAGCTTAGCAAGGGAATTAGAGGCGGGGCTAGGACTTCACTCTATAACTCTGCTCCAAGACCTTCCTACCACTCCCCAAGAAATGCAATGGCTTCCACATGACCTCACTACAACTTTCAAAGTGACACACAACCTTTGTCTTAAATCCCAATTACTTTCTCATCTTCTGAGAGCACAGAGAGAGGCATTTAAATTCTCTGAGGATCAGGTCTCCAGTTGTCATGTTGTTGTTACGGGCTGCTAAGTCAGAAACACCCATAGCTGACCTTTCAGCGGGTTTTCGGAAGCTTTCAAGTATTTCCAGAAAATGGCACAAGAAGAGATTGCCCAGCTTTCTTCCAAAGAGCAGTTGGTGGGTTCAAACTGCCTGCCTGTGGATTGGCAGCATAACTCCTTACCTACTAGGCCATCAGCAGAGACTATTTCATTCTTGGAATTACAGTTGTTCAAAGGTGGCGTGGTCCAGAGAGAGCAGTACTGTTAGTTCAGGCGACACTTCTCTGGCACTCGGAATTCACTGGCTGATTAAAGGAAGAAAGATGGACAACCTCTTCCTGTGTGATTTACAGCCTCTGAATCCTGCTGGAGGATCAGTTCTTAGTTGGTCCTGATTGAATACCAACAACTTTGACTGAAAGAGGTTGCACAGCTAACCCCAAAGCTCTGCTTCTCCAGCAATTCAAACCCAACAGCAGTTCTTCAAAAGAAAAATGAGCAATGTCCTCCTATGGATTTTATACCCTTTGTAATCTAATGGAGGTTCAAGCGATGGAGTAGGCGTGGATTCCTTAGTGCTGAGTTTTGAAAGGAGCCTTGTCGGCCACTCTGCTAACAAAAGGTTGGAAGTTCCAATCCATTCAACAGCTCTATGGGAGAAAGATCTGGTGACTTGCTTCTGTAAAGATGACAGACAAGAAGCCCTTTGGGGCATGTCATACCAGTTTCCTATTACTCAGAAACAACTTCAACAAAACCTAATAGTGTTTTAAAAGATGGGAGGGGGATGGGGAATGCTCAATCTACTACTCATTCCTGGGTTAATAGATTATATAAATGAAATTAACAGCCACTAAGGGTTTTTCAGTGCATAAACTGTAAATACTAAGGGTGAAAACATGAAATAAACTCTTAAAGGGTAGGTAGATAATTGCTGATGTGACATTTCATCTGTTGCCTGGAATTTCTCCATTTTCTTATCTCAACACAACAGATAATCATCTTTTGGGGGGAAGAAAAGGCAGCGTTGCTTGACATCTCTTACTTAACCTTAACCAAGTCACTGGTTCACCTTAACTTTATTTCATTATCTCATTTTCTACTACTCCAATAAGCCCATGAGTCAGACACCTTTAGAAAGTCTGCAAGCTACATGCCTGAAGCCAAAAATATAAAATCTGAGATAAACTTGGAAAGAAATAGAAACTATTCTTGCTCCACAGCTGACATACAATTTTTTAAGGTCAAAAGCCATAATACTAATATCAACAATGATTTATCCCAAAAACTATTTGTTTTCTATGTGTAATGCTTTTCTTAAGTTAAGAAATGAAAAATATTTTAATGTATTCTTTATTTCATCATTGCTGAGAAGGTTTGTTTTATAAAATATGTTTAACTGATCATTTAAAAAATCTCTAGGATTTATCACTTCCCTTCTCCTTTTATTCAAAGTGAAAGAGCTTTGTTAATTGCTTCAGGGCAAGAATCTTAGAGTTAACATTGCTTAAAGAGCAGAAATCCCCTCTCAAAAGTTTGCAATCAATCAAGGACTTTGATAATCACATGTCAAGATAAAGAGTCTGAGGAAAAATATTAAGAGAATAGGTTGTCTCACAAATGAATGGATTGGGAAATTATGGTACATTCACACAATGGGATACAACGCAGCACTCAGGAGCAATAACTTTGTAAATTATGACCTAACTTGGGAGGGACTGGAGGGCATTATGCTGAGTGAACTAACTCAGTCCCACAAGGATAAATATTGCATAAAATTGTTATTGTAAAGAGAGTTCTGGTGGCCTACTGGCAAGAAGCTGCACTGCAATCCCAGAGGTGCACAATTTAAATCTACCAGGTGCTCTGTTGGAGAAGGAGCAGCAATCTCCTCTTGTACCAGTCAGATCGGATTTGACAGTACAAGCGTGCGCGTGTGCACGCGCGCGCACACACACACAGTAATAAAATTTTAAAAATAAATAAATTTTAAAAACCAAAACAAAAACCCATTATTGTAGAATGAGTATAAGTCTCTAGGAGGGGTGGGAGAGGCTGGAAGCAGAGGGATGTAGATGTACCAGGGGAAGAGGGGATTAATCATTGGGTTGTACAATTTGATGGGTGGAGAAGGTGAGGGAAATTGAAAGAATTTGTTTGAATTTGTATTCAAATTTTGTAAATAAACTAGTAGACAAAAAATTTTTAAAAATCCATTCTTGTAAAAATTTTTTTTAAAAAAAGAATATAGGTCATCTCAAGTAGTAAGGAAAAGTGGGAATGTGAACAAGGGATTTTAATGTCCAAGGAAAAAGGGATCCTGCATCCTGTTTCTTAGACAAAGTCCTGCAGGAGAGTAAACTTTCAGAGAGAAGAGAGCTGTATCTCTGTCACTGCCATGAAGTCAGAATAAATTCCCAGTCAACCCTTGGTTTTCAGAGACTGTCAATGACACAGGAGAAGACTGCTTAACTTTCTCCCATGGAGCAGCTGGTGGATTCGAACTGCCTGCCATTCGGTTGCCAATTGAAGCAGGTAGAATTGTAGGGTTTTCCTCAAAAGTGGAGCCCAAGGTACTTTAAAAGGCAAGGATTTTGAACTTCATCTCACGCACCTTGGGTATATAGCTTGTTGTCATTGTTATGTGCCATCAAGTCGGAAATGACTCATAGCTGACCCTCCAGTGGACTTTCAGAGGCAGGAAATTGCACAGGAAGAGGTTGCCCAACTTTCTAGGAGAACCATGGAATCTGGCGGTCTCCTCCTGTGAAGATTACATCAAGAAAATGCTATGAAGCCGTTCTGTCCTGTTTTGTTCTGTCACATGGGGTTGCTATGAGCAAAAAATTCACACAGCAACACTTAGCATGTTGCAGAGACTTCTAGACCAGAGGGAAGTGTGGTGTCACCCTCTTGATAATTTACGCTCTTATCAGCTACAGGTAAAATGCCATAAAACAAATTGTATTTCTTGGAAATCATTCACTTCATTGCAGTGGAGTTAGAATCAACTCACCACCAACCTTCCACTGGGTTTCCAAGATTGTGAAACACGGGGAGAGGTTGACCATCTTTCAGTCTCTGCAGCTGGTGGGTTCGAACTGTCAGGTGCTGTCTTTGGGATCGCAGTGTAACTCATGATGGCATACCTACCGCTCAGAAATAGCAAAATAGTCACAAATTTATGAAAGAACACAAATGTACACTTTTGTAAACTTGTCATATTTTTTTAAAACCCACTTAACATAAGCTTGGTGTCTGCATGTACTAGCCTTGTTGACGGTTGTTAAAATATGCATCAATGAAGTTTGACTTGTAGAGATAGATTTTCCCAGCAGATTCCCCTGCAGCAAGCACAGGCCCTGCCACTCACTGCTATAGATGCCCTTGAATTGAATTCAAAATTAAAGTGATTTATTTCAATATTTTTTCTTCTAATTCAATGTGAACGAAAGGAAAATCTTCGCACAGTATGACTTTGGAGGACAATTTTCATGCTTCATCTTTTTCAGTGATTCTTTTCTTTATTCTTTCAAATCATTAGTGAACAATGCTGTCCACCTAATTACCAGTGTTGCTAATTATTACATTCACTGCATAGACTGTCCTCTGTGTTTTGGTAGTCTAGCATTCTGATATTCACTACTAAAAACCATAGGCGTGTTTATTGATGTGAAATCATTATTTTAAAATTTACATAAATTTGAAAAATTATTTGCATATAGATTGAATACTTACAGAGTTTTATACTGTGCTCATAGTTTGAGTTGATTAAAGAAATGACTGTCCAGAAAAATGTTCTCCTAGGGAGCTCTGGTGGCCTAGAGGCAAGAAAGTGTTTTGCAATCCTGAAGGCGTATGATTTGAATCCACCAGATGCTCCGCTGGAGAAGGAGGGACAATCTCCTCCAGTGCCAGTCAGATCCGACTCGACAGTACACAACAAGAAAAATAAATAAGTACAATGTTCTCTTAAAAACTACAGAATCCCCAACAAAAAGAAAGAAAACAATTGACAAAATAAAGTTTCATTCACAAGAATTACATTTATCTAGTGCCCAGGCTTCCTAAATGAAAGTACATAAATCTGACAGTTGTAAAATAGGGGCAGGTAACTATGCTTTGGAGTATCTATCAATACAAGATAAAACTAGAGACTACAAAGACTAGCCTGAAATGCTTTCTCCGATACAGAAAAAAAATACAAGGTTTTCTGATTCTCTTCCAAATAGTTACATTTAGTTCCTGAAATGTGTTTTAAAACTTTTTCTCAAATAAGAGATCTAATTATTTGAAGATGAAGAATCCTTTCTCATTCCCTGGTAAGAGTTATTTCAGCAGTTATATATTAAAAAAAATGCACAAAAATAGCCTACTATTCTCCTTTGGAGAGTAGAAGTGAACTGAGGTCTTAAAAGATTGCAAGCAGCCATCTAAGATGCAACAATTAGTCTCTCTCTGTCTTAAGCAAGGAGGAAGGAAGAAAATCAAACGTTCATGGAAACAATTTGTCTTATAGTACTAATAGCTCTCCCAAACCTTAGTCTTTATGACCAGAGACCAGAAGAACTAGACGGTGTCCAGCTAGTACTGTCAACTGTTGTGACAATAGAAGGTCCCAGATAGAAAGGGTGGAGACAAGTAAAACAAAAGTCCAAATAAAATAACACTTCACCAAAAGCGACAGTCAGATGGCCAACAAACACATGAAGAAATGTTCCAAATCCCTAGCTCTAAGAGAATGCAAATCAAAACAACTATCATCTCACCCCAGTCAGAATAGCAAAATTTAACAGAACAGCAAGCAACAATGCTCATGAGGTTGTGGAGAAACTGGAAGCCTTATTCATTGTTGGTGGGAGTGTAAAATGGTGCAACCACAATGGCAGTCTGTATGGCGCTTTCTCAAAAGTTGCAAAAAGAAATACCATTTGACCCAGCAACTCTGCCTCTACTGGGAATATACCCCAAAGAAATCCTAACTGCCACCCAAGCAGATATATGCACACCCATTTTTATTGTGGCTTTGTTCACAATAGCAAAGAGTTGGAAACAACCTAAGTGCCCATCAACAAACAAATGGATAGAGAAGCTCTGGTATATTCACACAATGGAATACTATGCTGCACTGAAAAACAAGAAACTTATGAAATATTATGCAAAATGATGACCCTGGAGGACATTAAGCTGAGTGAAATATCTCAGTCACAAAAGGGCAAATACTGCATAGTGCCACTGTTGTAGAATGGGACTGACATCAGGGTTGGGGTGAGACTGAGAAAAATTGGATTAATTATGTATACTGCATTAAAGCAGATGAGGGAGAGAACAGTTTAAAAGCTATATATGATTGGGTATTTTGGTTATGACAAGAGTCCAGAATGAAGGTTGCATAGTGGAGTGTATTGGGGACTGGGCGTGGGGATTGTATACCAATGAAAGAATTTTTCTTTTACTTTTCAAAGAGAAGAGTGAACTGAGGGGAAGGAGGGAGAGAGTGAAAAATGCAACAATGAATGAACGGAAATCCAAAACCTCGGTAAATGTTCATTAAAATTAATAACATTTTTAAAAAGTCCAAATAAAACAAAAGTCAGGCTTACTAGTCTGATAGCAACTGTTAGAACCTCCAAGATTATAACTTTTACTCCCTGTTCAAGTCTAGGACTGAAATCACTTCTACAACTCAACTTTCACCTGAAAATGCAGTCAAGCTTGTAAGGTGATCAATAATGCTGAGTTGAATGCACTTCTTAGAACCATCAACTCTACAAGATCAAAGGGTTGCATTTGCTCAGAAAGCAGACAGGAAAGAGGGACAAATGGAAACAGGAAATAGAGAGGTGAAGTGGGGGGAAAAACATGCCAGGGTGACTCCTTTCCATGAAGATTACAGCCTAGAAAACCATTTTGGAGAATCCATGCCCATCAAGACACCTGGAGTCCTTCAGGAAACATAGTTCTGATTACGAGTAGCTTAGACATGAATGTAGCAACAAAGATCAATAATTAAAAAAAAAATTAAAAAGATCAATAATTTGGGGAGGTGGACCACTAAGGTGTGAAGTGAACTTGAAGTCCAGTGTTTATGATGAAACTTAATGACAATGTCACTGACCACCTGGTGGTTGTACCTACACAGGTTGCTGCTGCTTGTACTATGTTACTTCCTTTATTGTCACTGGCTGGACACACTGCTGCAGACCGCCAGTGTCCCAAGTGTCTCTTTTTCTTTCTTTTTTTTTTTTAAGTATCCCATGTGTCATAATATGCATGGATTTATGCTGTCTATGTTCCTACTTCATGGGAAGAGCTATTGTCACATATTGAAGGATTTACAGGCATAGCTTCCGGGGTCCCGAAGTGCTCTGAAAAGACCTTTAAATGAATTTTCAAGTATCACACTTTCACTTTGATAAAATTTTGCATTTTATGAATGATTTACTCACCGAAGATGGCCACAGCATTTAAGTGTTTGTATTTGATTTTAGTTTATGACCATAATGATGCCAAGATGCATGACTTCGATTACCGTGGTCTAAAGGCAAAAGAGGAGAGACCAAGCATACGCAAATGCCAAGGAAATGTCAGAGAATCTTATGATCTGTACAAATGAACACTTTCTATTTCTTCGAGGCAGAAGATTGGTGGGAAGGTTTTCCACAGGGCTTCCTGGAACTGAATGGGGGACAATCTGCATAATTGCAGTCATATTTTTAATTTCAGACCAGTAATTCCGTTTCAGCAAAGCAGCTAAACAGTCATCTACCCCCTAAAATTTATGTTGTCAATTTGATTTTCAGTGGCCTTGCACTTTTAAAAATTTCATTTGTACTTTATTTTGGCCTCCTGCATTTTTTTTAAATATAAACAAGGAAACCATATCAATAGTTTTATCCATGGCTACAAGTGGCAATGAAAAGAACTTAAATCAATATTGAAGACTAAGTGAATATTTTGTCATTATGACAAGGTTCATCTACTAGTCAACTGTGAAAGCAATGGGCATCCCCTTTAGAAATATTCATCTCTTTATTCTTGATAAATTCTCAAAGCAATGAGGAAGTACCTAGATGTCTCCCAAGGAGGCGTCCTCTGTTCTCTGTAGGGGACTCTGTCTGCCCTTCCTGTTCCTTTTATTAGACCATTGCATGCATTCAGTAGTTGCTGGGAATTCTGACTGCTACTGCTTAATAAATGGCTCTTTCCCTTGAGAATTACCCTTGTTGTTGTTGTTGTTGTTGTTGTTGTTAGGTGCCATCGAGTCGAGTATGACTCATAGCAACCCTTTGAACAAAGGCTCTGAACCTAGTCCTGTCCTGTGCCATCCTCACACACAAGAGCCCATTGTAGCAGTCACCATGTCAATCCACCTGGTTGAGGGTCTTCCTTTCCTTCTCTGACCTTCTATCTTTCCCAACACCATGTCCCTCTCCAAGGAATAGCACCTCCTAGCAATATGTCTAAAGTATGTGAGGGGCAGCCTCACCATTCTGGCTTCTAAAAAACACTCCAGCGGCACCCTTTCCAAGATATATCCATTCATTCTCTTGGTTGTCTATGAGATGTTCAGTGCTCTTCTCCAGCACCACAGCCCAAAGGCATCAATTCTTTTTCTGTAATCCTTATTTACTGTCCAGGTCTCAGATGCATAGCTAGTAATCAGAAAGACTATGGCCTGAATCAGAAGCACATTAGTCCTCAAACTGACATCACCACTCCTCAATAATTGGGACAGCTCCCTAACTGCAGATTTTCCCAGTGCAATGCATCTCTTTATTTTCTGACTGTTCGTACCAAGAGTGCTGTGGATCGAAGTAATATGAAGATGTTGACAGAATTACCCGTAGATAATACAAAATTCACAAGGGAGCCTGTACTTTCCCATCCCACCTTCATAGTCATGAGGGATTGTTTTCCCCCAAATACATGTATATAGTGACACACGTGGAAGCTATGTAATGATTCCCCATAATCTGACAAACCATATAGTTTTAATAAGGTTAAGGATAGAATAACTATCGACATTTAACTATCAACACTTATCATGTTTGACTCTATGGCAATCAACAACAAGAGTAGAATGCAGTACTCTTCAACTCCATCACAATCCTAAAGAGACTTACACTAAGGAAAACCAGCTGGTATTGGAGGGGCGTCAGAAAACTCAGCATTTATCAAGGAAAACTCATGGGATTACAAAATACCAGTGCTGTAGCTCCAGGCTAAATGTAACTCTCTGCAACAATTTATGCTCCAGAGCTCCCCAGGGTAAGACTAATGCTCCATTCCACTTGAGATGTCACCAGTGCTCACACTCACCCCCATCTTACTTGGCTCCCCTCACGCTCTTTTACCAGCGCACCCTCAGCATGCACCCAGATGCCTATCTCAATCTCCTTCTAAGACACTACATCTAAGACTCAATCCTCATCCATAAAACAACATCCTTAGAATGAAGACAGAGGTAATATCAGGGCACAAATGACTTTTTTAGGTCTCTGTTGTTCTTGTCACTAGCTACTGTTGAGTCATTCAGAATGAAACATTGCCTTGACCTGCCTCATCCTCCTGACAGCCAGCAGATTCAAGTTCAATGTCAAAATGTTCCTTTTTTTCCTCTCCCTATTACCACAAATTTAAGACACATAAATCTCCTTCTTCAGAATATGGTGGAAAATGGTCCTCAAATGAGATTTCATTATTAAAATGTTCTGGCAGATTGAATTTGCAAATTTCTGACTTGTGACGTGTGTGAAAATTTCAAAACCGAACAACTCTTAGATGAAATTACGAGAAGTTTTCATCTGTTACAAGAGGTCAACATTTCCCCTGGCAACTTATTTCTATAGTCAAGTAAAACAACCCTTGGAGTCTGGAGGTAGTTGTCCATTTTCTCCATCATGATCCTCTCTAGTTTGTTATTGTTGTTGTTGTTGTTGTTGTTATGTGCCGTCGAGTCGTTTCCGACTCATAGCGACCCTATGCACAACAGCCCTAAACCCTGCTCTATCCTGCGCCAACTGCACCGCCTCTGACACACCCATCCCGATTACCCCAGTCACTGAATCAATCCATCTCATAGAGGGTCTTCCCCTCTAGTTTGTAGGAGCAATTAATTTTCTAAGTATAAAAATTGAGGACTGGATTGCCACTATCAGCATATAACATTTCATCAACTCAAGCTCAAAACTCATTGCCATTGAGTTAGAATTTACTCATAACTTACTCTTTAGTACGTTTCCAAGGAAGCTGACATTTCACGGAAGGAGACTGCCCATCTTTCTCCCTGATGTCACTGGTGGAATCAAGCTGCCAGAGAGGTACGATCTTCAGGTCAGCAGCGAAACTTCCTACAGGCCATATCACCATAAATCTTCTATAAATGGATATTTTAAGATTCCATTTAGTGATTCTTTAGCCTTCCACAATCAACTCATGTCCTGGAAGAAAATAAGAAGGAATTCTTGCATGTTAAACTGAGTTGATACTGGTGACCACAACGTAAACTTGTTGTTGTTGTTGTTGCAGACTGAGGGTAAGGTATTTTTGTAATTATTAATAATGAGAAGACAGTCAGGAATGAGATAGAACAGAGAGCATAAAAAACAAGGGGCCAGCAGTTCTCAACTGAAGGGCCCAAGTCATGTTTCTCTGTGTATTTATTGATAAGCAGGGGGAGAAAATCATAAAAGGAATTTCTTGTAAATGAAGCTGAATTTTTCTCTATTGTCAATTTAATGCTCTAGCTCAGGAAGTATTTCACACGTAGTAACCCTCCCTCTGTAGGGGGGCCCTTGCTGTCTCCTGTCTGCAGAGAACAAACAGCTCACTTTCTGTGATCTGCCACAAGAGAAATCCTAACTTAAAAATCTGTAATTCCTTCAATTCCTGAACAAGGGTTTTTCTATAATACTTGGTATTAAGTTTGGCTTTCCATATGTTGTTGTCAAATTGACTTTGATTCAGGACAACCCTTCACGTGTTGGAGTAGAACCAAGGTCCACGAGCTTCTCAATGTCTGAGTATTCTGAGTAAACCCTCAGGCCTTTCTTCAGGGTAGAATGGAACTTCTAACCTTCCAGTTAGCACTCAGAGATGGTAATCATTTTTACAATCTTAGCAAATTATTGGAAGCTTTTCAATCTGAATGCAATCAATTATCCCATTTATCATGCTGATTTACTTAAAACAAAAACTGTCACCAACATTATCAAACCATTGTTGCTGAAGTTCAGGGAGTACCTAGGGGCAATAATTGCGTGGTGAAGTTGGCTCAGGATAGCATGAGGTTCAGATTAGCTGTTCATAGGCTCACTGTGAGTTATATAGATGGCTCAAAAACACGTAACAATAGCAATGGCTGCAGACTCAAATTAGCCTTGGATAAACGAGTTACAATGAGGCATGGAGAGGAACTCAAACACTCTGACTGCAAAAAAAATCTAGCCTTTGAGTATCTCACGTCCCAGATATTACACTCACATTTTTCATACAAATTTTATGTCATATATTGAGAGACATTGTGTCTTGGTCTGCCTGGTAGAATCCCAGCTACATGGGTTGTAGCAGCATAATCATTAGTAGGGTCTTCTTTCAGGCCCCAAAGTATTTCTGGTTAGATAATAAATTATGTGGTTGTCCTTTTTATAATAGAGAATGGCAAAAAGAGAAATGTTGAGCAAACCAAGCTTCAATAGCTGTCATACTTCAGCAACCAAACTAATTGTAAATCAATATAAATCTTAATTTACCGTCTTTTATGAAAACACTGAAGAAGCGTGTATTTATAACATACAACTAAACTTCTTCCAGATTTTCTTCCCCATTTCTCTTGCTGTCAATATCTTACACATACATGGCTGATATCCTCAAGTGCATCTCCTCTTCTATTCCAAAATTTTTTAAAAGTCTCTTTCTGACTCCACATGTGTGGTTTCTATTCTTTCCTCTCTTATCCCTGCTTTAACCCAAAGAACCCAACCCACTGATGTTGTTGCCACTTTTCTAGGACAGAGTGGAAATGCCCCATATAGTTTCCAAGGCTGTAATCTTTATGGGAGCTGTCACATCCTTCTCTTATGGAAGTTAATTCAGTATGACTGACGTTCTTGTAATAAAAGGGGAAGAGACACAGACAGAGATGCAGAAGACAGACTTGTGAAAGCGGAGGCCAACATTGGAGTTCAGCTACCACAAGCCAACAGAAGCCAAAGATCACCAGAAGCCGAGAGAAGGTCACCAAACTGAATCTACAGCAGAACCCTCAGAAGGAATCAACACCCAGGAGGCCCCACTTATAGAATCCTGGTCTCCATCACTGTGAGAGAATAAGTTCCTATTGTTTTTGTTTGTTTGCTTCTTTTTTTTAATGTTTACTAGTTTATTTACAAAATTCAAATACATTGTTTTTTGAGAACACATTCTTCCAATTTCCCTCATCCATCGAATCAAACAACTTCGTGATTAATCCCTCCCCTCCCCCACACATCCTCATCCCTCTGCTTTCACCCTCTCCCACTCACCCCCCTTGGATCCTTTACTCATTCTACAATTATGGTTTCATACAATATTTGTCCTTGTAGGACTGAGTTAGTTCACTTAGCATAATGTTCTCCAGTCCCTCCCAGGTTAGGTAATAATTTACAAAATTATTGCTCCTGCGTGCTGCATAGTATTCCATGGTGTGAATGTACCGTAATGTCTCAATTCATTTGTTTGTGGCCAGACATTTGTGTTGTTTCCAAGTTCTTGTGATGGTGGATAATGTTACTATGAACATTGGTGTACAAATTTCTATTTAGGCTTTTGGGTTGCAAGTAATGAATGTTGGAAAGAATGTGGTAAGAAAAGAACCCTTATACATTGTTGGTGGGACTGTGGGATTGTACAACGGTGCAATCATTCTAGAAGGCAGTTTGGCGCTTCCTCAAGAAGCTGAACTTATAAATTCCATATGACCCAACTATTTATTCCACTATATGGAATTTCCTATTGTTTGTATTACTTAGCCATAGCAGCTCTGGAATTCTAACACATATTGTTGTGTACTCTTGAGTCAGAACTGATTCAGCAGGTTTTCAGAGACAGTAAATCACACGGGATAAGATTGGGTTTTTTCCCCGTGGAGCAGCTAGTGGATTTGAACTGCATGCCTTCAGGTTAGCAGTGCAGCTCCTTACCACTAGGCTTCTATAATCCGAACCCCACCCCTTTCCGCCCAAAATAAGGGAAGATGATAAATCTCTTGTTTAAGACTGCTTGAATCAAGTTTATCTTACTCATAAACAAACACATTCTTTTACACATCCATGTAGATTCCAGAGTAGAATCTTCTCTCTGGGGTGGTGAATGAGGTTGGAAAGGAGAGGATTCTTTTTAGTCTCACTTACAACTTATTCTATATTTTATTTTCTTCCTATGTAATAGGGAACCACAATTTATTATTTGCATTGTTTTAGTGATTAGAGGGAGAAAGAAGTTTGGGGAAAGAGTAAATATGTTTGCTGTCTTATAAAATGGATAAATATAAGCCATTGGGTGCTAAGTCTTATGAAAATTAAAGCCAGTACCTCACGAAACTGGCTCTGATAAAGGAGAGCCATCAAATCTCTTTCATTTGACAGAACAAAGGCATGTTGCAAGGAGGGACCAGTCCTTGGGGAGGGACATTATGCTTGGAAGGGTGGAGGGACAGAAAAAGAGAGGGAGACCATTAATAAGATGGATTGATTGGAGTAATGAGGGTAGGTGTGTCAGAGACAGTAAATTTGGCACAGGATAGAGCAGGTTGCCGGGCTATTGTACATAGGGTCCCAATGATTCGCAAGTAACTTGATGGCACATAACAACAACAACAATGAAATAAACAATACTGATGAAAACTCCTTCCTATTCTGACCTAATCTTAATCATTTATACACATCAATAGATAGGTAGCTTAGTTATTAAATCTACAAACAAGAAGCAAAGTTGGACTGTGACCCCGGTGGTACTCCACCAACTTGCTACCATAGAATGTGCCCAGTAAATCAAAGAATGTCATTTTCTTTAAAAAAAAAAAAAAGGAAAGATACAAAGGGGTCGGGGTGCAGAGGACAAAACAAAGAAGAAAGTGAGTAGGAGCAAATTTCCCAAGTTAGTTGTCAGGAGGAGGGGTAGGCATGGATAAAAAATGGGAAGCTGGAAGATCAAAGGAGAAAAGAGGAGAGAACTTCCCAGAAAACAGGAGAACGTGGTTTATTAATCCTGTGTTTGGATATTGAGAAGATGAATGAAATACACATAACCTGCTTTGAGCTTCCACCTCAGGAAACCAGACACCATGTAAACACAGCATTTCAGCTATTATGTTTCTCCCAGGACTTACACAAAGGGTGCTTAGTCATTTCAATAGGTGAACAATAGTCTGTTATCAAAATGGAACTAGATTTAAACTATTAAAGAACTGTATTCACCCAAAGCATTTATACGTGTATTTAGCAAAGCCACTTGAACCAATGGATATCAATTTGAAGGAGGTTATTATAGTAATTATTTAACATTTGTTATGAGTGGCAGTGGAAGACTGAATGCAGAAAAGACAGTAACTACTTGAATTCTAGGGTGTAGACCAATGATGATAGAGGATTATTGTTCATTGACTGAACACCAACAATTGAACTCTGACAATTTAAACATAGATTTAGATCCCACACATGGCTAACTGCCTTGTAATCTAAATAGGTAGAAACATGCCCTTCTTAGGGCAGAAGGTAGAAGCCCAACAGCAAAAGAACAGAAAATGTTTCTGTTACTCCACGGAGCAACTTACACAAAGCACATCTAAGCTTGTGGCTACTAAAATGGCTCATGACGCAGCTGTCTTCAGGCTACCAGCCCTCACCTATCTGTCTGGATTATACCATCCAACTAAAATGGAAAAGAATAAAACACTCTATTTTAGTAAAGTGGACTAATCTCTGATAAATTTGTAGGAAGAAATTAGAAATATTGGCTTAGTGATTTAAGTTATCAGTTGGGACAATCCGGACACTTGCTCATGGTGGAAGCTGAGAAGCGTAGCATCTAGGATCTCATTTGTTCCTGTCACTCTCCTTCCAGTTTGCAGCAGGCTTAAAGGCATTCATGTTGAGGGCAGTCACTTGTAACTGGATGGTGGTTTTACTTAGTGATGTCTGTGTCTTACACCCTTTTCTCACCTGTGTCTGTCTATTCATTGATCTCTACACTTGCTCACGGAAAGTTGCACACACTTCCCAAACTGTGAAATCAGTTTCTAGATTAATAAATAAGAGTCCAAAGACTAAGGAAACAACAAGGATTTGAACTGAGTTGTTGTTGTAGAACATACCACGATTTTGGCTACTTCAGCAACTTTAATGTGTACAACTCAGAGCCACTGATTACATCAACTATATCTGTGGTGGGAAACTGCTGCAATCCCGAAGACATGCAGTTCCAGTCTACTCCAAGGGAGAAAGGATGGGCAATCTCCTCCCTTGCAATTAACGGTTTCTGAAAAACCCATTGGAGGGTCTGTTCCAATTCGATAATACCCAACAACAATGGCAATCACCAACAATAGTTGCCAAGCTTCCTATTACCCACAGCAGATAGGAAGTATAACTGACTCTTGAACAACAACTGCCCAGGTGCAGTGACTTGCCTGTTGCCATTGGACTGAGCTCAAGTGTTGTCAGTTGCTCCAATAGGGCTCCCAGCAGAGATGATTCGCATCATAGAACATTCAGATACAAGACACTTCACCTGTGCAATTCAAACACATTTTATTCAAGGGACAAAATTATACTCACATTTATGACTGCCTGGGAAGTTGGCAAGGAGTCTTGGTGGTGTATGAGTTATATGTTGGGCTGTTAACCCAGAGGCTGGCAGTTAGACAACACTAGTTGTTCACCGGGACAAAGATGAGGGAGTCTTCTCCTTTTAAGACTTACAGTCTCTGAAACCCGGTGGAGCATCACTTTTAATTGGAATTGACTCAATGGTGATTGTGGTTGTTGTTGCTGTTAAGTGCCGTCGAGTCATAGGCAACTCATAGGAACCTTACGAACAAAGACTTGGACACTTGCATAACTTTCATCCTTTCTCCAGGTCCATAGAGTTTCTGGAGGCAAGCTATCTCAGAAGTGGATGCCTCCCCTGCTTCCCAGCTTGTTTGAATCGGGAAGCTCCGTCAAACACTGTCCACCATGGGTAACCATTCTTGTATTTGACACATCAGTGTCACAGTGTTCAGCTTCATAGCAACCATGAGTTACCTCTGTACGGCAAGTGGACAGATCAGGGCTATATGACCTAGAAAAATGGTTTGGGTTTTTTTCTGGGTTTTTTGGTTTGAGAGCTTGATATCCCTAATCCCCACATTGCTCAATGGTCAACTACACTGAATCTTTTTAGTGGAGCTGAATAAAAGACCTTTCTTTTATATACATACTGAAAGTGGAAGTCTTTGTCAGCAAGGGCTACAATCAGATGCGGGACAGAAGCAGGCACCATATAGTCCTTTGAATCGAAGAAGAGCAAAACCCTCCCCAATAATAATATTCTAAACATGCTAAGGGTGTTTACCAGCTACACCAAGGCCAGTCCCAGGAAACTGGGTCAGCTGTGCCCCTGTGTTCCAGCCAGGTGTCGGTTTTACTCTTCCTGAACTGAACTGAGGAGGCATTTTCTTCTATATAAGCCCTTGACTGTGAGCCCAGGCATTCATAACTTCAGGCTAGAAATGTCAGGTTGCAAATCCATTTGTTCTAAAGGAAAATAAAATGTGATTTTCTATCTGCTGGCTAAAAGAATGTTGGAGTTACTCCTTAAATGCTTTTCAGAAGTTAAATCACTTCTGCTGAGGAAAAGTGATGAGTCAATAGAAACTAAATCATGATCAGATAGATTAAATTTTTCTCAATAAAACCATTTTTGAAAAGCAGGGCCACCGTATTTAGGAAAATGAATTTCCAGTAGATTTGTATTAACAGCCATCATTCTTCTGTACTTAAGGCTTATCCAGCCTGTTGTTATGGAAATAGAGGACGTGGTCCCAAATGCAATAGTTTAATTTCACTGCAAGATTAACCAGGAGGGCAGTGAAAACCCCAGTTAAAATACAGCACTTAAGTATCTCCTTAAATATGAGGAAGCAAACAGGCTACAGGAAGGAGCTCACTTTGACATCTTATATTTCTAAAGCCTTGGTCCTCAAGGAAATGTCACGTGAGACACAATGAGGACTAGAACCCTGGACTCCTGACTCCCAGGCTTTTTCACACTCTCCATTGTGGTTGTTATATGTCTTCGAATCAGTCGTCTCACAGAGACCCTGTCTTTGAACTCACTGCTGTAGTCACTGTATCAATCCATCTCATTGAGAGTCTTTCTCTTTTATTTTTATGACTCTCCGCTTTACCAGTCGTCCTAACTGCATGCAAAACATGGACAGTTCTCCACATTACCACCATTTAAGAATTTCACAAACAATTTGACAAAAGCATAGACTATAGAAATCTGAGACTCCTGGAGAAAGAAGAATTTCCGGAGACATTTTACATCTTCTCTGTGTAGCTTGTAGGGTGTTGTGCTGCTCAGTCAAAGGTGGTGCATGTCTGGCAATTTCTCTGCATGAGAAATATTGACAATCTCCTCCAGTGCAGTTTACAACCTCTGAAAACCTACTGGAGGTCAACCATAAATTGGTTCCAAATCAACAACAATGAGTTTGGTTTTATTCATTTTCTCCAGCAAGAACCAATCCTTATTTTTGATTGGAAATCTTCTCCTTCACTTTAGTATGCACAGTTGAGTGTGGTTATATTTCCAGTTTAAAGGCCACCGTGATGAAGATATTCAGACCCAGTTTAAGACAATCACCAGTCTGCAACAAATTCCAGTGTTTGTTTCACGGATGGGCACATTATCTATTTATTACCCTACAGACTTGTTGAGGGAGTTCTTGGTGGCTTAGTGGATATGGAATTGCACTACTGATCCAAAGGTGAGAGGTTTGAATTTACCAGCTGCTTCAGAAGAGAAATATGGGAAATGTCTTCCTATGTGATTTAAAACCTCTGAAAATCTGCCAGAGAGTTCTCCATAGGCCCCTTTGATTCCACCCCATGAGTCGAAATGATTTGTTGTTAACTTGTCAGGCAATTTTTCCAGTTAGTCCTAGTTTATTTGTTCACAGGTTCCAGTTGTGCTACATTCCATTATGAACATCCCATAGGGTCGAGATAAGTTAAAGTTGTAATGGGAGTTAGCTCTTCGAGACATTTTTGTTGTTAGGTGCCACTGTGTTGACTATGACTCATAGCGATCCTGAGAGCCGCATACGTGAACCTTGTCCTTTCCTGCACTGATATGGGTAAACATGGGAGTGAAAGCCGATTATCTGGGAAAGCCTGTAGAATCAGAGGCTGCACACACAGAAACTGTAAGACCTGCCCTGAGATTCATAATTCCCTATCAGGCAATGTAAGGGACTGGATATCAAGCAGGTAGAATTTTGAGCCCAAGCTTCTTGCCTCCATTATCCCATTATCTACCTCTTCGAAACTTCAGAATGTGAAGAGAATGCTAATACCATTAGGTTTTTAGCAAAAAGCAAACAAACAAACCAAAAAATGGAAACGGGTCAATAAAATGCTTAGCTGTTATTGTTCTTGTTGGTCTTCATTTTGTCGTGTGCTGTCGAATCAGAACCGACCCATAGCTGACCCTCGAGCAGGTTTTCAGAGGCAGTAAATTGAACAGAAGACTGCTCATCCTTCTCCCAAGGAACAGCTGGTGGATTAGAACCACATGTCTTTGGGATTGCAGCACAGGTTCTTACCACTAGGCCACCAGAGTTAACGGCTCATAGACTCAGGGAAGCACAAGATCAGACTGTTGGATTCACTAGGAAATTTACTGCCACATTTCCTGGAAGTAGAAGGCATTTCCCCAAGTCTGTTTCAGTCTGGGTGCTCCTCTGAAACCTAGTGAGAATTACAGCAACCCACAATCTCCACTGACAGATGTATGGTAACCCCATGAGGTGTGCCACTCAAGAATCAAACCCAAGTCTCCTTCACGGAAGGCGGGAATTCTACCATTGAGCTACCACTGCCCCCTATGAAGATGGAAGCTATGTTCATTTCTTCAATTTACATTATAATACTATTAGGTTCCATCAAGTCAGAACCAACTCAAAGCTAACCCTCCAGAGAATTTTCAGAGGCTGTAATTCACATTGAGGAAATTGTCTATCTTTTAC
>NW_006399841.1:7366166-7396508 GCF_000299155.1 Elephantulus edwardii | reverse complement strand
AATACATATAACATATAATATATATTGACATATAAAACATAGACAAGACAAAGTAACAAGAAAACCATATAAACACACTTTGCAAATTGATATAATTTGGTTTTTCTTGACTGAACAATTTTTTTATAAATAATAAGGCATGCTCCAGACACATAATTATTCTTAGTATGTGGAAAGGACCGAGTAAAGTGTATTTGTGCCACAAAGCTCCGGTTAATGCCCTTCAGTCTCACTGGGACTGTAAACCGCTGTTTAGGGAAAGCATGAATTTGTTCTTTAATGAGACAGTTCCAGCAACTTCTCAGCGGGCAGCGGTTGCTAAGGCGTCACTTAGAGATAACGATGAGTGTCCCACTGGTGAGGTTTCAAAGGACACACAGCTACATGATCCTGGGGAAAAAAGAAGTCTAGGATGACAAACCAGAAAGCCATCCAGACTGGCCTCACCTTGGAGAAGTCCAATTTCTCCTGAAACTTTAGCCCATAGCAAAGGCTTATCATTTTTTCATCTGACAGCCAAACTTGATAAAATTGAGGTGTTTCAGCACAAAGAGTTAGAGTACTTAGAAAGAATATGTGCAGAGGATATTTTGTGCACCCACATGGAGTTTACTGTACAAATTTTATAGGAACTTACCTTTGATAGGTAAGCGGGGGGAGGATATTGAAATATCAAGTACCTTGAACTCACTAGCAGTTCTGCAGGCCAATGGGGGGGGTGGGATATTCTGCCCCCATTAAGATTTATAGCCTCAGAAAACTTAAAGGGCAACGCTATAGGGTCAATATGAGCTGACATTGAATTCATGTTGGTGGGTTAGTAGGAAAATTGGAGTATGTAGTAGTTTGAGGAACTAAATTATCTTTGTAAGAAGGGATAGTTATCTTAATATAAATAACAAAAGACATATCAATAGATTTTGTTATGCGCTGTCTAGTTGCCTGTGATGTATAGTAACTTAATCACTCTGAACCTTGTCCTATCCTGAGCCAGTCTCATTGTCTCTAACATCTGCCCCATTGCTCCAGTCACTGTATCAATCCATCTCACCAGAGTCTTCCTCTCCTACGCTGTCCCTCCATTCTTCTAAACATGATGTATATATACTTAATTAATGTCTAAAAAAAGAACAAAATGAAATAGCTGACCATCTGGCAGGTCTTCAGAGGCAGGAAGTAACACAGGAAGAGAGTGTCCATCTTTTTCCCATGGAGCAGCTGGTGGATTTGATCCACACAACTTTGGGATGGCAACTCAGGTCCTCACCACTAGGCACCAGGGCTCCCTCACTGCTGTCAGTTCGTTCTAACTCAGAGTGAGCCTTCATTGGCTTTCTAAGGTTGTTCTTTGCAATGGGAGGAGGCTGCCCATCTTTTTCCGGCAGAGTCACTGGTAGACCTAAACCACTGATGCAACGTTTAGATCAGCAGTCACCTTGCTGAGAACCATGCCACGATTAGCAAAATTTATATTCTCTATTATATTCCGTTTATTGCATTATTATTAATATCAATTCACTTGACCTTTATTATTTAACGATAATTTCTTGCTGTTATGTGTTGTCTAGTCACCTCCAACTCATAGTGACCTTGTGAATGAACTGAAATGTTCTCAGTTCTGTGTCATCCTCACAATTGCTGTTGTCATGGTGGTTAAGGTGTGTGTGTCAACTTGGCTGCCTGTGATTGGTTGGTGGTTATGATATGATGTAGTCATCCCCTTGATGGGATTGAATGTAACATCATTTCCTTGATGAAACCTTTCATAATAGAATACCCTCATTGTTGTTGTTGTTGTTGTTAGGTGCCAATCAAATCAAGTACAACTCAAAGAGACCCTATGAACAAAAGACCTAAACGCTATCCTGTGTTGTGCCATCTTCATACTTCCTGGCACACCAAAGGCCATTGCAGCCGTCACTCTGTCAATCTACCTGGTTGAGGGTCTTCCTCACCTTCACTGACCCTCCAACCTTTCAAGCAGCAAACAAGTATGTCTTGAAGAGGGTGCAACCCGAGCGCTCTTTGGCGGCAAGGATGATGAGGCTTCGCCCCACATACTTCAGGCATGTTGCTAGGAAGGCTTATTCCTTGGAGAGGGACTTGATGCCTCGATGACACAGTCTGTTAAAAGCAGCCGATCTGTTGAGGAGGTTACTCATCGGAGGTGTGTCTCAACATTCATGGGCATCAGGCTTGCTTTATGCCCAATCCGGCTCCTGCATCTTATTTGCCACCTCTAGTTCTTTGGAATGAACCAGCAACCTGTGGTGGGTTATTCAGCCTCTGTAGCTAGTTGAGACAGGAGAAGCTTCTCTCCTGAGGTCTGAACCATGAACCTGGGCTTTCCTAGCCTCTGCAAGCACATGAGCCATTTCTCTGAAATAACACACTTCACATCTACATCCAACCCTTATATCATGTCTGCTCTGTAATGGAGCTCTGATGGTCTAGAGCTAAGAAGCTGTCCGGCAATCCCGAAGACATGTGGTTCGAATCCAGCAGATGTTCCACTGGAGAAGGTGGGCGATCTCCTCCCATCTGATAGATTGCCTCTGAAAACCTACCAGAGGATCAGCTATGCGTAGGAACAATAGCATGTTCCAGATACTTTCCAAAATACTTCGCTATATTAATCAATTTCTTGATCATAAAACAATATGCAGAATAATGGTCTCCCAAAGCCATTCTCACAGGCAGTGTGTATGTCAGGTTACATAATATGCAGGGAATCCAGGTTGCAGATGAAATTAAAGCTACTAAATAGCTAATTTTAAAACACATTATCCTGAATTAGTGCAATATGTCCAATGTAATTTCAAGCTTTCTTCAAAGTGACGAAAGGAGGCAGAAGCGTCAGTGTCAGAGTGATGCAATGAGAGAAAAATCTGACTAACATTTAATTCAAAGACTTGACTTTGAAGATGGAAGACGACCAAGAATCAAGGAAGGCAAAACCCCTCTAAGATACTAAGACGCCAAAACCCCTGATTCTTCCCAAGAGCCTCTAGAGAACAATGCAGCAACCGGTTGAGGCATATTTCACAGTTTCTCCCCAGAGAACCGCATGTTGTATCACTCGTAGACTTATACTTCAAGCCAATAGTCGCTAATCGTGTTGACCAACTGTTGTGACTTGTGTTGCTATAATGCCCAAAGCTGTGCCACCAGAACCTCAAATATCATCAGGGTCTCCATAGAGCAATTAGATAATTCTTGCTATCTGTTTGGTAGATATAGTTTCCTCTCTGTATGGGAAAGTCAGATTTCAGTCATGAACAATGTTTCCACGTATGTTCCAGGAACTCATCCTAACCAGTTCGCTTCAGATCAAGTTTTCAGGAATTTAATCTATAGAGAAGGGAGCTCTGGTGGCCTAGGGGAAGGTAGTTGTACTGTCAAACTAAAGGCTCACAGTTCAAATCCACCCGCTGCTCCACAGGAGAAAGATGGGTAACTGCCGTGTGATTTACTGTCTCTGAAAACCTGCCAGCGGAGCATCTATGGGTCAGTGCCAACTTGGTGGTGCACAGAACAGCAGCAGTAGATTAAAACACAGTGGCAAGGAGGACCTGGTGCATATTTCTGGAAAATTAGTCAGTGACAAGCTTGTAAGGAAGAATGAATATTGTCTGATGCAGTATCCCCAAAAATGGGCTTTTTAGGTTGAAAAACACTCAAAATATGGCTGGGGAGGAGCTTCCTGCACAAGGTAGAACTTACCTTAATGATGTGGATGAAGTAACACCTTCAAGATCTTTATTTGCTTATGTGGCACAACTGAAAATTGGAAGAAACCATTCCAAAACTCTATTATTATTCAGAATATTGGCTAGTGTTTTGTCTAATAAAGGTGACTCCCCTCTTTAATTCAACCCAAGCCTCCTACTTGAATTCTTTCTCTAGAGGAGGCAAGACCCTACACTGTAGTATGCAGAAACACCGCTGATGATAAAGATGAAGAAATTGAGGCTTGTTCCCCTCCCCCCCAACTTCTGCAATCTGAAATTGATCAAACATACAGTCAGGCATAAATGATAATGATTGCTGATTGAAAGGCAAAAGTTGGAAATAAAACAGAAGCATCAGTGGCTGGAAAATATGGCTCTGGTGACTGAAAGGCCTGATAGAGTTTTGCAACTGCATAGCCTTTAGCATGGATTACACTTCAACAGATGATGGAATTTCTCACAAGTGGACCACAGCATAAAGATAAAATATGAAATATTGAAGCTGTCAAGGATTTCATTTTCCCTTGAGCCTCAACCAATTCCTATCGAAGCAGCAGTCAAGAAATCAAAGCTTGTGTTACATGAGCAAATCCACTTTAAAAGACCTCTTTAGAGAGTTAAAAGGAAAAGATGTTACTGGAAGACTAAGGTGTGCCTGGCCCACGCCACGCCATTTCCAATCATTTTATATGCATATAAAGACAACAAAAAGGATAAGGAAGACCAAAGAAGAATGTTGTTGTTGTTGTTGTTGTTATTGCTGCTGTTGTTAGATGTCATCAAGTTCACCACAATTCATACTGACCCTGTGAAGAACAGATCTGGACCGTGCTCTATCCTGTGCCATCCGCAGAATCTCTGATATGCTCAAAACCATTGTTACAGTCACTGAATGACTACATCTTGTTGAGGGCCCTCCTTTCTCTTCCTTTCTTTCCCGCAGTGATACCTTTTTTCCACCATCAGGTCCTTCCTGACAACATGCCCAAATTATGAGAGACAATGCTTCACTATTTTCGTCTTAAAGGAACACGCTGGTTGTACTTCCTCCAAAGAGATGCCTTTTTAATTATAGTGTTGATCATGAACGCTGAATATAGCATGAGCTGCCAGAGAACAGATGAGCCTGTTGTGGAAGTACAAAAAACTCCGAGAAGGAAGAGTTGCAAGACTTCATCTGCCCTGCTTTGGAAATGTGTCAGGAGGATTCAGTCTCTGAAGAAGACCATAATGCTTCTTAATAATAGTGGGTCACTTAAAATGAAGAAGACTCTCACGGAGATGTATTTACGCAATGGGTGTAACAACGGTTTGAGATGTAGCAATAATTGTGAGGATGGCGCGGCAGTGGGCACTGTTTCGTGCTATTCTACATAAGATAACCAAGAGTTAGAATGTGGATACCTCACAACAAAACAATGCTTCAGACCTGCAGAAAATCAAATACAGCCTCCACTGTGGATTACATCTCAACATCAAGAAAACAAAAATCCTCACCCTTGAGGCCAAGAAGCAACAGCATGGTAGATGGAAAAAAATATTGAAAGTATCAATGATTTCATCTTACTTGGATCCACAATAAATACCATTGGTACCAGCAAGTTAGAAATCAAACGACATGGTGTACTGGGAAAACCAAGGACCTCTCCAGAGTGCTGAAGAGCAACATAACCTTGAAGATTAAGGTGCACCTGCTCCAAGCCACCGTCTTTTCAATTATGTGCTATACTTCTGAAAGTTAGACAAGGAACAAGGATGAAAGAACAAGGATCATGGCCTTTGAATTGTGGTGTTAAAGAGGACTGTGGACTATCTCATGAACTGTCAAGAGAGCAAGCAAGTGCGTGTGTTAGAGAAAGTGCAACCCAGGATGCTCCTTAAAGGCACAGATGACAAAGCTTCATCTCACATCCTCTGGGTACATGGTTAGAAGGGGTCAGTCCTTGGGAAAAGGCATCATGCTTGGAAAGGTGGAGGGTCAGAGCAAGAGAGGAAGACCCTTAACAAGATGATTGACAGAGTTACTGTAACAATGACTCAAGTATATCAGAGATGATGAGGACGACACAAGATGGGGCAAGGTTCACGTCGGTTGTTCGTAAGATCAATATGAGTCTACGCCAACTTGCTCTGACAGAAATAGCGGGAAACTAAGAATCTGAACAATAACTGATACTTGCAATCATTGCAACCCAACCAAGGACCATGAGGAGAAACACATAACCTTAAAAGGATGTTCGCAAACAATCACTTTAAAAGCACACAAGACTCTTACTTCTGTTCTATACAAACTAGTGATCTGTGCTCTCAGAAGAAGGCAATATGGCGCTGGTAGACCTCAACATCTTTGGGTAGAATGTTAAATAATCCAGGAAGTATCAAGAGAAGATGGGAGGAATACACAGAGTCACTGTGTCAGAAGAAATTGACTGACACAGAAGAATTTCATGAAATGACACATGAGCAATAGCCTATGGTGATGAAGGAAGAAGTTCAAATTGTTTTAAAGGAATTGGCAAAAAACAAGGCTCCAGGAGTTGACGGCATACCAATTGACATATTTCAACGGACAGACACTGCCCTGGATGTGCTCACTAACTTGTACCAAGAAATCTGGAGAACAGCCAGCTGGCCCACTGACTGGAAAAAGATTGATATTTGTTCCCATTCCAAAGAAAGATGACCCAACAGAGTGCGGAAATTATCGAACAATATCATTAATACCACATGCAAGCAAGATTCTGCTGAAAATTATCCAAAAACGTTTGGAACAATATGTCAACAGAGAACTGCCAGATATACAGGCTGGATTTAGAAGAGGTCGTGGTACTAGGGATACTATAGCTAATGTTAGATGCATCTTGGCAGAAAGCAAAGAATACCAGAAGAATGTCTATCTATGCTTCATTGACTATGCAAAGGCTTTTGACTGTGTGGATCACAACAAGCTGTGGCTGACTCTGAGAAGAATGGGAATCCAAGAACATTTGACTGTGCTAATGTGAAGCCTATACTTGGACCAAGAGGCAGACGACAGAACAGAGCAAGGAGATACTACCTGGTTCAAAATCAAGAGGAGATCTGTCATGGATTTATTCTGTCTCCAAACCTTTTTCAATCTGTATGCAGAACAGATCATCCGAGACACTGGGCTGTATGAAGAGGAATGTGGCATCAGGATTGGTGGAAGAGTCGTCAAACAACTTGCGTTATGCAGATGACATAACCCTGCTTGCTGAGACTGAGGAGGACCTGAAGTGTTTGCTGCAGAAGGTCAAGGACTGCAGCCTCCTATATGGATTGAAGCTCAACATCAAGAAAACAAAGATTCTCACCACTGGGCCAATTGGCAGCATCAGTATGGATGGTAAAGAGATTGAGATAGTTAACAGTTTTAGTTTGCTTGGCTCCACAATCAACACTCTTGGTAACAGCAGCCAGGAAATCAAGAGGCAAATTGCATTGGGAAAGTCAGCTGTGAAAGACCTCTCAAGAGTAGTGAAGAGCAATGACGTCAGGCTGGAGACTAAGGTGCGCCTGATCCAGGCTATCGTCTTCGCAATTACGTGCTATGCATCAGAGAGTTGGACAGTGAATAGGGCTGGTAGAAAGAGAATCGATGCCTTTGAGCTTTGGTGCTGGAGAAGAGTGTTGAATATACCATGGACTGCTAGGAGAACAAACAGGTTTGTCCTGGAGAGGGTGAAGCCAGGCTGCTCCTTGGAGTCAAGGATTCTGAAGCTCCGTCTGACATACTTTGGGCATGTTGCAAGGAGGGGCTGGTCCTTGGAGAGGGACATCATGTTTGGCAGAGTGGAGGGACGGAGATGGAGAGGAAGACCTTCAATGAGATGGATCGATTCTGTGACTGGAGCGGTGGGAATAAGTGCATTTGAGATGGCTAGGTTGGCACAGGATAGAAAAGCATTTAGAGCTCTTGTACATAGGGTCGCTGAGTCGCAAGTGACTTGATGGCACATAACAACGACAACAGACCTCAACATTCTCAACATCCATTATATCCATTCTATATTATAAATATGTCTGGTGCCTGTTATACATCTGTACTCTGATTGCATAATGGCCCTAACTGGGATCTAAGTCCATGATTGGCATGGGGCACACTCACAGCAGTGTGAAACCCTCACATAGATTCTGGTAGCCAGTTCTGTACACTTGTCATTCTGGGTGGCCTTCAGCTATCAAGAGCAGCTGTCGTGTACAAAGCTGTTGAAGGTCCCACTAAACGCATAAGGGCTGGCTCATGACAAAATCATCACTTTGGAAAGAACTGTTGTAGTGTGTTGAGCACAAAGAGAAAAATGAGAAACGTATTTTCGATTATCTTCTCTTTCAACCAAGGATTAGAGAGATTGAAAGAGAAAAAGTCATGCCCTACACTGCAGTCTAGCTAATAAGTTAAATACATGACTTACAAATGTTTACAAATTTAAAAAATCCTCTTCTTTGAGAAAAGAATAAAATCAGATTGTCATTTGAAAATCATGAATACGGTGTCTATAGTCAGGAAATATGTGATCAGAAAATGCTTAGCAAATGTTTTAAGCTGATGACTGTTGTAGTTTGCCGTTAGATACCCAAGGACTATCCAGGCTTCACTTTCCTGATTACAGGAGCATCGTCTGAGGAAGCAAATGGAATCCCTTAAGGAAGGGAGAACCATGTTGTTTGGCAGTGTATATTGCTTTCATTTTTCCCCCCTCTTCATGTATTTTGCTTTTCCTTCAAAAATAAAAACAAAAGTAATGGTAGGTGTTGCCCTGGGATTTCATTAGAATGAAGATGAATGTCTCCAATTCTCTGCTCATTAGTTCTACTAGTGGTTGTACTCTGCATCTGCTGAGTTTCTGTTCAGAAGAGTGTACTAGAAAGAGAACATTACTTAGAGTCAGAACTTCAGACAAGCCATTAGCCTCCGTTTTCTTTCTTACAGAAACAAGGTGATAATGTCTACCTCAAAAGTTTATTTTTAATATGTTGTTGTTGTCAATTGCCTTCACATCGAGCACAACTCATAGCGATCCTATGAACAAAAGGCCTGAAGCCCCTCTACAACTATCGACATTTATCAAAGTTCACAGAGTTTCCTGAGTTATGTTATTTAGGAAGTGGATGCCATATAGGAAAATTTAAAAAGGATAACCTAAGTTATAAGAATGTTAACCTGAGTTAGGATGAAATATTATCCACCCCTTACTTCTTATGATTATTCTACATGAAGGGACCTCAGTTGGAAACAGCACATACCTCACCCTTTTCCTTCTGCATAAATGGCAAGGATATGGCCTTAGTCCCCAAAGCAGTCATGTAGGGAAACTCAATAAGGTGGGATAGAAGCGTGGTTTATGGTTCCATCATTTCTATACACATTTTCTACAGTCATAGCAACAAAAAAAATGAAATGTGGAGATAAGGTCAGAGGGGTCATACGAGGCCTAAACTGCCCTACTGAAAAAGTGACATGCATCGTTTATACTCATAGACCTTTGTTGCTGTTGCTGTCGTTGTTGGGAGTCATCGAGTTGAGTTCAACTCATAGTGAGTCAGTGAGCGACAGATGTGAACCCTGCCCTGCCCTGTGCCGTTCTCATCATCTCTGAAGCACTTGAGCCCGTTGCTGTGGTTACTGTGTCAATCCATCTTGTCGAAGGTCTTCCTCTCTCATGCTGACCTTCCTCCTTTCCAAGTACGTTGCTCTTTTTCAAAGACAGACCCATCTTAACAACGTGCCCAAAGCACGTGAGATGAAATGTTTGCATCCTTGCCTCCAAGGACCACCCCAGTTGCACTTTCTCCAAGACATATTTGTCGATTCTTTTGTCGGTCTATGGGGTATTCGGTGCTGTTTTTCACTATCTCAACTCAAAGGCATACCCCATTAGATAGAGCTCATCATTAAATATGACCCTCATTTCCTCAATGGGAAGAGGCAATGTGAAAGAACAAATGAATATTCATCTAGCAGTAAATGTTTCTGCTAAAGAAAGTTTACAAAGAATCAAATGTATGTCTGTTATCTACCCTCAACCCTTCTCGATCACTATATCAGTAGGCAGGGCACTCCTGTGAATAAGTACAACAGACCAAAACAAACAATTGCAATAGAGTTGGCTCTGACTCACCGACATCCCCTGACTGTCAGAAGAGAACTATCTTCTACAGGGCTCTGATTTTTTTTTTTCCCTTTTAACTTTTTATTGTGGTTTGGGTGAAAGTTTACAAAACATATTGGTTTTTCATTCAATGATTCATACACATTTTGTGTTTTAACCTTAATTCTAATACTCGCAATGTCTGCTCATCTGCTTATTGTATGTTGCCTCTCCTTTCACCCATTTCGATGCATTTCTATCGTCTTTGGCATTTATCAAACCATCTTGCTGAGGGTTTGCCATGCTTTTATTTGTAAACCAAATGGATCAAAACATTCATTTATTTGTGAGGAAATAATGACATGCCTATGAAGCCCCAGTGGCATGGCATTGAGAATAACCCTAAAGTCATTTCCCTCAGGCACTTTGAATCTACCAGCAGTCTGAGGGGAGAAAGATGTGAGCAATCTCCCAGATGTGATTTGCAGCCTTGGAAAGTCTGTCGAAGGTCAGGTACAAGTCTATGGCAACTTGAGGACAATGAGAGACATGAGTCCGTCTACTAGACAACAGACCGATGGTCTTCAAAACTGTTCATTCATAAAAGACAAACAAACAAACCAACAAAAAGAAACCTAAAGGGCCCTTTAAGATTAATGGAGACATGACAACTCAGCTTATTTCATTATCTTTGATAAAATCTTAGCTCCAAAAAATGCTTTAAAACGTATTAGTGAAGCAGTAGAAGAATCGTGACTATTGTTACATAATTTCTATCATTATTAGAATGTGTTTTAGATAATTCTAATTATGCTCCTATTCAGTGCTCTAAATTGGATTTAAGTGTATTATTTTCCTTAGAGATAAATTTCTAAATATTTAGGAATAAAGGATTGCCAAATTTTCGCCTCAGGTTTAAACAATTGAGAAAGCACAAACAATAATAATAGCCTGTCTTTATACATAACCGAGATAAAGCAGGTGAAGCAAAAAGGTGAGAAATAAATGGCTGTTTATCGTTCTATTCTTTTTTTTTTAACATTTTCAATTTTTATTCTTAAAAATAGGAATCAAAACTGCAAAGGCAGATTTATAATCACTTCTGAATGAGAGGGTCATTTTGGAACATCACAAGAACGCATACTCAGATGGAAATCTAGTTAAACTGCGGTTGCTCCTCAGGTTGCATTCACTCCTGCATTTTCTCAATTAGTTCTTCCTTGTATTTGCCTTTCTCTTTTCCAACTTGCCGAGACTTAGCTTTACGTTCAAGAATTTTTTTCCGATCTTTATCCAATTTCAGCCTGGTAATAACCACCTTGCTTGGGTGAATGCCCACATGCACTGTGGTACCATTAGCCTTCTCACGCTGCACTCTTTCGATGTAGATGACATACTTCTTTCTGTACACCTGGACTACCTTGCCAATCTGCTGACCTTTGTAATGTCCTCGCACCACCTGCACCTCGTCATCCTTGCGGATGGGCATGGAGCGCACGTTGTACTTCTGCCGCAGCTCTTTGGACAGAGGGGAGGACATGATCTTCCTGCGCACATGCGAAGGGGCATTGAAGTGGCGTTTTCGGTTCTTGCTGCGGTCCGAGGTAACGAAAGGGTTGAACTTCATGGTGGCAGGCGTCCGACAGCGTCAGGATCTCCAAGCACAAGCTATCGTTCTATTCTTGTAAATTTTTGCATGGTTTTAAAAAAATATTGAAACTATAAAGCCAATAATAGATGCTTATCTGGGAAATGATTATGACAAAATGTCCAGGATGTATAATCATATGCATTCATATACGAATAAGTTAAAAACCAAACAACAAAGACATTATACCCACAACAACCTGAAAAACAACTCTTCACATAATACAACAAACTTGTTAAAACTGGCACTGATATAAGATAAAAACTTGTCAGGAAAATACAAATATTTTTCACTAATCAAGAGTAATAGAGAAGTGGTTAACTGTCCCCTAGCAAAGCAAGAAAACTGTTAAGACCCAGAAGCATAGGCAGTTTCATCAAGTTCCAGCTCTCACAGGTTTCCTGGTATGTAAGACAAGATGGGAAAAGTGGAAACATTAACAGTATCTTAGCTCAGTATCTTGACTAAGTTCAGAATGCATTTATACTTCATGTTTTACTATATTTTCCTCACATTTTTAATAACCATTCATCAATTTTATAACAAAACACAACAAAAAACCCACCCCAAACCTTTAAAAAACTCAAGCCTACCAACTACCATAGGAACAAAGAAAGTTATTTCCCGTATCTTCCCAAATTTAAGCCTGAAGCAAAAATCCCGAGCAGCAACAAAGGGAAATGGGTTCACGCTCTCAGCAATTAAAGTGCTGTGTTTCAGGGCTTGCCAAGTGACCTTTAATGAGCACCTGTCTGGGACAGAAAAATCATAGTATTCCACGCTCCACACTCAGTGTGTAATTTAGCTTTAGTATCACAGTGGGGCTGCTGGGTGTATCCCCAGCATTCAGATTTATGACCAAGCTGAGGTATATGTTTGAATTTTACAGTTTCTTCTTGGTATTTGACTTCTGGTTCATATCCCACAAAGTAGCTCAACTCTACTTTTAATTCCAACTCAAATGGGTCAGGCCCCATGACTCAGGAGGGAGCTGTAATGGTGGCCTAGTGGGTAAGAGCGGGGCTGCCAACTCAAAGACAGGTGGTTCAAATACACTAGCTGCTCCATGGACAATGATTGGACAATCCATCCTGGGACAATTCACAGTCTCTGAAAATCTGTTGGAGGGTCAGCTAGCATCAGTTCTGCCTTGATGGCAATGAGCTGAATTGACATTTGTCTTCTTCATCGCAGGCAACACAAGAATCCTCGCAGTTCCCAGAAGCCACCCCCACAGTCCCTCTCTCTCTCCTTCCAACTCTCCTAAATCTATTCACTCTTTTACCTTTTTCTGTGAGTCCTAGTCTCAAAACTCACTTCCTGATGCTGACTTCTTCTACAGAAAGGTCATACTTTCCTCTTGTCTCTCTGGAACAACTTGATACCCTTAAAAACCCTCTTCTTTCACGTGACAATGGCTGTACAAGTTCTATAAAAGTCTCCCTTCCTGCCATTCCCTCTCAGTGCAAGGCAATGACCACAGAAAGCTGAAGGGAGGTAAGAAATGTTAGGAGACACCTCTAAAGCATAGTGGAAACTTCTCAAATGTCAAAGCAGAAGCTTGCAGGAGACTGGAACCAGGGTAAGAGCGCTGAGAGAGCTTTCTTATAGTATATGAGCTCTTCACCCTACATGCTTTACAGAGCTGATTGTCACAGTCCAAGGGGGCGAAGTATGGTGAGAGATACACAACAAAAAGCCAGGGTGGCAGCTACAGAACAAAGACCACCAAAGGGCCTCAGGTTAGAGGAGCGGGAGGGCTGTTCTCTGAGACTGAAGATGCTGGTGACGGGGCTATGAAGGAGCACAAGCTCTCAGAAGTCCCATAAGCCCTGATCTTACTCTCCAAATATTTCAAGTTAGTGATAAATGGAAAAGACTTGGGTCAGACTTTCATAAATCCACACCTAACTCACTAAAAAACCAGATTAACTTATCTCTCTCGTGCTGGTTATGGAATAGACGCAATAAAATGTGGTTGTTTAGAGATCAGTATTATTTATTTCTATCTCACTTCTGGTGGTGTCACTGATTAGAAAAGCTCTCAAACTAAAGGCTAGGCTTCTGTAGGGGTTCGAATCCTCAGGCCAACCCACGGGGGAAAGGTGGTCAGCTCCTTTGTGCTATGAAAATCCACTAGAGGGTCAGTTAAGAGTTGGAATCAACTCAACAACAATGAGGCTCCTTTGGGTCTTCCTTTATGGTAAATCGGGAGTTCTGGTGGCAGAGTCTAGAGAAGTGTGCTGCTCGCCCTAAAGCCAGCGCCTCATGGGTGATTTACATGCATGAGTGACTCCATAGGAGAAGGATGGGGAGTGTCCTCCTATGTGACTTACAGTTTCTGAAAATGACTTGGAAGGTCAGCTATGATTTGGTGACTTCTCGTTGACAAAGTGAATGAAATCTTTAAAATGAAACAAAAAATCCACCCCAAAACAAAAACAACCAATTAGATTATAGGATTTTATATCCAGTCTTTCTACAAGCCTTCATACTTAGAATACGGGATGGTACCTTTATTGTGTCTTCAAGTGCAGGAATGTAAGGTCCTAGCTAAGCTTTGTCTCTTCAAAACCTGTTAAGATGCCCACCTGTGCCAGATGGTGCCTCCCTTAGTGTCACTAAGAGTCAACAGAACTTCGAAGAGCCTCTTCCATCTAACACAGTGGTTCTCAACTCCGAGAAGTATAGTTTGGTGGTTGGTTGGTCAGTTGGTTGATTTTCCTTATGTAGATTTAAGCTCCTGTATACAGAGCAGATTATCCGAGAGATTAGGCTCTATGAGGAGAAGTGTGGCGTGACCTCAGGACTGATGGAAGATCTATACAATCTGCGTTATGCAGATGACACAACCCTGCTTGCTGAAACTGAGGAGGACCTCATGCACTTGCTGCAGAGGGTCAAGGACTGTAGCCTTCAGTATGGACTGAGGCTCAATGTCAAGAAGACAAAGATTCTCACCACTGGACCAATTGGTAGCATCAGGATGGATGGCAAAGAGATTGAGATTGTTCACAGCTTCAGTTTGCTCGGCTCCACAGTCAACACTCTTGGCACCAGCAGCCAAGAAATCAAAAAACATATTGCGATGGGAAAGTATGCTTTTAGGGACCTCTCTAAAGTACTCAAGAACAACGGTGTCTTTCTGGACACTAAGGTGCACCCAAAAGGCCATGGTCTTTGCAATCACTTGTTATGCATCAGAGAACTGGACAATGACTAGGGAGGATAGAAGGAGAATTGATGCCTTTGAGCTGTGATGCTGGAAAAGAGTATTAAATGTACTATGGGCTGCCAAGAAAACAAACAGATTCACCCTGGAGAGGATTAAACCAGGCTACTCCTTGGAGGCAAGGATTCTGGGGCTTTGTCTGACATACTTTGGACGTGTTGCAAGTAGGAGCCAGTCCTTGGAGAGGGACATCATGCTTGGGGGGGTGGAGGGACAGCGCAGGAGGGGAAGACCCTCTATGAGGTGGATTGATTCAGTGACTGGGGTAATCGGGGTGGGAATGTCAGAGGCAGTGTGATTGGCACAGGATAGAACAGGGTTTGGGGCTGTTGTACACAGGGTCGCTATGAGTCTCAAACGACTCAATGATGGCACATAACAACAACAACAAGATTTAAGCTCCATGTTTTGAGATTCAGATTTCATTTTTTTCTGGACATTGTTTATTTGCTTTCATTTACCAAGGTGAGTCTAAAGAAGAGCCAGGGTTGCACAAAGACAAACAAGTAAAAGTCATTGTCATTGAGTTCATCTTGGGCAGAATGGTTCCTGAGGGTATTTTTGGCTGTAATCTTTATGGAAGCGGGAGTGTCAGGAGCTACTGAATAAAGACAAAACAAAACCAAACAAACCCCTCAACACTGCTACCAAGGAGATTCCAATTCACCATGACCTGCCATTGAGTTCCTGAGTCCGTAAGTCTTACAGGAAGAGAAGACCTCTCATATCTTTCTCCCACAGAACGAACGCCTAGAGGATTCAAACTGCCAACCTTATGGTTAACAATCTGGCCTGTTCTGCAGGACAGCCAGGCTCCTTGAGTGAGTTCTAATTGCTAACCTTTAGGTTAATTGTTGAGAGCAAACTGTCTGCACCATCAGCCCCAGAGTTGCAGCAAACTATTGGTTAAAAAAGATTCTTTCTCTCCTTTCAAACAGAAGAGGTTTTAAATAGCAGCATCACGTCTTATATTAAGTGTTATGTAAGAGTTTTCAAGTTATTTTAAAAGGAGTAGCAGGAAGTGGCTTTGGCAAAGTTCTTCTGACAACTGACTTGCTTTTTTGCATGTATACTGGTACCACTGAAACGCTTTAAAAATACACTGATTCTGGGGTCTCCAGAGATTGATTTAGGCCACAGCCTAGGCATCGGGATTCTTTTTTCTTCCCTCCTTTATTATTATTATTATTATTATTATTATTAATTTTAATGAAAATTTACAGAGACTTTGAATTTCCATTCATTCTTTGTTGCACTTTTCTTTCTTTTACTTTTCAAAGAGAAGAGTGAACTGGGGGCATCGGGATTCTAGTCTGCTCTAGTGCTCTTGTGATTTTAGAAGACATGATTTCTAATAGTGAGAGATTTGAGAAAGTGTGTGGTCTTGGGAGCAAACAAGAACAGATGAATTGGAGGAACTCCCTCAGCTGTGACCTGACATTCCTCCTGTGTGCACAGCTACAACTTTCTTCCCTCAAAGGGGACATCTGTAGGCACCCTCTGGCCCTCCTGATACCGAGAGTCATTCCTTTCAGAGCCCTCCCACATATTTACCTGTTTTGTAACGTCCAGCCACAAACCTAAAGCCTCGGTGCGTAAGCTCTAAAAGGGTTGTCTGAGAACAGGTCGGTGTAGCTGCTCAGGTCTGTGGAGGTGGCCTGTACCAGGAGCTCAGCTTCCTGGGTTGCTCAAAGGTCACCAGTTGGGCAGCTGTCACAGCAGCGGGTTCAACTACGGAGCTGTGCAGGTCCCCTGCCCCTGTCCTTCTGTGGGTGGGGACATCTCAGGAACCAATATCCCCACACCTCATCCTTAATGACTCCACCTCTTAAGCTGTCTCCTTACAATGACCATGTCAGCCTGTCCCAAGGACGATTTAATTGCAGCATAACTCAAATGGAGCGAGCCTCTGGTGGCTTGGTCCATATTGAAGTCGCACTTTTAGCCTAAAGGCCATGTTTTGTGTTGGGTTTTTTGTTGTTTTTTTTTTTTTGAGGTTTGAACCCACCAATGTTTCCAAGGGAGAAAGATGGATAATCTCCTCCAGTATGATCAACATCTTTAGAAACCCAAGAGAGGTCAGCTATGAACCAGTTCCAACTCCATGGCCACGAGACAATGAAAACACGACTCAAATGTTGGGAAATCCAATGCTATTTTCTGATACTCTTTCTGGGGCTGATGGTACCCCCACAGTTCTCTGTACCTTTCCCTCTCCTTTTGCTGCTCCTATTTTATCTTTTATAAAATGTAGAGTTTCTCTAGGAAATCATACATCCGCATTATCCTAATGTCTGTCAAAATGCACCTTAAGCCCTTGGGTGGCCCAAACAGTTACACTTTTAACAAAAAGGCTGGTAGTTTGAACCCATCCAGAGGTTCCTCAGAAGACAGCTCTGGCCATTGGCTTTGGAGAGGTCACAGACTTTGGAGAAGCTTTGTTCCACACACATGGGGTCGCTATGGGTCAGAATCAAGTCACAAGAGCCATCAACCCACCACATTCTCCTTAAGGAGAGACAGATATTGAGAATCTTGACAGTAGGCCAGGCAATTGTAAAGCCCGATGCTCACTAACTTGTGACTGTTACCATGTGGCCTGCAGTTCTCCTCAGCTCTATAACTTATGAGTTGAATAACCTCTGTGGATGCCAGCCTCCTCCTCCGTGAAATGAAGCTAGTACCCTCCCCTGCAAGCAGCTTTGAGGAGTGAGAGACCTGATAAATACAGCAAATGTAGAAGAAAGCTCGCTAGATCGAAAGAAGTCATTGCCAATCTGTTCAATGAAAGACTATGAAACCTCATAAAATATTAACAAATTAAAATAAAGCAGAAGAATCTAAAAGGATGCTGCAGCTTGTAACAGAAATGTGCGCTCCGAAATGCTGCAGCAATTAAGAGACTGCAGGAAGTCTGGGAAGAAATGAACTTGAGAACCAGGTTGGGATGAAACAGGCCTCATTATTTACTGATGGAACAAAATTCAATGTCCTTTTTTTTTCTATAATTATATTTTATTAATTTTCATAAACATTTACAGAGATTTTGGGCTTCCACTCATTCATTGTTGCACTATTCTCTCTACCCTCCTCCCAGTTTGATCTTGTCCAAATGCCACAGTGCTTGTCAAAGCCAATTCTGATTAATCTTCTTTGTCAGTGTGTCCTTTGCCATTCCCTATGCAAGGTTCACATCTGTTCTTCAAAGAGTCACTATGTTCCCTGAGTCACAGTCCACTTGATGACGCCTAATAACAACATCTATACAGTAAAATCATTAGTGCTACCGAGCTGACTTATTAAAAAATAATTTATCTCAATGTAACCACATATATAGATAGTTGCATATAAACAAAATTAATATAAATATTAATAAATATAAATGAAATTACACACACATCTCTTTTTTTTCTTTTGCTTGTGTACTGTCGAGTTGGATCCGACTGGCAGAGGAGGAGATTGGCCCTCTTTCTCCAGCAGAGCATCTGGTGGATTTGAACTGCGTGCCTTTGGAATTGCAGCACAGCTTCTTGCCACCAAGCCACCAGAGCTCCCTTATGCATCTCTTTGTAAGCCCTTTTAGAAATTAGGTTATCAGAGAAAAGAGAAGACGAAGCAGAATCTCCATCAGCTCTCTCCCCTCCATGCCAAGAACAACAGAAGAATAATAAATGTCTTTGTTTTTGGTGTTTTGTTTTGTTTTTTTGTTTATTTCTTGTTGTGTACCATTGAATCAGATCTGACACTGACTGGCACAGGAGGAAAATGCCCCTCCTTCTCCAGCAGAGCATCTGGTGCATTTGAACTGCACACCTTCAGGATTGCAGTGCAGTTTCTCGCCACTAGGCCACCAGAGATCCCTAATCAACGCCTTTGAATGGTGATACTGGAAAAGAATGCTGAATATGCCATAGATTGGCAAGAGAACAAGCAAGAATGTCTTCGAGGAAATGTAACCAGCGCGTCCCTTAGAAAGAAGGATAGTGAAACTTTGTCTCACAGACTTTGGGCACATTGTCCAGAGGAAAAAGATGTCACACTGGGAAAGAGGCACAGTCAGAGAAGAAGAGGAAGACTCTCAACAAGATAAATTGACACAGTGTCTGTACGAATGGGCTTGAGCCTCTCAGAGAGCATGAAGATGGTTTAGGATAGGGCGGGTTCAGGTCTGCTGCATGTACGGTCGCTCTGAGTGATAGCTGGCTGGCGGCACCCAACAACCACTGCTATTAGCTGTAATAGATTGGACTTGTTATCGTTGTTTAACCAGTATTAATGTGTTCTTTTTAACTAAAGTCCACTGTTTACATTACGGTTTACTTTTTTGGGTTGTATTATTTTGGGGATTTAGAAAAAAAAATCATGCCATGCATCTACTACAGTGTCACGTAAAATAATTTCATCACCCTAAATATTTGGAGGGTATCTTTGGCCTTCTTAGACCCATGCAACCAACAGTCATTCTTAACATTGTACTATATATGTATATATTTTATATACTTAAAATATGTGATTGCCACTTTAACCAGTTTAAAGTATAGAATTCACTTGGGCAATCTAATTACAATCATCAGTTGTGATCACTGTGTCATTAAGCTATCATCACTGTCTACTTCTCAGCAATCTTCACTACCCCACATAGACTTTTTCTGGGTATTTTGAAGAAGAGGACTCAACTGACCCCAGGTGCTATATGCACAGTCAGGCCCCGTAATGCTTCTATCACAGACTCAGAGTCACTACTGTGGCCTCTGGAAACCAGGGAAATTAAGACCTTGGGTTAGCTACATCATGTCTCCCACCCCTGCCCTGTTCATACATAAAGTTTCAGGACCTGTTCTTCAAAGTCTCACAATGACGCTAACAGAACATATTTTTAGCAAAGAAAAGGCAGGCAGCAACAGCAACACGGACCGCATGTCACACAGGTGTCCTGAATCACCCCATGGAAGCCATGGGCCAGTGGACAGTCGTGGAGGTGCACTGCTCAGAGCCCAACTCAGCAAAGATCTGTCCCAAGAAGGACAGCATGTTTGATTTTGGGGTTTTCCTTGGTTGGTTTTTTTGTAATTAACACACAGTTCTATTTCTTCACTGTTGCACATTTTCTCTCTCCCCACCATAGAGAATTTTTGGTGGTTTTTTTTGGTAGCCTTCAAGATGTACCACTGTAAGATGAAGGTTTCCTTGAGCAGCCAATGACGGAGCATCATACGTACACTTGGACTTGGCCGTGTGGAATTCTTCTGTGAGCAGCCTTTGTTCTGGTCTTCCCCATTGGCCTGGCCAAGATGACCTCAGCACCTGAGAGGGTCTGAGATTCTCCCTCCATGTTCTACCCATCTTCCCCCTCTTTTTAAACCATGTGTTGGATCCACACTGTGGTCTGAAGGCTTGCCCTGACACTCTTGATATGCTCCATTTATCTTTCACAGATGGTGTTCCATAATCTCTCGAGCTTGCTGGGGACTGCCTTCTGGAGGTCCGAAATGGACACAGAGCATCTGCTAGACACAATGTGGGCTCTGTTCCAGAAGGATCTCTTCCCTCATTTAGGCTCTCCACTTAAACATTGCTGGAATTGGACAAAAAAGAATGCTTATTGTCAAGCAGTCTGGACTTGGGATGCCAACTCTTCACAGGGGTTATCTGAGAAAGCCATTCCCTTCGCATCTGGGAAAAACCCTCCTCTTGACATGACGGAAGGCCCTGGTCCTATAGGAATCTCATCTAAGATGTAGCCTGTTCCACTGGGAGAAAGTAGGTCTTGATCCCAAATGGCTCGTTGTCCAGGTAACCCAAACAACTGCCAAGGTAATTTAGAGACAGTGTTGTCTCCCAGACTTTGGGCGTATTGTTAGGAGAGGTGAGTCCTTAGAGAAGGAGCTCACGCCTGGAAATGGAAAGGGTCAGTGTGAGAGAGGAAGACACCCAACAGGATGGGTTGGCGTGATGAAGGTAGCAATGGGCTCGAGTATATCAGAGATGGTTTGCATGGCACTGGGGAGGGCAGAGCCCAGATCTGCTGTTCACAGCGACTGTTGTGAATCGCAGTTGATTTGATGGCATCTAAACACAACAACAAGGGCATATTTATTGCATTATGTACAGAGCACAAATAACTGGGCTCATTCATACACCACGGTGGCATTTCAGAGCAGAGTTAACTAGGCGATCCTGGATTCTGCAGCTCTCAATCCTTTGTAAGTCCTTAAATTTTTCTGAATGCAGAAATAGTCCACTTCGTGCCTCCCGGCTAGAATTCACATGGCAGAGCATCAGATGGTGATTGCAAAATTAGGATTAGGAAACAAATCTCTCATTGGATATTTTCCTATAGCAGAGGGAGAGGAACGGACGTCTGTAGGAACAGATCAGGGTGAAGCTGGGCTTAATGTGATTAATATATGTATATTGAATTCTAAAATGTGTGACTTCAGGTAAATGAGGTATTACCTGTTTCTCGTGGAGTTTAAATGAGATAAAGAGTTTAGTTCTATAATGATGGGTCTCTGGTGGCGCAGTGGCCAAGAGCATGGCTGTTCCTCAGTTCGAAAGCACTGGCCATTACACAGGAGAAAGACAACAGGCAACCTGCGGGGTTACCATTCTCAGTGTGGTTGAGTAGGAACCAGCCCACCTGGTGGGTTTGCAGAGGCGATAAATCTCACAGGAGGAGATTGCCCATCTTTTCCCCAAAGAGCAGCTGGTGGATTCGAAACACTCACCTCTAGTTTGGCAGTGCAAGTCTTTACCCACTAGACCACCAGATTACAGCTTTAAAACTTGGCTCAGGTGTTTCTACTCAGTCCTATAGGGACATTAGAAGTTGGAATTTAAAAAAAAATTAAAAATTTTAAAAAATCAAGTTAGAATTGACTTGATGACAATGAGTCTGCTGGTATATTCAAGGGTCATTAACTTTATTTATCTCTGTGTTTTGTGGTGTGTGTCTGTGTGTGTCTGTGTGTGTCTGTGTGTGTGTGTGTGTGCGCGCAAGTGAGCATTTTGTTATGCATATTATTCCAAGTATTCTTTTAATGCTCAGATAGCATCAGACTTTTTTTAGAATAGGTTTTTTATTTGTGCGCAAGTGAGCATTTTGTTATGCATATTATTCCAAGTATTCTTTTAATGCTCAGATAGCATCAGACTTTTTTTAAAATAGGGTTTTTATTTTATACCGGTTTACTTACTTACAAAGTGTGTATACATTGATTTTCACACCAGATCTGTCCCATTTCCTTTACTCATTCCTCCCTTTTAACCTGAGAGCCCAGGGTTCATGTCCCTATCCAGGTACTGCATGTAAGGTCCAGCGGCCCTACTGGTAAGAACTGCACTGCAATCCCAAAGGCTTACGGTTCAAGTCCACCAGTTACTCCCTGGGAGAAGCTTGGGCAATTTCTTCTGTGTGAAGCTTGGGCAATCTCCAATTGTGTGATTTACAGTCTCAGAAAACCTGCTGAGGGTCAGCTATGGGTCGGTTCCAACTTGACAAAACCCAACAAAACAATTCATTTAATTCTTCAGTTGCTAGTAGTCACTATCCACTGCACGTGGACTGTCCACGTGTCAACATGGGCAGCGGGCTTCTGTCCTGGGTGCTGGTGACACAAAGACGACAAAACCCAGGCTGTGCCCCAGAGAAAGAGATCACCTTTGCTGTTTAATCTGCATTAGTATTTCTACCCACTGATAGAAACCAAGGATGGAGTAAGTAACAAGGGACACATGTGATCATTCTAGAGATCATTTCAGGAGATGATCTGAAAGAGAAAACATTCAGAACTTTGACAGAAAGGATGGGGAGGGTGAGGAGAGACACTGTGTTCTGTCCCGCTAAATTAACGTTATCATCATGCTTATTTTATGTCAGACTTCCAACTACTACATGTTGTTGCTGTTGTTATGTACCGTCGAGTCGCCTGCGACTCATGGCGACCCTCTGTACAACAGCCCTAAACTCCGCTCTGTCCTGTGCCAATCGCACTGTCTCTGACACTCCCATCCCAATTATCCCAGTCACTGAATCAATCCACCTCATAGAGGGCCTTCCTCTCCTGCGCTGTCCCTCCACCCTCCCAAGCATGATGTCCCTCTCCAAGGACCGGTCTCTCCTCACAACATGCCCAAAGTATGTTAGACGGAGCCTCAGAATCCTTGCCTCCAAGGAGCCACCCAGTTTAACCCTTTCCAGGACAAATCTGTTTGTTTTCCTAGCAGTCCATGGTATTCTCAATACTCTTCTCCAGCACCACAGCTCAAAGGCATCAATTCTCCTTCTATCCTCCTTGGTCATTGTCCAACTCTCTGATGCTACATAGAATGACTAAAGTAGTAGTAGTTGTTGTTGTTGTTGCTACATGCCGTCGAGTCACCTGCCACTCATAGCGACCCTATGTACATACAACAGGCCTAAACCCTGCTTTACCCTGTGTCAATTGCACTGCCTCTGACACACCCATCCCGATTACCCCAGTCACTGAATCAATCCACCTCATAGAGGGTCTTCCCCTCCTGTGCTGTTCCTCCACCCTCCCAAGCATGATGTCCCTCTCCAGGGACTGGTTCCTACTTGCAACATGTCCAAGGTATGTCAGACGAAGCTTTAGAACCATTGCGTCCACGGAGCAGCCTGCCTTCACCCTCTCTAGGATGAACCTGTTCATTCTCTTAGGGAGCTCTGGTGGCCTAGTGGTAAGAAACTGTGTTGTAATACCGAAGGCACCTGCTGGAATTCACCTCAGGAGAATGGGCAGTCTCTTCCTATGCAATTTACTGCTTTTGAAAACCTGCTGGAGGGTCAGCTGTGCATTGGTTCTGATTCAATGACAAAACAACAACCACATGAGTCGTATTTGACTCAACGGCACATAGCAACAGTAACAACCACCTCATTTGAGGCTAAAAAGAGTAGCAAGCATCGTAACATACTTACTATAGACCAGACATGATATTATGCACATGACATACATTCATTTTATAAAAATATGATAAATTCATAAGGTATGATTTTATAAATAGTCCCGCTTTGTGGAAGAGAAGACGAAGATGAAGAGATTGATTGTGCAACCTTCCCAAGACCCCACACTTCGTCCACAGTACAGGCACCATCTAATCTCTTAACTCTGCAGTCAGTCCCACCTGCTGGGAGAGGCAGGGAGTGTCTGTGAATTGCACATATTGCTGCTTCTTTACTACAAAACGTACCAAACAAAACATTCCTCAAAATAACCTTATTATTTCCCCGAACCCTTAGCCTTGAGTGATACACTCTTCATCTATAAGCTTAATTTCCATTTAATAAATGTCCCCTTTTCATCGACAGGAATTTCATTAACTCAATCGTCTCTTGGGCTGGCAAAAATTATTATCACATTCAGGAAATTGGAGAGAAACAGGTTATTACTTTGGACGCAAACAGAGCACGGATGGGGGTAGGGTGGCAGGAAAGATAAAGAGAGAGAAGTGAGAAAAGATGTGGAAGGGGGCAAGGAGGCCCTGGGGCCTGGACTCCCCATCTCTGCTGGACTCCCTGATGCCAGATAATTACCAGAGGCTGGGGGTGACTGCTAAGCTGACAAGACAGTGTCTGGGATGCTGTGGATTTGCCTCAGTGCCACCCCACCAAGGGAGGGAGAGGGAGAGGGGGAGAGAGGGGGACAAGGGGAGAAGGGGAGACAGGAAACAGGGGAGGGGGGAGAGAGAGAGAGAGAAGCAGGCACAGGGGAGGAAGATAAGATGGAATAAACATCTTTGAAATTTTTGAACCAGAGACTCCGGAAACTTCCCTCTGCTCCTGTGGAGCTAAAATGACACAGCAAATGGAAAGCTTTCCTCAAACAAAGCCGGGAAGTAGGCCGGAGGGCAGGTAGTCAGAGTCCCTGAGTGACAATGTCTACTCCCCTCCCCACCCCCTCAGTCACTTCGGGTGAATGATCCCCTCTCCTATCAGTTTGCTGGAAGGAGAACGAGGGGATCGGGATCGAGAAGAGTGAAGTCCACACACCTGCCTACCTGCCTCCGTTTATGAAATGAACCCTGAAGGTGGAGTGCATGATATGCTGAAGTGCAAATCCAAACGTTAGTGGTTCAAACTCAGGAACTGTTATACAGGAGACAGATTAAGCAGTCTCCTTCCTTCGCTGAGACATGATGGAGGGTCACCATGAGTCAGAACTGCCTTGAAAGGGAGATTGGTGGCCTAGTGGCAAGAAGCTGTACTGCAATCCTGAAGGTGTGTGGTTTGAATAATCCACCAGATGCTCTGCTGGAGAAGGAGGGACAATCTCTTCCTGTATCAGTCAGATCCAATTCGATGGTACACAGAAGAAGGAGGAAAAAAGAACTGTCTTGACTGTGATGTGTTGGGCTTTTAGTGGAGTTACTTGAAGATCAAATCTTAGGTGCTTTCAAGGATGTGATATGGACCAGTTACTACCATGAAATCATCACAGAACCTTGACAGCATGCCCGACAGGCACCACTTCTCAGGTGTCTCCAGGTGATTCGGGGAAGGGGTATTGATCGAGGACGGGCTCAGCTGGGCAGCCAGAGAGCAAGCACAATAATATGAACACTTTTGGTCATTCGCTTGCCTTTCTGACTAAGTTGTTCCTTGATTTGCTTACTCTGGCAACTCAAAGGTATGTGGTTCAAATCCATCTACTACTCCATAGGAGAAAGAGAAACAATCTTCTTTGGCTCTGACTCAAAAGTACACAAAAACAACAATCATTTAATAAAGCATCTAACCTATTGTAATTTCCCAAAAAAATTGTTAAGAAAGGATCAAATGTAAAAATAAGTTAGACTCGGCCTCGTGCCCTAACAAATTGGGGAACAGAAGGGGTTTGTGATTGTCTGCTAGCAAAAATGTTGATCATTTGAAGTTCCCCAGAGCTCGGTGGGAGAAAGCCCCCGTGTTCTTCTGTACACGTAACAGGCAAGAGAACCCTGCAGAGCAGTTCTACCATGTACCATCCGGGGTTATGATTGGGGACAAATTCAATGACAGTCATCAGAAACAGCAGCTCCCCAGCACAAAGAGGAACCCCTGAGATTCCAGCGAGCCTGTGCTGTTCTTCAGATGGAAGAGTTGTGAGCTGACATTCATTTCCTCTGAAGTCAGAGGTGACTTGCAATGTCAGTACATCAACGTCACAATTTGTTGCTAAAAGTGGCAACTGAATGTGTGCACACCAGCGCCGACACCATCAAACCTGACCCAGAGTGCAGCGGCCAAGGCTTCAAAGACACACGGTATGCTGCGGTCAGCGTTGGGATGCTCAATAGATTCTCATTGATTACGTGGAAAGTGAACTATAGAAGAAAATAAACTGGGGCCTGTCTAAAGCCAGGCTGTTCTTCTCTGTAAGAGGGGATAGCATGATGTGCCTTAATTTGTGCAATGAAAATGAAGAAACACAAAGTATGATTCTCAACTACTTGAAAGCCATGCATCACACGCATTCTTGGCTCTCTGGGTGGTGGTGTGTGTTGTGGTATAAGTTGTTGTTTTCATTATTCACAATTGAGAAAAAGGACAAGCGGAAATGCATCCTTGCCGTGTTGTTCATGCAGCAGGCTCACTTTACAGCACGATAATGGTTTGTGTATGGACTAAGAGTTGGAAACAATGAGATAGTTGAGGGGAGACCAAATCTGTGCTTTTGAATCCTTCTACCTTAAGTAACCTCGGATGCTGGCAGAGAAGTGAAATATGAGGCAGAGAAGAAAAAGCATTGCAGGAGAAGGAAAGGTCTACCTGCTGTTCCAGGTACTTGATGTAAGACAGTCAGCGTTGGCAGCCATTTAGGGTTAGACTTTTATGTCCCTTTATACCAAGGTTCAAATCCCAGCTCTACTACCTTCCAACTCTGTGACCTGGAATTCTACTTAACCTATCCAAGCCTCCTTTATTTGTGAAAAAGAGTTCAATAGTAATATTCAGCTCACGAGATAATATCATGAGTTGTTGTAATGTTTAGCTAAATACTGTGCAGGGTTCCTGGCATATAGTTCCTTCTCCATCATATCCAGTCACTGCTGTGTGTTTAAAAGGCGAGTTCCAAGTTCTCGTTGTTAGGAGACATTGAGTTGAGTAGGACTTATGGCGACCTTATGCGCAACAGATCTGAACTCTCCTGTCCTGGGCCAAGTTCACAGTCTCTGACACACTCAAGCTCATCACTGCAGTCAGTGTGTCAGTCCACCTGGTTAAGGGTCTTGCTCTCCGTCGCCATCCCCCTACTCTTCCAAGCATGATGTCCTTCTCCAAGGAAGTCCCTCTCCAAGCAACATGCCTGAAACATGTGTGATGAAGGTGTGCCATTCTTTTCTCCAAGAAGTGACAGAGGACTGTCAGCTCTCCCCTCCTCTCTTCCATGTCTGACCTATAAAATCTGACTTTCATGTTAACTCCATGAAATGTGGCTTTGATCTTGACTTATAAATAGAAACCTAGTCATTGGCAGTAAGGAAGCCTGGAGAGGGTCTTCTCATGGTCTAGAACACCTTCAGCTTGGTTCCTGGGATGAAGATGCCTGAGAGTCATGGTCTCTGGGGTCTCACGTCATCCTCCAGGGCCCCTCGGACTAAAGATCTAAGCATGAGGACCAGGTGGGCTGCCATCCAGTCCATCCCTGTTTTACATGGATCAGAAGTGAGCTCTCTCTCATGTGTAGGTGTGATACTCACAATCCAATCATGTCAGTCAACTAGTCACCCCAGGCTTTGTTGCATCAGCAACGTCTGTATCAACCAGTGCAAAAACGCACAAGATAAAGTTGAGGATCAAGAGAAAAACAATCTCTGAACAGTGCACCTGGCAGTCCGATCAGCCATCTAGTGCAGCTCCTCGGGGCCTCCTGTTCCAGCACTTTACAGGCTCTGCGTTACTTTTCTGTTCCTGCTATAACAGATTCCGCACAAGTTCAGAGGCTTAGAACACAAGCGAATTCCTAGATTTCTGGAGATCAGAATTCTGAAAGGAATCTCTCAAGGGCTGGCATTAAGATGTTGGCGGCTTTGGCTCCTCCAATAGGCTCTTGAAGAGAACATGTTCCTTGCCTCATCCAGCATCTGGTGGGTTTCTCCAATCTTTCTTATCCTGTGATGGACCCTACACACACACACCCCTCGCTTCATTCCAGGCTCATCTGGGGTCACCTGGGTAACCAAGGAGAGCTTCTCCACCTCCAGATCTTTGACTTAATCAAATCTTCAAGGTCCCCTTTGCCACCTAATATTTATAGGCTCTGGGCATGAGACGTGCACATCTCCAGTTGTGGTTGCTGTGTGCCATCCAGTCAGAACCCACCCACAGCCGGCCCTCCACTGGACTTTCAGAGGCAGTAAGATCTCACAGGAAGAGATTACCCATCCTGCATACGCGGAGTAGCCAGTGGATTCGAACCACATGCCTTTGGGATTGCAGTGCAGCTTCTTACCACTAGATCACCCTAGGGCCCTCTGGGGAGGGTGCTATTATTCAGCCTACTTTCTGCTCACTTCACAGAAAAGCTGGAATGCTCATTAGCTCTTCAAAAGTATGAGGATCACTAATAACTATTGTCTTTATCCTTTCAGACCTCACTATGATTCACATCCTCTTCAATGATACAAGAGGGAAAAGAAGGGAGAAATAAAAGAGAAAATGTTCACTGACCATTCCAACAGAAAACCTGCCCCTGGCTGTGGACTCAGGCCGGACTCCTGTCGGGGTTTCTGAGATTGTCAGTCACAGTGGCAGGGGACTGTCTGAAGAGCTGCTGGCGGACGCCAAGCCCTGAAGATGTGCAGATTAGGGGTGCCGGGCAATGCTGCAGAAGCCCCCACAAACACGTGGAGCTCCAAGCTCTGGATAGCTGTGACTGGAGGTTAGACAGCCCATTCTTTTCATAGAACTGGTCAGCAGTTGCTATTACTTCTAGTGAAATCAGCGTGATAAACACGTGTCTGCCCAAGGTCATGCATCAAGGACATGTACACACAGTGTTCCCAGAAAGCCTCCTGCTCTTCTTTGCATTCCAGGAGGCACAACGCTGCCTTCATCCAGCCATCACTCAAGACAAAACTCAACCGTGACAAGGCATTGCTTTCTCTCTAGGGAGGTCCCACAGCACTCCTCCCTGCTGCTGGCCACTGCCCATCTGCTTTGATGATGAACCATCAGGAAAGACCAGCTGGAGTCTGTCATTGTGTTACGGCCATTTAACCACAAGAGAATGGGACTGAGGGGAAACATACAATTCCCCAGTCAAACTTTCAAGCCATTTGAAAGAGCTCCCTGGGATCAGGTAAACTAAAAGAGGTTATTGGTAAGGTGAAAGAAGGGGAATTGTGTTACAGATGCAAGGCCACGCAGAGGACTTTGTGCGGTTGTAATTTCATACCGTTAACTACGGTCAGAAGGAGCTCTGATGGCTCTGCGGTAAGGAAGTGCCCTGCCAATGCAAAAGTACATGGTTCAAACGCACCAGTGGCTACTCAGATCAAAGACGAGCAGTCTCCTTCCTTGCAATTTACTGCCTCTGAAAACCTGCTGGAGAGTCTGCTACGGGTTGGTTCCAACTCGACAGCACACCACATAGTCAAAAGGGAAACATTCACTTGTAATTTAAAATAAAACTAAATTCAGATAGTAGAGTCTCACTGTATGCATAGTTAATAAACAAGTTTATAAATTTGAAGAACGAGAGAGTGTTTTAAAGAAATTGTTTCAATCTCATCACTTGGAAAATTCCAGTCTTCCCTTCTGTGAATGTGGCTAAGGATGGGACCCGCTGAAACAGACTGATTCAAGGACGCGATACATGTCATTAATCTGGAAGATGGTCCAGGAAGAATTGAATTGATAGAAGGGAAGTGAAATAGGGAAGAAAAGAAAGCTAATACAACGTCTTCTTGTTGTTAGATGGCACTGCATTTGTTCCTATTCACAGCAAGAATGCGGCCCTGTTGAACCGCACAGTGTCCAGACCACCACTGGTGTGTCAGTGGCCACTGTTGCAGCACTGTCCCCGCTCATTTCCTGGAGGGATCGCCTCTTCCTCACTGGCCCCCTAATTACCAAGCATATCTTCTGAGTGACTTGTCCCTCCTGTTCCAGACTATAGGAGATGAAGTCTGTCTATCCTTTCTTCTAAGAAGCATTCTGGCTATATTTCTCCCAAGACAGATTTATTTGATCTCTGGGGACTCTGTATTCTTTGGAATTCAATGTTCTTCACCAACTCTATACTTTAAAGGCCTCCGTTCTTTAATAAAGACAATATTACTGTACCATCCTATAGTTACATTCAGGCTCCACCAGAAAGTGTGTAAAGGATGTTTTGAAGTTGACTCACAGAAGGGGTGAGGTTGGGTAATTATCCTTCGTGTCTCGTTTATAACTGCTTTGGGCATGGCAGAAGAAGAATCAATACCTTGCGCTGTGACGTTGGAGAAGAGTATTGAATACTCCATGGACGGCCAAAAGAACAAACAGATCCATCTTGAAGAAGGTGCAGCCAGGGTGCTCCGTGGAAGCAAGGACAGCGAAGCTTTCTTTCCTGGATTTTAAGCATGACATAAGGGAGCTTGCTCTTGCCTTCCAAAATAAGTCCACAGGCA
>NW_006399841.1:7356630-7365956 GCF_000299155.1 Elephantulus edwardii | reverse complement strand
GACATGAATGAACGAACAAACAAACATCTCTCTATATCTGTGGAGTAGTTGATATATTTATGAAATACTGGGGTCAAGTTGCTTTCCAACTCATAGCAGCATCAGAACTGTACCAGACCACTCCCTCTGTCATGTTGTTGTTGTCATCAAGTGCCATCAAATCATAAGCAACTCATAGTGTTCCGATGAACGAAAGACCTGAACACTTGTATAACTTTCATCATTTCTCCAAGTTCACAGTGTTTCCAGAGGCAAGCTATTTCAGAAGTGGATGCCCCTCCTGTTTTCAAGCTTTTAATCGGGGAGCTCCACCAAACACTGTCCACCATGTGTAACCATTATCACATTTGACACATCAGCATCACAGTGTTTCATCCCTCTGTCCTAGAGGACTATAAGCCTGTAATCTCTATCAAAGCAGACCACCATATCTTTCTCCCGTGACTCAGCTGGTGGGCTTGAACCCCCAATCCTTTGGTTGGCAGTCAGAGCCCTGAATCACTGTGCCACCAGGGCTCCATGCTTGTACATGTTTATAGAAAAAAGTGACCCTGGAAAGGCAGTGAAATTTGGGCTTAATTTGCTATTTCTTCTTGTCTCCTGTTAGCTCAAGAGCAACTCAACATGCTGAGTGTCATTCTAGTGTTTAAAGAGAAGTGTTTCCCATAAACACAAAACACCTATGTTATCTGCTACTCTACTGAACAAACAGCACGTCGTGAATTCTTTCATCCCACTCTTTAAAATAAGCCTTGGAACCTCGGTTCTGCTCTGCCCAGAAAGGGAAACGGGAAGGCAAGGAGAGGGCTGGATCACAGGTGAAGCAGATGAAAGTAGACGTGCAGGTGTAAGACACATCAAGGAAATGTGAAGTTTACTCTTTTTTTCCTGTAAACTAACAGAAAGCATAGCTTTGAATATGAGACAGAATCTCCTGCCTGGTGTTTCTAGCCTTTTGACACTAAACAGTTACTTTAACGCTTTAAGTCTTAGCTTTCTTAGCATCTCAAAAACCTCATTGTGTTCAAGTCAATTACTAATCACAGCTGTCCCTCCAGTGAGTTTCCAAGATGATCAGCCCAAAGAGAGGAGGTTGCCTGACTTTCTTTCAAGGAGCTGCTGATAGACTTGAACTTCCAGAGAGATGAGCAACTCTTAACAGACTAAGCCACTAGTACGCCCTTTCTGTGATTACAATCTGTAGAAATTCCATGAGGCAAAGCGCATATAGGATGAACATAGTCCAGGCACCTTATTATGGGCCCTCAATACATTTCAATTCTTGCTTTCAACATTTGCTGGAGGAACTAAAATTATCAATGCTGTATCACATGCTAGAAAGTCAAAGGCTAATCTGGTTTACATACCTCACTTCTTGCCTCCAAAATGTCTCCACCACTCTGTGGAGTGTGCTCTGTCATTTCCTGGGCCCTAAGAAACACACCCTCCTTCTGAAACCGGATCCCCGAGAACAGGGCCTTTGCTCACCACAGCTCGTTTGAAAGGAGAGAGTCACTTCTCAGCTGCCGTGACCAGCACATCACTTACATCTTTGACTCTAGATCATCTGAACAAAGTGGATCCGACAGTCTGAACTTAACTGGATACAAACGGGACATCTTCTCCATCAAATCTACCTGTTGCTTAACTGGGACAGATTCTATACTTTTAAGTTATATTTGGCTACTAAAAAAGTTCAGTCTACTGTAAGACTTAAAAAGCAGAAGTACATAGAATTATGAAGTACATAGAGTTACCAACAGAGCTGTCTTCTATCCCGTTTCCCATACAGGAATCCTGGCATTTTGTGTGGTGCCAAGGGAAGCTATTCTTTTCCTATGATTGCAATGTCTTAAGTTGACATGAAGATGTTTTCTCTCAGTTCTGGAGACTGGACGTGTGAATTCCTGAAGTTGGCAGGGTCACACTCTACAGGAAGGTCCTTTACTGTCTCTCTCAGCTTTGGCCGCTGCTGACATCCATTGGCTTGTATTGGCTTGTAACCGCAGTATAAGAGTATCGATATCACCATCTCTACGTGGCTATCTTTCTTCTCTGGGCCTCAGTATTTCCTTCTCTTTGATAAAAGCATCACTTGTGCTTGATTAGGACCCAGCCTGCTCCTGTTTGGTTTTGTGTTAACTTGTAGCACCTTCAAAGACACTACTTCCACACTAATACTGGGAATTAGGACTTCAACATTAGGGACCATGGCCAGGTAAAGCAGACACAGGAAGAGAAGCCGAGACAAGGGAAAGCCCTGGACCCTGTAATGTTGTTTATGGTGAAGATAAAACCTTTCTAAATCTCTTCTTCTTGTCCAGTCCTTCTCATCAAAACCCCAATCCTGTATTTGAATGGCCAGCAGAGCCTCCTCTGTGTGGAGGTTTTATAGGAACTTACAAAGGTAGGTAACTAAACCCACTGATTCTCTTTCATCTGTGTCTCTCATTATATTTCATTATTTTCCCCGGTCCTGGCAACACACTGCTTCTTACAAAAGCTAGAATTAATCACATCGTTATGCTCTTTCTCTTCGTTGTTGTTGTTTTTAATTCATTATTGATTAATTTTAATGAAAGTTTATAGAGACTTTGGATTTCCACTCATTCATTGTTGCACTTTTCTCCCTGCACACCCCTCCTCTCAATTTCTTTGTAAAAGGGTCTTTCACACTGGCAGGTTCCAGCCTCTTCATTCTATAATCTCTGTGCCTAGCTGACGTTCCCCTTCCACCTACACTAGCAAAGCAAGTCAGTGGCATCCATGGTAAACCCAATGCTCCTTGACTGTATCAAGAGCAGAAGTGCAGGGCACTCCGGGTCTGCTTTCTCCCCTCATCCTGACTTCTCTCTCCAGTTCTCTCCTCTATCTCCTCTGAAAGACACAAGATAGCAAAACTAGAAAATGAGTTCAAAGGAGCCATCCAACTGGAACTGGATATCTGTCTCCACTTCCTGCAGACCACTTTAATGAAAATACACCAGAGCCCTCCTTACTAAGCTTCAATGAATCTTTCTCCTCATTCCAGTTTTGCTTACGTAGAATTGGTGGGGAAACAGGAAGCCGTGAAGGATGGCTAGGAGATGGCTGAAGATTGTAGACCAGTTTAAAAGACAAAACTGGAATCTGCTGTTACGGAGTCAATTCCCATTTGCAATGAACTTCCAATGGGGTGGCGAGGCTGTAAATCATTTCGGGAGACTGCAGGTGTCTGGGCAACTCAAACCACCCATGTTAGGCATCATATTCACTTTTTTACAGAGTGTACAGTTCTATGAGTTTTGGCAAATGCACAAAGTTGTAGAACTATCACACTTATAAGGTACAAAACAGCTCCATTTCTTCCAGAATCTCCTCCAAGCTTCCCTTTTATGCACAGTCCAGAAGGATCTGTGCAGCTAATCCAGGGCTATGTCTCTGTGTTGATTCAAATCCACCATCAGCCAATCTCCTCCGTGCCATTTTCAGCCTTGGAAATCCAACAGAGGGAAAGCTCTCAGTCAGTTCTTCCTCCACGGAACACGCTGGAGAATTCAGAGTTTCCCCCTTTTGTACTCAAACCAACTCCCACCCTTAAATCCTGGCAACTACCAATTTAATCTCTGATCCAATGTCCTAAAAATGGTGTGATATGATATGGGGTCCTTCCTTTTTGTTGTATAAAGATAAAAAACAACCTTTGCCGGGTCAATATTTGTCACATGTGCAATTCAATAAAATCAAGAGATTGTATTGGCTTGTAACCGCAGCATAAGAGTATCGATATCACCATCTCTACCTGGCAATCTTTATTCTCTGGGCCTGAGTATTTCCTTTTCTCTTTGATAAAAGCATCAGAGATCCACCCCTATTGCTGTGCGTCAGTGATGTATATTCCCTTCAGTTGTTGAGCAGTTGCTGTGTGCTGGAGTCAGGGTTGACTCGTCGCTGATCCTCCACTGGGTTTTCGGAAGCTGTACTTCCCCTGGGGAGAGTCTGCCCATCTTCTGAGGAGCAGCTGGTGGATACCAACCCCCTGTCTGTGTGTTGGCAGCACAACCTCATGGCCTCTGGGCTTCCAGAGCCTCCACTGGGTCTCCTACCACATTGTGGCTTTCCATTTATCTGCTACAACATTCTCATTCTCGTCAGCTGGGGAAATTGTTTAACAAAGCTGCTGGACACATTAATATACATGTTTTGTGGGAATTGATGGCGTAGGAGTTGCAGGTGACTCAATGACACATAAAAACCACAATGGCAAACAGACAACCTTACAAAAAATTTTCAAACTATTTTGTCAAGTGGCTCTTCCTTTTCTCATGCCCGCAGGCAGGCAAAGTGCAGCTATGCATTACTCAATGTCCACACTGCGGTGTATTATGTAGGGGCTTATGTGATTCGTGTCCCGCGATCTGAACCCATGGCAGCCCCTTGGTCACAGCCCCCTCCATCCTCCCCCACTCCGACCTGGGAGGAGGGGGCAGAGCAGTCTGCTCCTAACACAACACAGTGTCCCTCCACCTACTTTACCTGAAGTTAAGTGGGGACCTACAGTTGCAATCAGCCTGGCAAGGCCGTCATTGTACACGCAGGTTGTTCACAGCTGTGAGTTCATGAATCGCAGGCAGCCTGATGACACTTAACAACCAATTTTTACAGTTTAGACTTGGCATTTTTACAACTTCTTTTTCTTTAGCCTCAAGCTGTCTGATTAGGGTGTATTCATGCATTACTTCCTTCTTTAGTGTTAACTGACCTTTTATTACTGAAAATGCACTACTCTCAACAAATCTGGGGTATTTTCACTTATTAATTCCTTACACTATTTTTCTGCACAAATTTCTCTCTTGTTTTCTGGGACTCATTTATGCAAAGTGAACTGTAAATCATTTAATGCAACCCCGCAGTTTTCTGAGGAGTCCCTGTGCAATTATTGTTATTTTTCTTAATTTTAAGCACTTTTTTGTCTCTCTGGTGTCAAAATTTGGTTGTTTCTAGTTGTCTTTGCCATTTATTGACCCTTTAACTTGCCATTTCTGCCCTACTATTCAGTTAATTATGTGGAATTTTTTCATTTCAAATACTACATTTTTCATTTCTCAAATTTATATTTAAAAGGTAATTAAAACTCAAGAACAGTGAATGATGATGGTTGAGCCACATGATGAACATGATGTTACTAAATGATGGATGTGGGGGCTGTAGACACAGCAAGTGTTTTGTTAATCATATACTTAACACACCTGGACAATATAACTGGCTCTTTTTTCATTCTTCAGTTTCTACTTTTTACTGCGACCTTTTACTTTTCACTTCCTTTTTCCTTGACCTCACTGAATAGCGTCATAGTTGTTGAGTAGTATTAGCTACTTTCAAAACTTCATCAACTTGGTTCTAAACCCTCCACCTCATCTCCAAAGCTGTGAAATCACAATGGTGGACATCGCCCATCTGCTGCCCAGAGTTGTGGGTGGACAGTTGATTTAAAGTCTGATAATTCTAACTCCTGAGTAAATTTAGGTTTGGTTAGATTTTCTTTATTCTTTAAAATGGAGCAAATTCCTGTGACTTTCCTTTTTGTTGTCGTTGTTAATATTGTCCAGTTGACTATGATTCAGAGTGACCTGGAGAACAACATCTGAATCTTGCCCTGTCATATGCCTTCCTCACCATCTCTGCCATATTTAAGTTTGGAATTGATGCCTCTGAGCTGTGGTGTCAGAGGAGAGTATTGAATATACCATGGGCTGCTTGGAGAATAAACAGGTTCATCTTGGAGAGGGTGAAACCAGGCTGCTCCTTAGAGGCAAGGATTCGGAAGCTTTGTCTGACATACTTTGGACATGTTGTAAGGAGTGACCAGTCCTTGGAGAGGGATATCATGCATGACAGGGTCAAGGGACAGTGCAAGAGAAGACCCTCTATGAGATATACTAACTCAGTGACTGGAGAAATGGAAGTAGGTGTGTCAGAGACAATAAGATTGGCACAGAATAGAGCAGGATTTAGGGCTGTGGTATATGAGGTCGCTATGAGTCACATGCAACTCGATGACACATAACAACAACAACAATACTAAATTGTTTTCTATACTATATCATTTAAATACTATCTGTAAGACTCCAGATCCTGTTAGAATCCCCCTGAGACTGTTGAGTTGTTGCTGTTGTTTGTAGCAACAGCTATCAGAAGGGTTAGGTTCACTTCACGCTTCTCCTTACTATACAAATCAATGGTGGTTCGAAAATTGATTCTGTCTTCAAAGCTTGCATTATAATATTTGGTTCTGACTCATTCATGTGCTACTCAGGGACTGGTCTACACAAAATTTGGATAATGCTTTTTCTAGAAGTCTCCTGTCAGGAAACATATCCCTTAATATATAAGTAAGTACTTATCTAATAAGTAAATAGCTTACGAGACTTCTGCCTCTTGTGCCTGTACTGGTCCTGTTCTCACATTACTGACCACCCTAGAAAAGGTAAATAAAAAATAACTGATAGACAAATAATCACAGTATCAGGATTGGGGGGCGAGGGGGAGATGTATTTTACCTCAACTATTACTAGAGAATTTGTTTCTTAGACTAAAAAAATCATATGCAAATTATTTAGCGATTTTTCTCCACTTTTCTCTGAGGTCAAGAAAATCCTGCTGGAAGCAACAGGACTTAGTTTTAGAACAAAAGTCAATCATCATTGGGAACTCTGCCTATGGCCAATTAAAGCCAGGAACATAAATATCCTATATAATTGTTTTAAATCTTCTGTTTGTCTCATACTATAAACATACACTGATCATTATAAATAATAAATAATATGGATAAAACAAATGTGCTAACTCTGACAGGTTACAGTATGAAAAACATTTATCATTGAGTATCAAAGGAGATTTTCCTAGAGTGGTAAGTTTTTTCATCACCCAATTTCACATTCTATCAAACTGTGACCTTTGTTCAGCATTGAGATTTGTAATTCCTGAGCTCTGCCTTAGTGCAGAAGGCTAACAGAAAACCTGAAAAGTAATGATCTTTATAATATTAAGTACAAAAAACAATGAAGGAACAATGAACTTTCTCCAGAGCCTCTCTCTAGATATTAGAAAACTTCCTAGAAATGGATATTTATGTCAGTGACCCAGCACAGACATCTATTTATTATAGAGAGAAAGGGAGAAAATTCAAGGTCATGGTGTAAAAAGCTTAAAAAGGAAACACCAAGACAGTAGCTATAAAAACAAAGAAAACTACTTAGGAAAGTATATGTATATATGCTCCACATAAGGTCCTTGGAACATTTTTATATTTTAAAAAAAGAAAACAACATAAAAGTTCCATTTTAGAGGAATAATTATGTATGATATAGCCACTCTAAAGATTAATATTCATCTAGTAAAAATAATGCTCAATAGGAGATTGTACGGATACAGAGACTAGCTAAAGGAACTCTAGTAGCCTAGTGGGTGAAGGGTTGTACTGTCAACAGACAGTCACAATGTTCGATTCTACCAGCTGCTTCAAGGGAAGATGATGGGCAATTTCCTCCCATGGGATTTACTGCCTCTGAAAACCCATTGGAGCGTCAGCTAAGATTTGGTTCTGACTTGACAGCTTGTAACAACAATTGTTAAAAGATCCTATGTATGTTACCCGTGCGCAGTTTTGCAAACATGTATATTGTTTATACATGAATGTTGTCAGCCTGCTTTATAAAACTACTCAAAGGAAAAATGGGTAGCTTCAAACTCTTTTAAAGGCTTTAGGAATTAGGCACATAGTTAAATGTGTCCGTTTCTTTGTTGTGATAGCATTAAACACAAAAGCTGAGTGTAGAACAACAGAAAAGATTATCAAATGACTCACTTAAGCTCTTGGTGGATAACTGAGCCTAACTATAATGGAATAAACAGCGTCTGAGAATCCACAAAATAGCCTAGGGGGAGCAGGGTCTGTGAGGCTGAGAAAGTCAATGGCTCTGAGAGCTCAGGAAGCAGATGGTGTGGCTGCATGGTCCTCCTTTATATCACAGAGAGCGATTTGACCATTTGCCTAATCACCTCTAAGCATGTTGTTAGAACCCAACCCAGGAATTCTTGGAAAATACAGTCTCCGGTGAAATACTGCTTCTTATGTTTTCACTATAAAATGCCTTGAGAGGAAAAGGGGGCTGAAAACTGCAATAAAAAGGTGGTAAACGTTCATCAACAAGAGAACGGATAAACATATTGCAATATGTTCATCCAGTTGATAACGACACAACAATAAAAAGAATGTGTGACTGAGAAGTTTAACAACTTGGATGAATGTCTAAAGCATTACGCTGAGCAAACAGAACCAGACGCAAAAGAGTCCAGGCAGTGGGATCTCACTTACATCAAAATGCACTTGCAGGGTAAACAAACAAAGCTGTGGTTCGAGCAACACAGCCAGGACATGACTTAAAGCCCGAGAGGGAGACAGTCTGCCCCACGTTGGCTGGGTATCCAATCAAGAGGTGCCAGTATCTCGAAAAGGACATCAAGATGGAGAAAATAGGGGGTCAGCAAAAGAAAATAAAAAAAAAAAAATAGAAAGCCCCTCAATGGAATGAACAGACAGAACGGCTGCAGCAATGACCTTGCTGTTCTCAGGTACAAGGGACGGTGGTGTCCCACTGTACATAGAGTCTCTATGAGTTGGAGATGACTGCACGGCAGCCACCAACATCACGATGTCAATTACTCCGAGGTGACAGGAGGCAGATCACAGGTATTCCGAGGCTGTGCCTTGATTGACTCCAGGTGGCAGGAAGAAATGGGGGTGTGCTGAAAATGTTCTATATCTCAGATGAGATGGTGGTGGCGATCTGCTGCACATAACTGATGACTACTGGATGGTGCCCTTAAGACAGGTGCATTTTATCCTCTGTAATTTAATACTTAAATAAAATTGAATGAACTAAAAAATACTTCAGTGGTGTAGAAAACAAAGGCACGATGACATGTTAAATGGATATAATTATGGCATTCCATTAACAGGCAATTCATTTATTAAAAAAAAATCTCCAGCGTGAAGGTCTGAGTGGGTCACCAAAGATGATTGTTCACAGTCTTAATTGCAAAGCAAAAACAAAACAAATCCTGGTGAACTTTTAAAAAATTCTAATTTAATTGCATGTTGTTGTGGCCTGGTGATCAGCTGATTTTAATGTGTAATCAGATCAGCAGACAATGAAGGGCATCTCGGTCTCTGTCATCTGCCCAGGGGTCCTCCTACAAAGGCTGAGGTACTGTGGAGGGCCTTGTCACCCCTCGCCTGTTCTCATGGTTTTCCCAGGTTTGGAATCTACCTCTGTGAAAGTCAG
>NW_006399841.1:7327281-7356032 GCF_000299155.1 Elephantulus edwardii | reverse complement strand
TTCCCATGGCAATGCGCTTTTTAATTTCCTGGCTACTGGTGCCAAGAGTGTTGACTGTGGAGCCAAGCAAACTAAAGCTGTGAACAATCTCAATCTTTTATCCATCCATCCTGATGCTGCTAATTGGTCCAGTACTAATGGTTAGACACTCAACTCCCAGCAGGAAAGGTCAGCAGTTCCAACACACCTGGAGGTGCCTGGAAGACAGGGTTGGCAATCTGCTTTTGAAAAGGCCTGGAAAATCTGACGGATCAGGGTTCTGCTCAGCAGATATGGGGTGATCATGGGTCAACTCCTCACAGCCAGCAACAAGGACCTCATTCCAGTAAAGATTCTGAGAAGACAAACAGAAGTCAGCTCTCTGTCCATCTAAATACATGCTGTTGTTGGGGGCTCTTGAGTCGGAACCAACCCATCGCTGACCCTCTGGCAGATTTTTAGGAGCAGTTAGTCCCATGGGAGGAGACTGTCCATTGTTCCTCTGCAGAGCAGCTGGTGGTCTCGAACCATGTGCCTTCGGTATTGCAGCACAGCTTCTTGCCACTAGGCCACCAAAGCTCCCTACACGTAGTGTTCATTAAATTAATGAATTGAACTTAGCTATTCCTAAAAAACAAAGAGGAGCCACTTCAATTTATTTCTAAAAGTCAACCCTTCTGCCAAAGGATTAGGTGGGGTTGGGTCCAGGGAAATTGTATATTTTAACTCTTCAAAATGAGAAAATGTAAGAATGAAGTGTCAAGAAAGAGAAATAGATGGAGAAATGGAATAATTAACTGTATTTTATTGACTCCCTAAAATCAGAGAAAAGAGCTATCTATACTGAGATTGCAAGATGCTAGAAACTTGCCACCTTATCTAATTCAATCTCCTGTGCCCTAAATGTGATCTTACCCAGGCTTAGAGACTTTTATCTTACCCCAGATCACTCAGTAAATAGGAGAGTTGTAACTTGAGGACTCTCTTTTCCTAAAACCTATGTGTTCTACTTTGCTTCTGTCAAGTGACCTCTTACATCTTAAAAAATGATATAAATAATAATTGTTGTTGTTGTTATGTGCCATCAACTCAGTTGTTGTAAATTGTCGGGAGGAGACTACCCATCTTTCTCCCACGGTGCAGCTGGTGGATTCGAACTGTGTGTCTGTGGGTTAGTGACACAACTTCATATCTGCTAGGCCTGCAGAACTCCCTGTAATAATAAGAGTTGTAGTAAAAGTAGTAATATTATTAAGTTTTTCAGGTATTAGACCTCCTGACTAAGATAACATTATTATTTGTATCTATAGGTAGCTAGAGAGAGAGAGATGGATAGATGATAGATAGATAGATAGATAATGTTGCTATATACTGTTGAGCCAGAACCGACCCAGAGCTGACCCTCCAGGAGGTTTTCCGAGACAATAAACCACAAAGGAGGAGATTTCCCATCTTTCTCCTGCTGAGCAGCTGGTAGACTTGAACTGTGTACCTTTGGGTTGGCAGAACAATTCTTTACCATTAAATCAACAGAGCTCCCATAGATAGATAGATACAGATATGTAAAGTGCCATTTAATCTTCATTATCATTTCAAGAGGCATGTGCTATTACTATTCTCATTAGATATGGTACAACTGAGCTATAAAGAGGTTAAATAAATTTTCAAGGTCACAAAACTGCAGATAATGAAAGTTATTTAATGATAATCTTCTCTTAAAAATATCCTTCCTAACAATACCGGCCAGGACCAAGATAAGGGGATTTTGCTAACCTTGCCTTTAATCTCAGTACTCTATATAAGTATGATTAAACACCGCAATGTTTTTCCTTCAAACTTTGCAATCTTGTGATAGTCCATTCTGACTTCAGTGATTATGGTATAAGCGGAAAGGGCAAATTCCGATTTGCAAGATCAATGTGTCTATTGTCACCCATCATTTACCAAATCACGGATTAGCAAGCTGGAAACACTTCTGACAGCTTCGGCAGCAACAAAAGAAATGCATCGTGCCTGCAATGGGGGAGAGGGGCTCAAGAAAGGAACCCTCAGAGCAAGGATTCTCAGCTGGAAACGACAATGGAAAAATGGGGCTGCTTGCTTTATCAGATCCACTTCCAAGCAGCTACCTGACCGTGAAGGCTTCGCATTCCCGTGACATATGCCGGTTCTCACCAGGCTGAGCTCTGCAGGACAAGAGCAAGTGTGGAAACGTGGACTGGCCCAGCTCAGCCCCGTCCATCGTCCGCACAAGAGTCAAATCCTGAAGATGCTGAGTGATCACCAAGGAACTTTGTTGCTCATCATAATGCAATCAGAATTAGAAGAGAATGCAGACATCGTTTGCAATACATTCTTGCTCTTATGTGCTCATACAGGCACACCTGTTTATAGACATAACACAGATACAATAAGAACCAAATATCATTGCTGTTGACCCTCCTGTGGGTCTCCCAGGCTGTTAATTTCTTGGAAGGAGAGAGAGTGACCGTCTTTCTCCTGTGTGCCCACTGGGGCATCTGAACCACCAAAGAGGAGTAACCTCCGGGGTAGCAACACGACTTTTCTACAGACACCAGCAGAATTTCCTAATGTAAAGACAAGCATATTCCAACAGCAGAAAGATCATTTCAATGATAACTTAAACATTTATGATGGTTTGGCCACAAACCATTGAGCATCCTCATTTAAAAGTCACTCCCCTTCATTCAGTTGTTATCCCCATGTTTTCAAATTCATGCCCATAAGCTGAGAGCCTGGTCTCCTTGTCTCTGTGGTTCTCAGATCTGGAGCTAGGCTCGGCTGAGAATCTGCAGGACAGAGCTCTGAGAGCATCTCTGGGACGCAGGGATGCCTCTCCACCTCACCTTCTCACCACGTACATGTTGGAACACAGTGTCCAGAGCACACCCTTCTGTGGGGAACGGCCTTCAGACAACGCTAGCAGCTCAACTCTAGATGACATCATCCGAGAAATTCTACCCTCCTTTTGTTCTATTTTGCTAGATGGAAAGCATGCACTTTTGCCATCAGATTAAAGGAGCCTCTGGCCTACCAACATTCAAATTACAGACAACTTTTATTCGCTCTTGAAGTTAGATATATTTGTCCCCACTTTGAAACAACTGAACCAGCTTCATCTGTAATCACCTGCACTGTGACACGCACAACGTTTAACTCATTCAAGAAGTCAGTTATTGGACTAACATCAGATTCAATAAGATACCTTCTCCTCCTTTCCTACAAAGTTAATTTAAAGGGACATTGAAATATTTCTCAACTGTAATCTGAGGACCACCAGTACTTTTTTCTCTCTTTCCCTTTGACTTCTTGCTGTCAACTTGGAACTGACTCATAGCCTGGCCTGTTAGGGGGTTTACTGAGGCTGTAAATCTCAGAGGAGGTGATTGCCCTTTCTCTCCTACAGAGCTGCCAGTGGATTTGAACTGCCAGAGAACGTTGGCCTTCGGTTTAGCAGCATGACTCCCTGTAGGCTCTGCCACCAGAGCTCCAGCTGTACTTCAGTGAGAAAGAGGAAAAAAAAAAAAGACTTACTGCAAAAATGAGGGCAAATTTACAAAACATTAAAGGACAAGAATGAATTTTCTGTAATTTGGATATTCATAATCTGAGGACTAACGTTAAGTTAAATAAGACCTGGAAGCACCAATTCAGACTTATTTACACATTGGCTATAAAGCACACCTAGGAATGGGGTTTGTTCTTAACCTGGGGACTGCCTGTATAGACAGTGCCTCGATAAAAGAGCTCTATTTTTTCACACTCTGCTTTCAATCACACTTTATTTTGTCTTGTCAAAGAGTAAGGCTGGTAGCTTTACAAAAGACAAGAAAAAGGATTTTATAGAGGGCAACAATACAGTCTGGAACACAGGATCCAAAACGAAAGCAGCAAATGTTCTATTAGCTTGGTGAAGAAATGAGCTTTCATTTGGAAGACTAGGGAGGAGTCTGTCTGCTCCCAGAGACTCGGAAATTGTATAGCCATAAGATAATAACAAGTTAAAACTCATCATACACACTGAGCAGATTGTTTTCCTAACACAGGCTTCTTGGAACCAACCTAGCAAACGATTTTGTGCGATATCTGCATATGCGGATTGGTGGAGTTGTTTCTACACAAACATTTTCCTGACGCCTAGTTCTTCACAAACAACCCCCTTGTTGCTGAGCGGAGGTAAAGTCCTACAAAGAAGTTGCATAATATGAAGGCTCTAAGTCAGAGGCTTTTAGAACTGCAGAAAGGAGGACTTGAAACAGGTATAATTCAACAATGGAGTTTCGAAGTAGACCTAGGACCGTCTTCTTGAATCATGCCAAGCATCTAGTTTTAGACAGCACTCACAGGAACATAACCAGCTGACCTCTTGAGTAAAGGACTTATAATGTATTTTCTAATATGGTGTCTTAACTTTTGCAAACATTTGCCAGCACTTTCCCCCCAGGACTGCTGCTGCTACAGCTTGCTGAGAAAAACAACTGCTTTCTTTATCTAAAGATAAAATTAACAGATAAAAGATAACATTGCTCTAGCTGCTCTGCAAACAGTTCTCAAAACAATGGCTATAAGCCACTTCTCTCAAATGTATTGATAAGCAGAAGTGAAGCAGCCTAAAGCAGAGTTGATTTTGTTTTTATAGACAATATGGAGTTCTACTTGTCCCAGATTTTGTCTTTATAGCCAATGCAAAGACCTCAAATTCTGGAGTGCAGTCTCTTAATGTCTTAGGAGAACTGCAAACTAGTCCATTCTCAATTCCTATTATCATCCCTGTTGATTATATTGTTATCCCTGTGGATAACAGGAAGCTCTGGTGGCTTAGTGGGAAGGAATTGTGCTGTGAACACAAGGGTATGAGGTTTGAATCCACCAGCTGCTCTGCAAGAGAAAGTGGACAATTTCCTCCCCTGTGATTTGCTGCCTCTGAAAACCTGCTGGGGGGTTCTGTTATGAGTCAGTTCTGACTTGACAGTACACAACAACAACAACAACACTGAGGCCACAGAGACTGTCTTCATCATCTACTGCTGCTCTAACAGAGATACCACAAGTTGCTGGCTCTAACAAACAGAAATGTATTCACCTAGAATTTAGGAGGTCAGAAGTCCAAACCCAAAGCACTAGCTGTAGGATGTGGCTGGCTGCTACTCCCCTTGTTCAGTATCTGTGGGTCAGGCATTCACTAGAGAACTCCCTGTGTTTTATCTTTCCCACTTGTCAAGAATTTCCCAGCACGGAGACAATGAATGTTCTAATAGACTTGCTCCACTCCTGGTCATCTGTCTTGGTAACTGAGGCTTCTCTCATCTGATTGTTTTTCTATCCTTTTATCTCTTGTAGGATAAAAGGTGTTATAGACCATGTTGTTGTTGTTATGTGCCCTCCAGTCACTTGCGACTCATAGCGACCCTATGTACAACAGCCCTAAACTCTGCTCTGTCCTGTGCCAATCGCACTGTCTCTGACACTCCCATCCCGATTACCCCAGTCACCGAATCAATCCACTTCATAGAGGGCCTTCCTCTCCTGCGCTGTCCCTCCACCCTCCCAAGTATGATGTCCCTCTCCAAGGACTGGTCCCTCTTTACAAGATGTCCAAAGTATGTTAGATGGAGCCTCAGAATCCTTGCCTCCAAGGAGCTGCCTGGTTTGACCTTCTCCAGGATGAATGTTTGTTTTCCTAGCAGTCCATGGTACCCTCAATACTCTTCTCCAGCACCACAGCTCAAAGGCATCAATTCTCCTTCTATCCTCCCTAGTCATTGTCCAACTCTCTGATGCATAACAAGTGATTGCAAAGACCATGGCCTGTATCAGACGCACCTTAGTCTCCAGAGAGACACCATTGCTCTTCAGTACTTTGGAGAGGTCCCTAACAGCAGACTTTCCCATGGCAATACGTCTTTTAATTTCCTGGCTACTGGTGCTGAGAGTGTTGACTGTAGAGCGAAGCAAACTGAAGCTGTGAACAATCTCAATCTCTTCACCATCCATCCTGATGCTACCTGTCGGCCCAGTGGTGAGAATCTTTGTCTTCTTGACATTGAGCCTCAATCCATATTGGAGGCTGTAGTCCTTGACACTCTGCAGCAGGCACTTCAGGTCCTCCTCAGTTCCAGCGAGCAGGGTTAGGCCGTATGTGGGTAAACTCTCACTGTCTCAGCTGTGGACTGCGGTGGAGCTTCTTGTTATTGTTATGTGCTGCAGAGTTGAGTACATCTCACAGCAATCCTATGAACAACAGGTCTGCACCCTGTCCTATCCTGCACCACTGTCATCATCTCTGACACACTTGAGTCCGTAGCTGCAGTCACTGTGTCCATCCATCTCATTGAGGGTCTTCCTCTCTTTCTCTGACCCTGCACCTTTCCAAGTATGTTATCTCTTTCCAAGGAATAGTTTCTCCTAACTTCATACCCAAAGCATGTGAGACACTCTCAATAGTTTCACAACGGTTTGATTTGTCAGGTGATAAAGGAACATTATGTAACTCCTATATGACATCATTGTTATTGCTTTTATTGCCTTGAAGTCGAGCATGACCCATGGCGACCCTATGAACCAAAGGCCTGACATCATTACTTACACATATTTTTGAAAGACACAAACCAATTCATGACAGGGACCTAAATAATTGAATTTGCTGTTAAAAAAAAAAAAAGCCCAAAAACCAAAACACCAGTCTCAAAAAACAAGTTCAACAGCTACCACCATATATGTTGTGGCCACATGAGGGTGGAATATTTGGTAGGGTTCTGTTTGGCTGATAGACAGCATTGATCACATCCTTTGGCTTGACTCTTTTAAACACAAAACTTCCTAGAGTACACATTCTACCCTTTTCTCCCATTGACTTCTTGTGGTGAACCCCGGTCTAATACATTATTGGGTCCTTTTTTAATATTTCTGTTTGTCTATCTCCTAGCTGTTTGGTTAAGATTTGAACTACCTCTATTTGTGACTATTTTTGATCACCAGAAACAGACTAGAAAAGTCTGGGAGATCCTATCCCAAGTGAGGGAGGGAATCCGAAGCCAGATGATCTGTCTGTTGCAGGAGCGTGTGTTGAGAGCAAGGCCCTCCCTCTGATACTGCCCGTGGACGTCTCCCGTCTCTCTGTCCTTTCCCCCTTTCCCGTCGTGTTCCTCATTTCTCCTTTATCACCATCAAGTAGGCATTGACTCATCCTGATGCTCCGTCAGGTTTTCAGAGGCTCTAACATCAAACACACAGGAGGAGATTATCCATCTTTCTCCCTTGGAGCAGCTGGTAGATGTGAACCATCTGCCTTTGGACTGACAGCACAATTCCCTATACACTGGGCCACCAGAGTTCACTCTGGTGTTTCATAATTTCTGAACCTCTTTTTGATATTTCAAGTAGAAATCTTAATAATACAACCCAACTCCTAATTAATTAAGAATTAGCACACTGTAGGTGACTCCTTTTAAAAGACTAATACATAAGATTTGTTCTAAGAATATAATTGCTATTGAGGTCATAAACTCTGCCATGATTTTTCTTTGTTGTTGTTGTTATTTTCTGAGGGTTGTTTTCTTAAATTTTTTTTCTTATTGTATTATTTTACGTGTACCATCAAATCAGATCTGACTGGTACGGGAGGAGAGTGCCCCCTCCTTCTCCAGCAGAGCATCTGGTGGATTTGAACCGCGTACCTCTGGGATTGCAGTGCAGCATCTTGCCACTAGGCCACCAGAGCTCCCTTGTTTTCTTAAAAAATTTAAAATATCAGAATGCTAGTTTTGCCTAATAAAACTCACTTACTGCCAACAAATCAGAACCAAGTCAGAGCTGACCGTCCAGCGATTTCCTCCTGAGTCTGTGAGTGGGAGGAGGCTCTCGTCCGTCTTTCTCTCGCAGAGGTGTCACTGCGGCCTTAGCAGAACGGCTGCCTGCTGGCAAAGCCGTCAGAGCGCCCCTTTCGCCTACTGGGGTTCCCTTACTAAATTGCTTGTACATGAATTCTTGATGCAATGTGCTATCATGGTTTAATACACCCTCAATAGGAGGCAGAACACAAAGGGACAAGAAAAATACTGGGGAAAGCCACTGCCCTTTGACTTCTTCTGTATTTCCATGACTAACCTCCGTTCATATGCTCAAGCTCCTTCCCACAGGTATTAAATCAAGCCACTCTGAATGAAAGACCCAAGAAAGAGAGAGAAGGAAAATCAAGATTCCTTCTTTGGACTATTTACATGGGGAAGGAAGGAAGGAAGGAAGGAAGGGAGGGACGGAGGGAGGGAGGGAGGGAGGGAGGGAGGGACAGGCAGGCATTTTCATATACTTAGAGAAACTTCAATAATTAGCAGTGAGAGAAAACTCAAGAGACTCAAAGTCATGATTTTGGCAAAAGAATAAAATCACACAGATTGGAAATTGTGTAAATTGTGCAAATGTGTTGGGGAAAATGAATGTCACTTTCTAATTAGTAGAGAAAACTTTAAAGGAGTGCATGCTATACTGACTAAGCATATTTTTTAATGGGAAATGCCAACTGAAAGCAAAAGCATAAGCAGTTAAGGAGATTTTTAAATAATAATTATTGCTATTATTTAAAAGGCTTGCACTAGAGCAATAAGAACCACATCCTCTCAGGAATCCATGCATACAGTGTACTCAGAAGGGATTCTGGGTAAGAGAAAGTGGACAACGCCTCACCTGTCTCCACCAGCTAAGCCTACACTCTCAGATCACCTGCTTTACAAGCCAGACCTCTTAGGTCAGGTTTTCAGGAAGGGGAGTCTGAGGGGAGGATTCTTAGGGCAGTGATTAGTTGAGGAACATTTCTTAGTCAAACTTCTTAAGGAAATGGGGAAAGAAGGGAAAGGCAGATGAAAAAGTTGGGTAGAAGGATAGTTTTAGGTGAAGCCTAATCTCAACTGGTAGGTGGTCAAGGTGCTCACTGCTAAGGAAGAGACTGGAAGTTCAAATTCATCTAGAGGCATCTTAAGAGCTCAAAAGCACCTCATTCCAGATGGTTGTGGAGTGAAATACATGCCCAGTCGTAGCCCCTTCGACAAGTAATAGGCCCTGCATTGGTGAAGACCTTAGTTAGCACTGCCCTGCCTTAGCCTGTGGGCCAGTAAATTGAACTTCCTGGATCTCAAAGAAAGAAAAGGAAAAGGAAAAAGGAAAGTTCTATTATCTACTTCCAGACAATCAGTCATCGAAAGCTCCTTGGAGCACAGTTCTACTCCAGCACACATGGGGGTGACATGAGACAGGTGATTTGTAGGCAAATGATCGCTGGTTAAACTGCACAGAGTAGAAATGCTCAGACTCAGAAGGCCTCAGGTGGCGTGGACTGTGTGAAGCATAGTCTGGGCTGTGCGTTGTGTGGTGTTATTGTTGTGTACTGTTGAGTCAGAACCGGCCCATAGCTGATCTTCCAGTGGGGTTTCAGAGGCAGTTAGTCTCACAGGAGGAGACTGCCCAACTTTCTCCAGCAGAGCATCGGGGGGATTTGAACCATGTGTCTTTGGGATTGCAGTGAAACTTCCTGCCACTAGACCACCTCCCAATATTCAGAGGAGAGAGTGTAATCATGGGGCATTTCTGGGTGCAGCAGCTAAGGAGGGGATCATGCCTTTGAAGAAGGGGTCAGTTATGAACCATTAGCCACAGCAGCCAGGAGTGTGTGCACCAGCCCAGCCGAGGGAGAAGCTGCTCCAGTATCCGCTGCCTGGATTACTTCAGATCCCTTGATGTCCCGAGAGGAAACCCCGCCACAAAGTGCTGTGGATATGACACATCATGATATGCCGCTTTAAGGCATGCTTCCACATGTAGTCGTTTTCCAGTCATTTTCTAAAGAAAGAAATCTAATCTTCAAATGATTCCTTTCTCTAATTACCCAATGCTGGCACCCAGCTGAAACAAAATGGTTTTGTGGTGGGTTTTTTTTTTTTTTCCTTTTGGGCAATTTAATGTTTCAGCCTTTATTAAAGGATATATATACCTCTCCTCCGCTCCACACTTCCCACCCTCCCCTGGAAATCTCACCACGGCAGCTGCCTTCTCTCTACGGTTTTGTTTTCAGAAGATGGAATCTCATTTCTCAACAAGCTGGGTGCAGGGAATTAACAAAGACTGGAGATGAGAATCCCTTTTAAGAGCTTTATTATCTTGACACCGGGGCGCTTTTTATTTTGTTCGATGCCGTTGAATCGACTCTGACTAACAGTGACCAGAAGTACAACAGATGGCGGAGTGTCCTAGTCTGTGGCCTCCCCAGCCTCTGCTGTGCTTCCGCCCATTCTTCATGGTGTCCGTCCCTCTCCTTGAGAGGCTTCTTCCCCACCGGCATTCACTACAGCACACATGCTGCCTTTCTCCAGGGACTGTCCCTTCTTGATAAAATGCCCAACATACGTGAGATCAGGTCTCTCCACCCTCCTTTGTAAGGACCAGTCTCACAGCACTTCTTTCAAGACAGATGTGTTCGTTTCAGAGAACTCCCTCTAGCTCCTGGGATTGCTATCGGTTCTGACTGTGCAAAGAACAAGCAAATTCATCTTGGAGGAAGTGCAACCACCATGTTCTCAGAGACAAAGTTGGTGCCTCGCTTACTTTGGCCATATTCTCAGGAGGAACCCATCCTTGGAGAGAGACATCACACGGAAAGGGTGGAGGGTTCAAAGAAATAAAGGAAAAACCTTCAAAAGGCTAGATTGCCACAGTGGGTGTAACAACAGGGTCAGGCATGAGGGAGACCATGAGAAGGGTGCTAGATGTGCCGAGATTCAGATCTGCTTCTCACAGGCTGCCATGAGTCATGGTTGACTCGATCACACGTAGCAACTGGTTCTGTGATGAGGAGCTCTGGTGGCCTGGTCCTAGGGAGCTGTGCTGATGGGCTAGTATTAATAAGTTCAGAATTCTCTATATATGTATCAGTTATAAAACCATAGTTGTTGTTGTTGTTGTTGTTGTTAAGAAGTGCCATCAAGTCGTAGGCAAGTCATAGAAACTCTGTCCCTCCTCAGACTATAGTTACGGAGTTATAAAACTGACATCAGTTTTCTCCAGCCTACAAATCTAGCTACTTGGCCTTAGAATTCTTAGTTTCCTTTCCTTAGTCATGTAAAGTAGTTTAATCTGTCTGTTTACCAGGAGAGGAGATGCATCTCCTAGATCAGTGATTACCTCTTTGAAGCTGTTTTTCAGTCATATGTAAATTGTAATTTAATCTGCCTGTTTACCAGGAAAGGAAGTAGTGAATTAACTTTTATCTTTCCAAAACCTGTTCTTCTCAGTTATGTGTTAACTAGTGTATACGTTGCCTGTTTACTGGTATCTATGTGTGAATTTTTTTCAAATGTAGAAATTCTTTGATTTTATGAACCAAAGTGCATTGTTAAATGAGTTGATGTCTCACCCCGGCATAAAAGCCTAATGACCATTCCCAGAGGGAGGAGGTAGTCTTTGAGTCCAACTCACTGTCCTCCCAGATCTGATCTGCAAATACAGTGTGTATGGATATTGAAATCCGTTTGTCTTATTGGCAATTGACCATGGAGAGAACCCCTTGCATTGAGTAACAGTGCCACAAGCCCAACAGTGCACTCCTCTGATGGTTGGAATCGTGAATGGCTCTGTGGGAGAAAGATGAACAGTATCCTCCATGCAATTTACTGTCTCCGAAATCCAGTAGGGGTTCCGTTGTGAGTGGGAACCAGCTTGACAGGAATGTGTGAGTTGGCCCTGTGAGAGATTTTGCTCACAGGTGATCAGGTTGTGAAGTTCTAGAAGTACAGCCATCTCTGGTGACTTTGGGGGACACCAGGGAATGGTTTCCATGTATCCAATCTCACTATTTTCCCCACAGTGTGCATGAGGAGGGACGTGAAAAAGTGAGGAGACTGCAGGCCCAGCACAGCCAGGGAGAAGGCCTGAGCTAAGCTTCTCTCTGGACTCAGTCTCGTTTTAAACAGAAAGCCCGGACACCCCCACAAAGTTTACAAAAACAGTCTTACACGATACACCTTGTCAATTCCCAGATCTTCCCAGAATAAACCACCACTCTCTGCAGTGCAGCCTGTTCAACTGGTCAGCTAAAGAAATCAACCAGCCTTCATTTCAGAACACAAAGGAGGGGCAAGACAATGGAGTCTGCACTCAAGCATTCACAACATCACTAGCCTCCCCACTGAGGGCTGGGCTGGACAGGAGCTCCTGTGCCCTGCAGCCAGGTTCCGGAACAAGGAGTGTGAAAGGGAGGCCAGGTGGGTGGCAACTTTTCTTTGAAATGAGTTAATTGTGTTTGAGAACCTTTGAAGAAGAGCAAAAAACAGATCTATTTGTTGCCCTAAAGCCATCCATGAAATAGGATAGGATCTCTGTTACAATGAATACAATAGAAACTCCCCAACATTGTACCTGTCTAGAGATGAGAAAAAAAAAAAAGTCGTTGGAGCAGAGAGGACTTTATTGTCCAGCCACAAACCTGATCACAAGCTGCCTGCAGAATACTGAGCACCATTATTTTTTAGAAAGTGTGTGTGTGTATAATATATCTAATTATATAATATTATATATGTATGTGTGTGTGTGTGTGTGTGTGTGTGTGTATATATATATTTTTTTTTTTAGTAGTCCATTTTTTCTTATTTCACAGAGCCAGTGTGAGACTTGGCAAGACAATTAATTTCACCTTATGAATAATAATTGGCATCACATTTTTGAATAATTACTCTGGTGCAACATATTGTGATGACCATCGACATGGAGTAGCTTCACCTTGAAGGAAAATCTATTACCTATTACCCACACCACAGGCGACTTGATGGCACATAACAACAGCCCATTACCCCACAGCACAGAAGGAAACTGAAGTGCCCAGCATCAGTGAGCTTGCCCAAGGCCATCCAGATAGAAGACAGGACTAGGATTTGAACTCTGTTCAGCTGGAGCCGATGTCTGGGAACTTACCAACTGTTTCGTTTAATTAAAGTACGTTCTAAATAGTAACCATCATTCAGCAGACACTCAGCGTGTCCTTTGGGAGGAGAAGCAGAGAGCGTGACATTTAATGCACTTAGACAATCTGTTTCTCTCCTGTCTACCAGCCTGTCATCTGTGCTAGTCGCAGCCTGAGTTGTAGAGTGCTTTGTGGGCTGATTAGACAGTCTCTCTCTCAACCCGTTTCTATCCGTTGTCCTTTGACCTTTAGAGTAACTCAGCCATTAGCTACCACAGATCTCCTTCACAATGATTCATGTCCACCATACTATCGTTTTCCCTTCATCCTGGCCTCAGCCTTTTTCTCTTTCTGTTTAGATCACACCACCACTTCCCGCACTGGCTTTTCCACTCAGTTCTTTCTTCATTCTGTCTACACACACTCAGACATGGCTTCCCCTTGCAGTGCAGTGAGAACAGGTTCCTCCTCTGCTGACGTATTTGTGACATCTCTCCATTCCCCCTGCCCTAAGCTCCTTGTCCTCCTTTGCTGTCTGTGTTCATCTCACAGAACCATGTTCCTTCCCAATCTGCACTCAAATGCTTCCTCTATTGCCCATTTGCCCCCCACCCCCCTTGTACATCTGGTAACGTTCAAATGTTTAGTCTGCTCTTACTCACACTTTCAGAGTCCTGGTGATGTAGTCCATAAATTGCCTCCTTAACCCAAAGGCTGAGCCTCTCTGGCAGTTCGAACCCACCCATGGCTCTGTGGAGAAAGACAGGCACTCTCCTCCTGTGTAACTTAAAATCTCCAGAGACCTACTGGAGGGTCAACTCTGAGTGGCTTAGGACTCTATGACAATGAAAACCATACTATACAAAATCTAGATCCAAAAGTCAAGTCCATGTCTAGTTTCAATTACCCACGAAGGATGTATTTCAAGTGAGACCACCAAGCACTCATTTTTTCTGTAAATAGGAGTTTTCATTTGAGTGGCTTCCGGAAAGAGATTCTGAGACAACAAGCTGAACAAAAAGATGTTATTTGGAAGTTACAGGGAAACAGTGTACAGGAGAGGGGACAGAGTGACATGAAAGAGAGGCACTAACAGGGTGTATTATAAAGCAAGCTACTGTGTTGGCAAACAGAGCTCCACCCTGCAAGAACACAGAGTATATAGTCCACAAGCCTAAGGGATTGGGGAGCAGAGGTATCCATACGCCACGGCCTATCTGCCATTGGTACAGGGCTGCCTCCTGGGACGTTGAATCCTCAGCACTTCTGGCCAGTTGGCAAAGCCAGCTGCAGTGACAAGGGAAATCCCTAAATGAAAGAAGTGCAGGTGTGGACATTTGGAAATCAAATGATGTGTTCTAAGATGGTTAGGACAAGTGGCTTTAGATGGGGTACTGCCAATTTCTACTATAATAACCGTATCATGTAGCATCTACACCAGAGTACAGTTGAGAATAAAACAAAATACCATTCATTTCTATGGGGATAATGGTCAAATCCGTTATCCACCCTTATTTTTTTTCTGTTTTGGTTGTTTTGTTTATCTCGCCCTATGTTTTTTTCTTCTCCCTTCAGATGATATGCTCCTGCAGGGAAAGTTCTGTGAAATATGCTTAATATATTCTTTCTTAAGCCTGGCACACTGCTTAAGATGTCATATATAATATTATACAATAAATTACATATAATAAATATTGTCCCTAGGATAAGGTTTATTTTATTCCTAAATAAAGGCTTGGCAGTCTACTTTGAAAATGAAAATTCAATGGGTCTGAGGGTGACCCGGGACCAGGTTGAACTTCATGCTGTTGTGCGTGGGGTCACTAGGAAGTGATGGCTATCTTAAGGACAACTGTCAACAGTGTGGAGTAGCCACAAAGAGTCTCAGTATGAAGCCATCTAAAGAGCATTGGCAGAGGGGTGTGAGGATGGGGGGGAGTGGATGGCAAGCTTAGTCATAGAGACACAATTTGATAGATGGAGGGAGGGGTGGGTAAAGGAAGGATCCAGAGTGAAAAACAATGTACATGAACTTTGTAAGTAAACCAGCATTAAAAAGATAATCTCGTTGAATTGTGTTTTCTTATCCATACAATGGGGATGATACAGTATCTGCTTGTTGTTGTTGTTGTTGTTATGTGCCGTCAAGTCTTTTGCGACTCATAGCGACCCAATGTACAACAGCCCTAAACCCTGCTCTATCCTGTGCCAATCGCACTGCCTCTGAGACACCCATTCCGATTACCCCAGTCACTGAATCAATCCATCTCATAGAGGGCCTTCCCCTCCTGTGCTGTCCCTCTACCCTACCAAGCATGATGTCCCTCTCCAAGGACCTGTCTCTTCTTACAACATGTCCAAAGTATGTCAGACGAAGCCCCAGAATCCTTGCCTTCAAGGAGTAGCCTAGTTTAACCCTCTCCAGGATGAATCTGTTTGTTTTCTTGGCAGTCCGGGGTACATTCAATACTCTTCTCCAGCACCACAGCTCAAAGGCGTCACTTCTCCTTCTATCCTTCCTAGTCATTGTCCAACTCTCTGATGCATAACAAGTGAATACAAAGACCATGGCCTGTATCAGGCGCCCCTTAGTCTCCAGAGAGACATCGTTGCTCTTGAGTACTTTAGAGTGGTCCCTAACAGCAGACTTTCCCATCGCGATATGTTTTTTTAAATTTCCTGGCTGCTGGTGCCAAGAGTGTTGACCGTGGAGCCGAGCAAACTGAAGCTGTGAACAATCTCAATCTCATCACCATCCATCCTGATGCTACCAATTGGTCCAGCGGTGAGAATCTTGTTTGTAGATTGAGAATCTGCTTGTAGATTGTTGAAAATGAGAGAGGATGGATAATAAGCACCTTACTGCTGCTGCTGTTGCTATGTGCTGTCGAGTCGAGCATGACTCATAATGACCCTCTGAACACCAGAGTTAAATCCTGTCGTGTCTCTCCTGTGCCATCCTCACCATCTCTGACACACTTGAGCCCACTGCTGCAGTCACCGTGTCAATCTGTCATTGGGGATCTTCTCTCTTGCTGACGGATCTGAACCGAAGATCTTCCGGGTCGCACCTTCTTACCACTAGGCCACCAAAACTCCCTCTTTTCTTCATTATATCTTCAAAATTTTAGTCTTCCGGGGCATGTCAATTGGCACCAGTTGTGTTCAAGTCTTTAATTGCCACCTATGGAGAGTGGCTTCCATATTGAATAACAAATACACAGAAGATCATTGTGAAAAAATGTTAAGGATGAAAAAATAAGACATCCTTAAAGTCATGCCCAGGATAAGAATGGAAAAGAAAAAGATATAATAAATATGGAAAGAATAATGGCAATATTCTTTAACCAGATTTTAAATGTCTATCTTCTCTTTCATGAAAACATATTACCTAATAGATATAGTAAGACATTAATCATGTATTATAATCTTTACAGGGGAAGACGGCTCATCTCTCTTCCAAGAAATGGCTGATGGGTTCAAGCTTCAGATCTTTCCTTTTACATCCCAGTATCTTACACACAATGGGACTATAGCAAGGAGAAGTATTTACCAGTAAAGAAATAGTGAGGCTAAAATCTGGCATGAACTGTCACCTGGACTGGCCAAAAGCAGAAGCTTTGGATTAAGCTTTTCTGTTCAGCTGAGAGTTAGAAGAAAGCCACAGTGGGAAATGACTGACTTCTAAAAGGGAGATTTCTGACACCTCAGCAGTAAACCTGCCTTTGAGATATGCCAAAATCTCAATGGTTTCTTGCCATAACTTGCTTTTGATGTCAGTTAACAGCCTCTAAAAAGCCACTGGAGGCTCAGCTATGGAAGGGTCAGTTCTGACTCTATCGTACTTGACAACAACAATATTTGTATCTGTTTGTTTTTCATGTCAATTGGGGAAGTTTTGCTTTTATTCGTAGGAAAGACACAAACAATGGAGTAGATGAAGGAAGAATATATACAATGAGTTATAATCTCCTTGCAATTTGGAAGCATAATTTGCCTATTTGCATTGAAGCTCAAAAATATCAGATTTATTCTACATTCAGAGATTTGAAAACAAAAAAGACACCACCAAACTCCTGCTGGTTTCAAGATGATTCTGAGTCTCTGTAACCTCTCTGGCTTCAAGGCTATAAATCTTAAAGGGTGGAGACTTTCTTTTCTTTCTTCCTCTGAGCAGCTAGTACCTTCAAACCATGGGCCTTTTGGCCAAGCACTCAGCCTACCACACTGCAAGTCTCTTTACATTCAGAGATCAAAACCAAAACCAAAACCAAACCTTCCACTACCAAGTTGATTCTGACACACAGCTACTCTCCACAAGGTTCCGAAGGGAAAATCTCAGTCTTTCCCCAAGATGCAGTGAGCAGATTCCAACTGCTGAACTTTTCCTTAGCAACCCAACAAAGCAGGCACTGCCACTGGTGCTCCTACTCAGAGATCTGAAAAGGAAAAACACAACCTCGAACCCACAGCCATCGAGTCATAACCAACTCACAGTTGACCTGCCAGCAGGTTTTCCGAGCATGTCTATCAGAGTAGGAGACAGACCACCTTGTTTCAGCAGAGCAGCAGCTGGTGGGTTCAAACCACCAGCCTTTGGGTGGGCAGTACGACTCCTTACCCACTAAGTCCCCGCAGACCACAGTGGGGAATAACTATGAGAAAAACAAAAGGAGAGAAGTACCACCCTTCAGTGTCCTTACCTAACAGTTGTATGGTCTGCATTATCGTAGAAATAGATGACTAGTAAAACACATACTAGGATCCAAGGAGTGGAGGGGAGGAGCAGAGGGGTGAGCTGTAATCATAGGGTCACACGATTTGATGGGTAAAGGAAGGGGTGGGTAAAGGAAACGGGAAAGATCTGGTGTGAAAATCAATGATTGTGAACTTTGTAAGTAAACCAGTATAAAATAAAAATTTTATTAAAAAAATGTGTGGTCTGTTATCAAACACACCTATAGTAGTGCGTGGTCCTTACATTTTTTATTTATTTAATCAATATAATACATGTATAGCGTTTATTAAAAATAATAATAAGGATATTTAAAAGGTATAAAAAAACTATAAAATAGTCTCAAACTCACAACGTTATTTGAGTTCCCACTGAACTGCACTTGATATTTGACTGGGGGTTTTTTGGTTTTGTTTTGGTTCTTTGATTATACACACAACCTAAGGAATTGCACTGCTCATTGAAAGACTGGGAGCTCAAATCAATCAGTTGTTCTACAGGAAAAAGATGGGGAATTTCCTTTCATACTATTTACAGCTCTGAAAACCTAATAGGGTGTCACCTATGAGTTGGTTCTGACTTGACGGCATGTACCCCCAACAACATCACAATGACACAGGGAGTAATTTACTGATGTTCCATCACTGACAAGTACAGGTCAGGTTAATGAAGACAGTGGTAATAAAAGGAATACAAAAAAAAAAAAAAAAAAAAAGAAGAAGAAAAAGGAGAGGTATTCAGGAAACTAAGTGTGTAACAGAAATGTCCCCACTCCCTCCTGCCCAAAAGTCTCTTATCAGCAAGTAATTTCAATTAAATTTTTTATTTAGAACACTATTCTGAAATTTACTTCCATATTTCTAAATAATGTTGTAGAAGAAAGAGCTAATTCCCCAGAGCAATTGCCCATCTTAATTTTTCCAAAGAAATGCATACACTGTTTGTTTCTTAGTTCAACAAATAAATTCTAGTATAAAATATTTTTTAAGCCATTCTTATAATTACAGGGAGTTAGTTACATGATTAAATCCCAGTCAAAGAGAGAGAAATGGAAATGCTACATACAACTTTCAGAAACTCTATTTAATGACAGCTGAAACATGTTTGCCTGTTCTCTCTCTCTCTCTCCCTCCCTCCCTCCCTCCCTCCCTTCCTGATGGTGGCAATGCAGACATAATGGATGAAACTTGAATCCTCATATTAGAACAGCAACAAAGAAGGAGACTGGGTCACAGCCGTTTATGGAAGAAAGTCATCATGTCAAGTCTAGATTTCCTAGTTTTGTGTTGAATGAGAAGGAAAGACATTTTTACCTTATTTGAATCATTATTATTTATTGTTGCTGTTATTCAGATATTCAAACATGCTTCACTCTCATTTGATTCATTATTTCAAGAAAATGTTTATAGATCACCTCTTAAAATAGATATGCATTTAGTTTCTAGGGGAGCTCTGGTGGCCTAGTGGCAAGGAACTGCAACTACAATCCCAGAGGCGCACAGTTCGAATCCACCAGATGCTCTGCCGGGGAAGGAGGGACAATCTCCTCCTGTACCAGTCAGATCTGATTTGACGGTATACACACACAAAAATAATAAAATAAAAAAAAGAAACATGAAGAAAATAGATACGTATTTAGTTTCTTACAATGTTCACCCTTGCTTACCTATTCGTACAGATAGAGTTCTTACAAGTCATGATTATGTATTATTCATTTAAAAAACAATATTATACTATATAGTATGATCATATGTATGACAATGTAGTATAATGTGATCATATTACAGTGTGATATGATCACATTATTCATTGAAGAACTAAGTAGTGTACTATGCTCAAGCTTTCTTACATAACTCTTTGTTATACTTGGAGCTCCTACTGCTTTCTGTTTTCATTTACTTGATTTTCTCTATAAGCAAAAGTCCTTTGCCACTGAGTCAATTTCACCTCAGAGGGACTCCCCAGGACAGAGTGGAGCTTCCACACACAGGGCCTCAGGTTGTAAATCTTTATAGAAGCAGGTTGACATTTTCCCCCCCATGTAGTAACTGGTAGTTTAGAACTCAAACTTCTGATTAGTCCTTAGCACTTAAATGCCATGTGACCAAGAATCCTAAGTATTTCCTCTACTGTCGCATTTTCTCTGTTTCTTTCTCTAAGCCTACAAGTTGGAATCCATTCATAATTGACCCTCTGTTGGCTTTCTGAGGCTGTAAGTTGCAGAGGAGAAGACTGTGCACTTTTCTTCTTTGGAGTGACTCATGGATTTGAAACCCTTAGAGAAGTGCAGCCTTTTGGGTCAGCAACATTGTTCCCCTGGGGAGCTCTGGTAGGTAGCCTAGTGGTAAGAACCTGCACTGCAATCCCAATGGTATGCTCTTCGAATCTACCAGCTGCTTCTCGGGAGAAGGATGGGTAATTTTCTCTCATGTGATTTAGTGCCTCTGGGAACCCGTGGGAGGGTGAGTTTTGGGTTGGTTCTGACTCAACAGCACACAACAATAGCAACTCACTGTGAGCGTCGTCACAAGAGGTCTTATTTTCTTTATAATCAAACGTATTGCTGTCAAGTTGGAACGGATTCTTGGCTGACCACACAGCAGACTTAATTGAGACGGTAAATTGCACCGGAGAAGACTGCCCATTTTGCTCCTTCAGGGCACGTGGTGGATTTGAACCACTGGAGAGGTGCCACCCTTGATTTCACAGCAAAACTCCCTAAGGACGAAGCCACCAGAGCCAGGATTGCTAATTCTACTGCTAATTATTTTCATACTCTTCAGTAGCCTCTCAATTCATTTCCCACTCAGGGAACGCATCAGATGATGTACTATTTTCATTTTCTGGACCTTCCCCACAGGAGCCTTTTGTCCTCCTCCTCCAATATGAACTGTTTTCTCAGTAGAATCACTTCACAGCTATTACAAGGAACTTCCGTCAACCCTCACCTAGGGCTTTCCCTTTACCTCCCCCCTCTGCAGCTTTATCTGTTTCCTTCATGCCAAGCCTTCCACTTTCTTGGTTTATCGTGGAAAGATTTGTTTCCAATAGCTTCCTAAGAAAAGGAATCTAAAAGATTAATACAATAAATGTCTGTTTGGAGAGAAAGAAACACATGAATCATCTCGGAATTTCTGCACAATTTGGACTCATCAGGAGACCTGGATGAAATGGTGTTATTTAAGCATCACTTCTTTTCTCACCTCCACGGTTGTACTGCTGCAGCTAAACAGAACCAAAATTCAGAAACTATTTGACCACTAATCTCTAAAGTCTATAGAAAATTACAACACGTTAACAAGAAAAAAATAAACAAAACAACCATAAAATGGGTAAATGAACAGAACCTTCACCGAATAGGTTACAGTAACCAACAAATACTTGAAAAGATGTTTATGATCATCAGTCATTCAAAAAACTCCAAACTAACTGCCATTGAGCTGGTTCCAACTCCCAGCAGTCCTCTCTCGGTTTCTGAGATGGTAAATCTTAACAGGAGGAATCTGTCCGTCTTTCTCCAGAGGATTGCTGGTGGATTTGAACCAATTGAGAAAGCAGTCTTTTGGACACACGAGGACTACATTACAAAAGACCTTGAAGTATTTCTGGGTACATATAAACACAAATATGTGGATGTAGTAATACATGTTCATTGAAGAAACAAATAGAGATACTCTTCAGACAATATCCAATTGTGTTCCAACGTTGGCTTTCTGAGTTTGAAGACTTAAGACTATAGTCTCAGGGACAACAAAGTCAACTGACATTACATAGTTCTCAAAAATTAGAATCTGTATCCTAGTTATGTGGGTTGTTGCGTGCCATCAAGTCTAAACCAACTCAGAGCTGACCCACTAGAAGGTTCTCAAAGGCAGTAAATTGCACAGGAAATTGCCCATTCTTTCTGGCTGAGCAGCTGGTAAATTCAAACAATATGCATTTGGCATTACAATGCAGCTTCTTACCACTAGGCCACCAGAGACCTCTGGTTATATATTATTGTTGCCTACTGTCTAATCTTGGAAGCAGGAGTGGCATCCACGTCCTGAACAACATGCCTATGGAAACTATGAACTTTGATAAATGTCAATAGTTGTAGAGGAGCTTCAGGGCTTTTGTTCATAGAGTCACCATGAGTCATGCTTGACTCAAGGCAATCAACAATGACTACAACTGTCTAGTCAGAACTGACTCATAGCTGACCCTCCAGCAGGTTTTCAAAGGCAGCATAATTGCACAGGAAGAGATTGTCCAGTTTTCTCCCTGAGAGTAGCTGATGGGTTCAAATCATGTAGCTTTGGACTAGCAGTGCAGCACCTTCTGAGCAGGCCACCAGAGCCAGATCTAACATCTTAAAAGTGTACAGGCTCCATCTAAGACTCAGCTACAGAACGTCGTGGGACAGGAGGACTATTTTGTTGTTTTACTCCCAAAAGTGCAAAGAAGCAGCAAGTCCACAAGAGTCACAACTTCATCTATCTTGGAAACAGAAGAACTCGATAGTGCCCCACAACTCCCACTGACAATCTTGACCAGGACCACAACACTGATTCAGGATAGAATGGGGGAAATGAAATTCTTATTTTTAAAAATGAAAGTTTAGGCAAATGGAATAGAGAATCTAGGACTCCCCAGCACTCTCTCCTTGGGATAACCTTTAAGCCTCCAATCTGATCTTCTACCTGAAAATTATCTTTCAGTGAATAACAGAGTGGCACACATGTCAAAAAACATATGACTTGTGATATTACTGTCCGACTTAAAAACCATCAGTATGAAACCAGAAGAACAACAAATTCTCAAAAGCAAAGATGAGATAAAAAGGAGGATGAAAACTAGAAAGGGAATGAACAATTTAAGTAAAGAGCATGCTAACATATCATTATAAATATAGTATCACTGTCATGGACTGTATTACAACAACAAACTGTATCCTTTTGGTTGGGTCATGACTCAGTGGCTTGACAGTTATATAATGATATAATTAGAAAGCATGGCATGATGTAATCAAACATAATACGATTTGATGTGATCAGTCAATCAAACTTAACGGGAATAGGGTAGGATTCAACATACAAATGTCACAGCCACGGAGCAATGTAAGAGGAGTTTCCCTGGAGTGTGACCCACATCACCTTTTATCTAATAAGAGGAAATGGAAGAGAGAAGTATCAATCAGTGAAGGATTTAAGTACTATTATGAAAGAAGAACTAGGAGCAGAGTACATCCATTGGTTTTGGGGTTCCTGTGCTGAGTGTCTCCTAGATCCAAAGGAAGCATTAGGCTACAACATGGGTAAACGTCCAAGTAACACTGGGCCCTTCCTTTTTGCCAATAGAAACAGACAAGTCACCTAGAGTCAGCACTCTGAGTATTGACTTCTAGCCTCCTAAATAAATTTGTTCGTTAAAGCCACTTGCAATATTTCTGTTCTCAGCTCTTCTGTTACCATCAAGTCAAAACCAACTCATGGCTGACTCTTTCAGCAGGTGTCCAAGGCTATAAATCACATGGAAAGAGATAAGTTATCTCTTGCTCTCAGAGCCACTGGTGGATTTGAACCACCAGACTTGATGGCAATGAGTGAGTAAAAAATAATGAGAGAGAGAGAGAACGAGAATGAATTGTTGTTGCTGTTAGATACCATTAAATTAACTATAACTTAAAGTGACCATGTGGACAATGGCTCTGAACTTGCCCTATCCTTGAGCCAACTTAACCATCTCTGACATATCTGACATACACATATATGTATACATATTACAAGGCAGGGGAACACAGGCTTCAGCCTCCACAATGAGTCTTTCTCAAATAAGGGAAAAGAATTACTGACAGACCTGACTGCAAGAAATCCAGGACCTCCAGGTGTTCTCCTTAAGGATATGCTGCCTTTCAAAAATCTGACTTCAGCTCTCTTAACTTACTCCCCAAGGGCAGAGAATGTTATGTGGCGCTTTTTTCCACTCATTGCCTGGGGTGAGAGAATCTGAAAGCAAGCTCCCTAGAGCTCATTAACTGTATAATTAACCACACAGCATTTCCAACTCTAAATCCTCCAGCAATGCACAATGAAAATCAGCAGATAAAACAGCCCATGAAGAACAGCGGAGCCCTATTAGCCTCCAAGACAGGTGGGCAGGTGTGGCTCTGTTCTTCTCTTCCCTGAGTGTCTCAACAGCCCTTGACTTCAGCCTGCCAGAGACACACAGCACGGCAGAAAATCCAGCCCGGGTTTTGCACCATTTCTCGTGCAAGCCTGGATAGGTAGCTAGAAAAATCTGTTTCGCTCCAGGTAGGAAACCAGCCATGATGAATTAATCCAATACAATTTCTTGTTTTTTAATTTAAAATTGTATCTTGAGGTGTATTTGCTGACGGCTGTGCAGAAGGCAAACACAGGAGGCTCACGAGGCAGAGGGAGAGACTGTTACCCAACCCAACCCCCTTGGCTCTTCTCAACCCAGAAAATTAGGCTAGTGATATTATTGCAGTGTATTCTAAGCAACACCAGCTAATTGACTGAGCAGTCACTCTTTAACGGCTCATAATTGTAAAAAGGATTCTGTAGGCAGCGAGTGACCCACGCTTGCCATCCAGAAAAATTACATAAAAGAGAAAGGAAAGTTTTTACATCCTTTGTCTCATTTTTCTGTTTTGGAAGAAAGAAACAGCAAGTGTTTTTCCCTTTTATATTTTTTTCTTCCTGTTCCCGTATCCTCCTCCTACTTCTCAGTATACTCATAAAGCAAAGGGCTGCCTGTGTGCCCACCCAGTCTTTGCCCGAACGTAGCTCTTCCTTTTCACGGATTGGGCCATATTCACAATAATATGTGTATGCGCATGCAGTGATTTAATGTGGAAATTTTGTAATGATTTTCCATGATTTGGTTCTAAAAAGCAACTGTGAAAGGATTAAGGAGAGGATATTATCGTTGTGTGCCAACTGAGTCAAAACCATGCATACCTGACCTTCCAAAGGGTCTCCAGAGGCAGTAAATCACATAGGAAGAAATTGTCCATCCTTCTTCTGCAGAGAAGGTGGATTCAAACCACATGCCTTTGAGATTGCAGAACAGCTCCTTACCACTAGGCCACCAGCGCTACCTAAGGTCAGGTAAGATAGAGCATCCTTGATCCTTTCACAGCCCATCCATGGAAGAGATGCTTGTCTGAAGAGTGTCCTGTAACAACTTTTCTCTCACTGGAGATTAAGGGGCATGGCGGTAGAGAGCGATGGAGGAAGGAAGCAGGAAGGACAAAAGTCAGTCTCATGAAGACAGAAGGGCTAGAGCAGAGCAGGTTCACGGACAGATCTTGTGTTGGGAACTCTGACACGGAATGGGGGGGTGGCCAAGACAAACAGAGATCGTCTCCCCAAACAGAGACTGCCTTGCCCAGAGAAGGCAACGAAGAACTCACTCCAGAAGCGGCTGAGAGACAGCTTCCCCCGGAGCTGGAAACAGGGATTTAGACTCGCCACTTAATAAGCTTGTGAGGGAATAAATTGCTGACTGTTAAAGTCATCTGTGTGTGGATGTCGTAGTTGTTGCGTCCCATTAAGTGGTAACCAGCTCAGAGCTGCTGCCCCATCAGTGGGTTTCCAGAGGCGTTCAATTGCATGGCAGGAGATTGCCCACCTTTTTCCTGTGGACCAGCTGGTGGATTCAAACCTTTCTTCTCTGAGACTGCAGCACAGCGTCTTCTTAGGCCACCAGAGCTCCCAAGAATGTCATATTAACAGTAGACAAATAAGAAACTCCCCTAGATGTTAGACCAATGATTTCTGAACAAAATTTGTAAGCTTCATGAATGAATGCATGTAATAAAGGGGGCTTGTCCTAATTTGGCTTCACCACAGAGGTGTTTTAGTTCTAGATCACCAGTCCTTTCTTTCCAGGCATGTCTGGGTGGTGGTGCCTTTTGATTCACTGCTGAGAGTGTTAACTGTTGGGACTACCCAGGGATTTCAGTAGACAAACCATCCACTGCTTCAATTCAAGTCCATCTCATAGTGACTCTCCTTCAGACGTCCAAGGTTGTGTATCTTTATTGGAGGAAATCTTCTATCTACAGTGCGACTAATGGGTTCCAATCATCAACCTTTCTGTTAGCAGCTGGACACAATACTGTATCAGGGCTACTCTAGAAAGACCCTAGAGGGACTGAACTGAGGACACTGATGACGTTTAGGAAGGTCTGCCTCAGTAACTCAGGGAGAAAATCACCTGAGGGGCCCCACACATGCTTCAGTGGAGTAGAAATAGAGGCTTAAGGAGTTTGAGCATTGAACACATCCAAGACACATCCAACTCATGGTTCCCACAGAGATCAGTAAGGCCTAACGTCCTTGGCCTAGAAGAAGGCTGGAAGGGTCAGCGCCTTGGAAGGATCTTGGAATAAAGGGCAGATGCAAATGTCGTAACTGTGGTTGACGGTTCAGTCAGAGGCCACAGGAGGTGCACTGAGCATGCGTCGGGAACCGAGACTGGCATGTTATGATCAAATGTGAGTCAGCTCAGCTGAGACCAGTCCGCGCTGCAAATGGACATGCCTTCTTCTCCTGGAATCATGATGCTGTGTAAGTATTTTTTCTTTTGTATCTTCAGGAGAGGAAAAGAAGGAAGAATTCTTAAAAGATTGGGGTCAGCCCTGACACAAGAGTTTTAACTTTGAAGTGACTGAAGGTAAAGCCCGAACTGATTATTGATCCGAAAGGAAATTAAGTTTCAAACTGGAAGAATCTGAATGATCTTGATGTGACCAAAAAAATAAATAAATAAATCCCAAAAAACCTCCCCAAGCATGATGAACAAGTTGAGCTCAATTACAAAGAAATCAATTAAGTTACATTTCTGTGCATCCAAGTTGTGGCTGGGAATGAAAGTGAAGCACCTGGCACAGAGTAGGTGCTCTGGCACAGAGTAGGTGCTCCTGACACAGAGCACGCGCTCAGAGATATTCATTCCCTCATCTGCTCTACTGTTAAGGGAGGACTGGATTTGTTATGTGGAAGCTGTTAGAATCCAGCCTTACAGGAAGCAGCAGTTTTCTATTGTTTTTCCTTTTCAGTGTTTTTTTCACAATTACTTGTGATGCTTCAGAGAGCTGGACAATGACTAAGGATGACAGAAGAAGAATAAATGCCTTTGAGTTGTGGTGTTGGAGAAGAGTCTTGAACATACCATGGACTGCCAAGAAAACAAATTGGTCTGTTTTGGAGAGGGTGAAACCAAGTCTTTCCTTGGAGGCTAGAATTTTGAAGCTCCAACTCACTTACTTTGGGCACATGGCCAGGAAAGATTGATCCCTGGGGAAGGACATCATTCTCAGAAGGGTAGATGGACAACACTGAATAGAGAGAACCCGGACGAGATGGATTGATACAGTAACTGGGGCAATGAGGGTTGGTGTGTTGGAATTAGTGAGACTGGTTCAGGACAGGGAAGGGTTCAGAGCTGCTGTACAGGTTTGGAAGCAGGAGTGGCATCCACTTCCTAAACAATGTGTCTTCAGAAACTATGAACTTTGATAAACGTTGATAGTTACAGAGGGCCTTCAGGTCTTTATAGAGTTCACAGAGTCGCTATGAGTCGTGCTCAACTCCAAGGCAATCAACAACAACAACTTTGAGTGTTTAGACCCTTGCACTGGTAAATGTTGTTGTGAGGTACCAACAAGTTGACTCTGACTCATAAGGGTGAACTTATGAACAACAGATCTGACCCTTGCCCTAACATGCACCATCCTCATGATAATATGACGATATGGTGACATGGTCAAACCCACTGTTACAGCCACTGAGTGACTCCATTGGGCTGAGAGTCTTCCCCTCTTCCTCTGACCCTCCGCTCTTCCCAGCATGATGTCTTGCCAACGACTGGCCCCTCCTGACATGTTCAGAAAATGTGTCGTGAATTTTCATCATCCTCTAATATAGGCTTGTTCGTTCTTTTTTGCAGTCTGTAGGATGTTCAATACTCTTCTCCAACACTGGGAATAGGAGCTCACATTGTCACACTACACCCTTTCGTTGTTTTTGCCATGAGTTTGAATGACAACGATCTTGCCTGCCCTTCCAGCAGGTCTTCAGGGGCTGAAATTGCAGGGAGAACACTGTCCATCTTTCTCCCTTGGAGTCACTGGTGGATTCACACTATCAGAAAGATGAGGCCATTAGCTCTGAAGCACAACTCCTTACACACTTTGCCCTCTAAGCTCCCTCACTAGACCTGCTTAGTTGGACTATGGCACTCTGTAGTCAAGTAGTAAGTTCAAGAGCAGAGAATCAAGCTTCATTCCAGGTGTACGTTTCTTGACACCGTTTGGGACAAGTTCCTCTTTTTGTTTAGGATTGGTAATTTAAAAAAAAAGAAGAAGAAGGAGGAGACCTAAAGCTTGGATTTTTGGCGCTGTCTTTCCAGATGGAGGAAGATTCTGTCTGAAATGAAAGCCAATTCAGAGAAAAGAAGAATGGAATGAGTTTGAAATTCCAGGGAGCATTATGTGTGCACCTGTAGGCATTCATCCTTGAATCCTTTTATTTTCTCCTTGAGTTAACTAGACTTCTTTCACTGGCAAATAAAGAATCTGAATAAAAAGAAAAGGAGAGATGCAGGACTGCTGTGTGCTCAAGATGACAAGGAAATCAGCCGAGTGAGAAAGCCAAGTTCAAGTTGGATGAGGACATCAGAAATGTCTAGCTCTGTAGAATAGCAACATCTTGAAGGCTTTTGCATGCCACACCCAGGAATTTGAATACAATAAGCAAAGGGCAGTAGGAGAACTGTTGTTGTTGTTGTTGTGTGTCATCGAGTCTTTTGCGACTCATAGCTACCCTATGTACAACAGCCCTAAACCCTGCTCTATCCTGTGCCAATCTCACTGCCTCTGACACACCCATGCCGATTACCCCAGTTATTGAATCAATCCATCTCATAGAGGGTCTTCCCCTCTTGCGCTGTCCCTCCACGCTCCCAAGTGTGATTTCCCTTTCCAAGGACCTGTCCCTCCTTGCAACATGGCCAAAGTATGTCAGACGAAGCCCCAGAATCCTTGCCTCCAAGGAGTTGCTT
>NW_006399841.1:7299409-7326921 GCF_000299155.1 Elephantulus edwardii | reverse complement strand
TGTGAACAATCTCAATCTCTTCACCATCCATCCTGATGTTACCAATTGGTCCAGTGGTGAGAATCTTTGTCTTCTTAACATTGAGCCTCAGTCCATACTGAAGGCTGCAGTCCTTGACCCTCCGCAGCTAAAGGAAAGATAATCTGGGGAAATCACCTTGGCTGACTTGATTAAGAGATGGACCTTTTAACTAGGACCCAAAATTCAGAGATCCCGTAATAGAGAGCCCTTACCCAAAGGATGCATCTTCCTGGCAATTTGAACCTGCCAGTGGTTCCATAGAAGAAAGGTGGGCAATCTCTACCCATTTGAATGACATCCTTGCAAACCCAAAGGAAAGTCAGCCATACGCTGGCTTGGAATGAACAGAAACGGGTTAGAGTTCGAGATACACTTTACTTCACCCTCCTTCCATCAAGTCCATATCCGTTTACAGTCACCTTCCATCAGGTTTTGAAAGCTAAAAATCTGGATGGAGATGTCCATCTCTCTCTCACAGTGCAGCTGGTGGATTTGAACACCTAATCTGTTGGCTAACAGCACAAAGTGGAAAGCCCTGTGCCACCGCAGCATCTTTCCATAGACTGAGATTTGGGAGGCTTACAGCATTCTCAACACCTTGTCATTGAAATGTGACCCATTTTCTATGATGACTTTAGGCAGTAGGTTGCAGTAGTATCAGCAGCACCTGGATATTTATCAATATATATATCAACATATATTTACCAACAATATAAAAACTACAGATAATTTAATATCATGTTAGAGTTGGTGCAGGTATATTCAAAATATCATTTATGCTCATCATTGCTTTAAAGTCAGAGTTGTTATTGAAACTACCACTGGATTTGGTTGTGTGATGTACATAGAATACTAGAGAATAAAATTGTAGGATGTTTCTATTGCAAAACTGTATTTTTGTACTGATTCTCTTTGTAAGTAGATGTGTTTTTCTGTATGAATTTAAAAGAAGTATTTGGATGAGCGCTTACATTGTGCCAGGGAAGGACTGGGGAGTTCACAGCATGCGTGCGCGTGCACACACACACACACACACACACACACACGCAAAATAAAATTAAGAACCTTTGCATTAGAGTACGTGGTGGTTATGAAGCGAGAAGGTGAGTGGAGGGGCCGTACCACAACCCAACAATGACGCCTGTGAGTCTCCATCAGGAGGAGGAGGAGTAGAAAGGAGGACATTCGCTCTAAGAGCCTTTGCAAAATATTCAGCCGGACTGAGCGGAGACAATGAACCTGTTCAATTCAGGGAACAAAGAAAGATCTAAAATAGTGAGGACTCCACATTTTCAAACCTGAGAGAATGGGATAAAACGAAATACTAACCAAATGGCAGAATGTCTGAAAAGAGAACATTTGGAATTCAGAGCTACTCTAGGGTCATCTTCGCAGTGTGGCATATTCCTTTTAAGATAATGGAAGATTCTCAAAGCAGATGCCTCACAGGAAATTCGGCTCATGCCATAGTAGCTCAGGCTTAAAGTCAAAGTGGGGTGGGTCTGTCTAGAAGATATTATGGATTTAACTGTTGTTGTTGTTGTTATGTGCCATCAAGTCACCTGTGACTCATAGCCAACCTGTGTACAATAGCCCTAAACCCTGCTCTATTTTTGTGCCAATCTTATTGTCTCCAACACTTCTATCCTCATTACCCCAGTCACTGAATCAATCCATCTCCTAGAGGGTCTTCCTCTTCTGTGCTGTTCCACCACCCTCCCAAGCATGATGTCCCCTCCAAGGACTGATTCCTCCTTACAACATGTCCAAAGTATGTCAGAGAGAGCTTCAGAATCCTTGCCTCCAAGGAGCAGCCTGGCTTTACTCTCTTGTTTGTTCTCCTAGCAGCCCATGGTATATTTAATACTCTTCTCCAGCACCACAGCTCAAAGGCATCAACTCTCCTTCTGTCCTCCCTAGTCATTGTCTGGCTCTCTGATGCATAACAAGTGATGGCAAAGACCATGGCTGGATTTAACTGAGTTCTCCTAAAATATGTGTCAGCTTGGCTAGACCACGATGCTCAGTATTATGTTGTGATTAGTATGATTCTCACCATGTAAAAATCTTAATCTCTTTTTGCTAATAAGGTAGGATTCATGCAGTTCTTAAGTGCTGCCCAGTGGAGTCGGATTCATAGCAACCCTATGAACAACAGTTGTGAATCTTTCCTTATTTTGTGACATCATCCTGGTCTTTATCGTGCTCAAGACCAGTGTTGAAGTCACTGCATCAATCTGTTTTATTGTCTTCCTCTACCTTAGATCCTTTACCATTTCCAGCGTGATGTCTTGCAAAGTTTGTCCCCTCCTGACAACATCCCAAAGTATGTGAGATGAAGTTTCACCATCACCAGAGGAGCATTCTGATTGCATTACCTCTAAGACATTATTTCGTTGTTCTTGGGAAATGAAACACTCTTCCTCAACACCCCAACCAATAACTATGGCAGGTTTGGAAGCAAGAGTGGCAATGACTTCCTGAACAACTTGCCTCCGGAAACTCTATGAGCTTTGAGAAATGTTGGTGGTTGGAGAAGGGCTTCAGGCCTTCTGTTCATAGGGTCACTGTGAGTCATGCTCGACTCAAAGACAATCAACAACAACAATCTCAACACCACCATTTAAAGGTCTCAATTCTGTCATCCTTATTCATTGTCTAACTTTCACATGCGTAGGAAGAAACTGAAAATACCATTGCATGGCTCAGGAGTACCTTAGTCTTCAAATTGATGCACTTGTTCTTTAGTACTTTGGACAGGTTCTTGACAGCGGATTTCCCCAGTGCAAACATGTCTTTTGATTTCTTGATTAATTAATTGTGGATCTGAGTAAAATGAAACTGTCAACAACTCCAATCTTTTCTCCATCTAACCTAATGTTGCCCATATGTCCAGAGGTGAAGATTTTTGTTTTCTTGATATTGCTATGTAACTCATATTGAAGGGTGATGTCTTTGATCTTCAAGGGTTCTGAAACCCCAGTTGCCCTTTGAGATCTTCTGTTAATCTGAAATCAACTTAAGCTCTCTCAAGTATTCATCCCCTTGTTTTGGCTTCTTTTCATCCCAGTTTAAGTTTCAGAGTGTCTTCTGATATCCATTTTGATCTTTTCTTTCTCTCCTGTCTTTGATTGGAAGCAGGAGTGGCATCCGCTTCCTAAACAACATGCCTCTGGAAACCCTGTGAACGTTGATAAATGTCAATAGTTGTAGAAGGGCCTCAAGCCTTTTGTTCATAGGGTTGCTATGAGTCATTGCTTGACTCGAAGGCAATCAACAACAACACAACCTGTCTTTGAAATGACCTTTTATTTTTTCATAGATGAATGTCCTTGATATTACCCATTTCTTGCTTGGTTTAGTGTTCAGTGCATCAAATCTATTTGTGAGTTAGGTTTCAAATACAGTTGGGATAGATTCAAGGTGGTATTTTGATTCTAGTAGACTTGTTTTCATTTTCTTCAGTTTCAATTTGAACTTGCAGTATGAGTAGTTGATGGACTGTTTTACATTCAGCTCCTGGCCTTGTTTTGACTGCTGATGTTGCACTTCTCCAGTGTTTCTTTGCATGGAAGTAATCAGTCTCATTCCTAGGAAGTCCATCATAAATGGCAAGGCAGGATTAGAGAAGGTCGTGTAATGATGCAGTCAGCCCTTGAGATGTGATCTGCTTTGCTCAACAAGACAGTTGTTAAGGGATTAGTGTGGGATGCAGTATCCCTATTAGACCTAAGCCAGTGCCAAATAAGCTTCCCTGTGGTGTAGCCCGTATCATCTTTTGTCTTAAAAAAAGAGTAAAGGAGAGAATCCAACAGAGAAGGGGGGACCTCAGTCCACCTAAAAAGAGCAGGAAGTGGCAGAGGTTCGTTGGGCCCAGGCTCCTGCCCTGGGAAACAGCGAGGACCAGGAAACACAAAGAGAAAAGCCTCCACCAGCATTGCCTCCCTAAATCGGGCATCTAGCTCGATGTGAGTGAAGGAACTTCTGTTTGTTACAGCCACCCACTTCAGTAATCTCTAATAAGGGACACTAGACAACCAAGAAGGAAGGCTTATGTGTGGAAAGGAAGGGACAGATATAAACAATCCTTGAGGAGAGGCTTGGTGGACACTGAGGGCCTATGTCATCTGGGAATAAATTCTGATTCTCTGTCACTCTCTTCTGCCTTTGTCTCTCTATTGGCTTTGCCACCCTTTGGGAACAAAATGACTACAAATGAATAGAGCAGTTCTCTATATGATGGGCTTCCACATCACCAGCCAGGAGAGGTCATCTCTCCTGATAGTTCCAAGGAGAAGAGCAACTCCTTTTCCCACATTCCCCTATATTAAATATGATAAGACTAAGGTGATGCAGATCGTTTCTTTAGAACTAGAATATTTTCACATCCAGGTCAGCCTGGAGAGTTCCTTATACATCTATTGTCCCAGCATCATTATTAATTGGTGGTGGTGTTGTTATTGTTACTGCTATTGTTATTGTTATATGCCATTGAGTTGGAAGTGGCTCATAGCTGACCCTCCAGTGGATTTTCAGATGCAGTAAATCACATGGGGGGAGACTGCCCGCCCTTCTACTGTGGAGCCGCTGAGGCGTTCGCACCACGTGCATTTGGGAATGCAGTGCTTCTTCTTACCAGTAGGTGACCAGAGCTCCCATTATTAGTAGTAATGTCCCCTTTTACACACAAAGGATTCTAGTTTCTAGAATCCTAGTTGTCAGGAAGAGATAGAAATGCAGGACAACCTCAGGGCTTAGTGGTCCACCAAGGACAGGGTGGTGGGCTTATCTATCCTATGTTCCATGTAGTCTATAAAACTGTCAGTGTCTGTAGAGACATTTAAAACAACCATCAAACCAACTAAAGTCAGGATGCTTTTCATTTTCACCAAGCAGGCAATTAATATAGTGATACGATAAACTGCTCTCCCCTACAATCTTTTGGTGGCCTGGGTTTTAAACAACTGCTGTGTCACAAACTCAAACTTGAAATTCAGAAACTCTGCTGATGCGAGCAGCTACTAAGTGTTCCGCTATTCACCTGAAGAAGGAGGAGAAAGACTTGGAAATCTGCCCTTAAATGTTACAATCAAGAAAATCCTACCTTGTCACAACAGACGTCATGGCATCTAGAAAGAACAAGCTTCAAGTAAGCACATATTTTAGCTTTCAGTTACCATTGCATTCTATTGAAAGTCTACTCAGAAAGCTGTTACTTCAATAGTTAACTCCCAACATGCGCAAATTCAATTACAAATTCCGTAAAGAGTAAACTCTCCTGGAGAGAATAGTCCAGAATGTTCCCGCTCCAATCCTGCGTCTTTCTATCACAGCCGATCCCTCCATGGGAACAGTGTATTCTAATAAACAATGGTGGCATGATGACAGCACAGAGGAAGAAACGGAGCTTGGGTCACTAACTCTGTCAACTGTGTGTCGTTGGTGTTCAAAATTACAAACAGTGGAAAGGGGTGCCAGCAGCAAGTCACAATATTTTTGTTTAGAAAATGAAAAGTTTGGTTCACTTGTGAAATATTTTTGCTAATTTGAATAACATTTAAAATGGAAATTTATTCAACTTTGATAATCATTGCTTTTGAGAACTAGAGAATGAATTAATGAAATGATTGTAACAGACTATTATGTGATGATTGCTAAAGACAAAACAGAAAAGAGCCACTGTGCAGTCATTTCCAGCTCACGATGACCCCACGGGTTGTTGTTGTCGTTGTTAAGTGTCATCGAGTCAGAGGCACCTCATAGCGAACCTATGAACAAAAGTCCTGGACACCTGTATAACTTTCGTCTTTTATCCAGGTTCATAGGGTTTCCCGAGGCAAGCTATTATGGAAATGGATGGAACTCCTGCTTCCTGTTTTAATCGGGGAGCTCCACCAAACACTGTCCACCATGGATAACTATTCTCACATTTGACTCATCAGTGTCACAGTGTTCAGCTTCACAGCAACCACGAGTTACCTCTGTACAACAAGTGGACATAACAGGGTTACACAACCTAGAAGAATGTTTCACCGAACACAATTAAAGGCAGGCCTGAGGGCTGTGGAGTAGAGTCACACCCTTTGGCTTGGGAGCATGGCTTTCTGTCCCACAGGTATTATAGTAAAATTGTGTCCCGTAGTGTTTTCAAGGCTCTGAGTTATTGGAAGCAAAGCTCTAGTCTTTCCTTCTTGGAAACTATAGGGTAGTTTCAAAGGGAAACGTTTCTGTTAGTAGTTGCTGTGTTACTGTTATGTTCTGTCAAGTCAAGTACAGCTCATGATGGCCCTGGGAATGACAGATCCGAACCATGTCCTATCCAGTGCCACCTCATCATCTCTGACGTGCTCAAGCCCATTGCTGCCGTCACTGTGTCAACCCACTTTGCTTTCTGTCTTCCTCTCTTTCCCTGACTCTCCACCTTTCCAAGCATGATGTCCCTTTTCAAAATACAGCTTCTCCCGACATGCCCAGAGTACGTGAAATGCAGCTTCACCACCCTTACCTCCAAGGAGCACTCTGACCACACTTTCTCCAAGACACATTTGTCTGTTCTAGTGTTGCTACAACTGAAATACTACAAATGAATGCCTTCAACAGAGATTTATCCCCTTATAGTTTAAGAGAAACGATGTCCACATTCAGGGTACCATCTCTAGGAAAGGGCTTTCATTCTCTCTCAGTTATGGAGAAAAATTTCATTTGACCTGCTTCTGCCCAGTAGTCCGCTTGTGTCTTGGGAGGGCTGGTCCCCAATCTCTGCTTCTCTACCTTGCTTATTTAATCTCTTTTATACTCCAGAAGTGACTGACTCATGATGAAATCTACACTGGCTGGTTTACATAGCAACAATAATTCCTTCCCAGATGGGATTCAAACCACAAGTACAGAGGATAGAATTCACAATACGTATTTTTGGAGAGTAGGAACATAATTTAATCCATATCGTCTGTCCTTCAAAATCTGTGTCCTTTCCATCCCAACATATCATCCCCCAAATTTTAAGTCAATTCAGTTCTAAAATCTCATCTTCTGAATCATCTTGCAAGGCAGTGAACACTTGACATGACCCTTCTTTTCATAATTTGTATAACTCTCACCAAATAAATGGTGAGACTATGCAAATGTGAAATTCTGGAGGGTAGGTAACTGGTTAGTTTCATACTAATATAAGTGCAAAGCAGGCATATAAGGCAAGTGAAACTGCCATGGCTGGGCAGACATCCCCAAGTCACCAAAGTGACTTAGTCACCAAAATGTCATCTTAGCTTTGTAGCATTTTAAAGAGAACACTACCAGAATGTTGGCCCAGTGCAATATATGATCTGATTTCCTTCCATGCTGTTGACGGTGGATTTAAGTCAAGTCAAATCCCTACCAATTTCAGTATGCATTTACTATGATGTTGCTTTTCAACCCAGATGTACTGATCTATCATTTCTTTATTTTGAAGTGTAATCCATACTAAAGCATAGTCTTTGATCTTCTTCTAGTAAATACTTGAAGCTCTCTTCATTTTAAGCAAGCAAGATTATATCACCTGCCCACCACAGATGGTTGATGAGTCTTCCTTCAACCCTGATGCTACATTGTTCTTCATATTGTCTGGCTTCTGGGATTCGTCTCTCAGAATACTAATTGAATAGTTAGAGTTAAAGAACACAGTTCTGCCATATAGCATTCCTAGCTTTAAACCATGTCATAGCTCCTTGTTCTGCTTAAATGATTCTATCTTGATTAAAGTATTTTTCAAACAGAAAGAATGCCTAGAGATACCCATATTTTCCTGGGAAGGAGGGAAGACAGCTGGGGCTCCTCTGAAATTTGGATCCCCAATGCTCAGTCCCAGCCAATTACGAAGGTCTTACAGCATGCCTGCAAATTCAGAGGCACTTGTCACTTGCTGTGTACATCACCTCCCTTTGAACTTGGACAGGCCTTTGTAACTGCATCTGTGAAAAGAATGCAGCACAACTTTGGCTGTGTGATTTCAAGGCTAATTTACAAAAGGCCATGGAGTTTTTGCATATCATTCTTGGGACATTTGTTATGGATGTCTTCAGCTACCATGTAAGAAGAAGCTATACCTTGTGGCTTCTCTGTGGAAAGATCATAAGGCTACACCACATGAAGATAGAGAAGTCTGAGCGCCTGTGTCGTTCCTGCCTTCAGCTGTTTGAGTCTTCCCTGCCCAGGGACCAGGCATGTAGCTGGAGAAACGCTCAAGGAAAACCCACTGCCAGCCACCATCATCTAACTGCAGCCTCATAAAAACGCGAAGGCTAAAAAAACAAACAAACAAACAAACAAAAATGTGAAGGCTGTTGATATCCAGTCAACTCTCTTGAATCACCTCAGCATGAAAGGCAGCAAGTGTCATTTTTAGTCTCTCTCTAGGCAGTTCCTCCCTGCTAACTTTGTTTAGTGTCCTTCAGTTGACCCATATTGGCATGAGAGTAAAAGCTGATTCCTCCTCCAGTTCTTGATGGAAAATGTGATACTGGCTCCTTCTGCCTTCAGATTCCCAAATAACATTGTAGTCTCATCTGAATATCTTTAAGAAGTGACAGCGTCTAAGCTCCGGAATCCTCCACTTCAAATTCTTCTTCCTGCCATTTTCTTGCACTTTCTTATCTTGTGTGGGGCTCAAGGGTTTTTATATCATCCCATATTGTGTCTTAATCTATAATGAATAATGTATAGGCTATTCTTTAAATATCCCAGACATTATGGTTTATGATCACAACTCTGTCATTTGGAATTCAATGACGAGCCACACATCAACAAATCCTGAGACTCTTAAAAATGTAAAGTAAAAGCCCTTAAAGTTCATCTTTCCATGTAAACTACTCACACCTGAAACCTCCAGTGCCCACAGGCTTACTGCTGATAATAGGATCCTGGCACCCAATCAGATGAGAGTGTCTGTCTGAGTGGTGGCCACGGCCTCAGGGTGTGAGCCACTGAATGGGTGTCACTTCTTCCCATCTAAGGTGTGTTAAAGGGTGAGGTATGCAGACTGGAGCAGCATTCCTGCTGCCCTCAGAGGTGACCACAGGACAGGTCTAAGCAGACACAAAGAGTAGTCAGCTCTACCTAGGAGTCGGGTGGCGAAGGAGAGACAAAGCTTTGTTTGACTTGATACAAGGGAGGAAAACTTGAGATGAGCCTTGAAATATGAGCAGATGTTCTCTGTGTGCACTGGCCCAGGGAACAGGTGTGCAAAGGCCCAAAGATATGAAACTCTCGGATATTCTGAGGATGATAAGTGGCTTCCATATAGCTGAGCGAGTTGAGAAGGGAGGTGGGTGCTACAAGAAACAAGACTGGCACAGTTGCAATGAATAGAACATCCCAGGCCTTACAGGTTGAACCAGAGTCTGGACCAGGATACGTTGTTGTTGTTGTTATGTGCCGTTGAGTCACTTGCGACTCTTAGCAACCCTATCTACAACAGCCCTAAACCCTGCTCTGTCCTGTGCCAATCTCACTGTCTCCAAAACACCCACCCCAATTACCCCAGTCATTGAATCAATCCACCTCATAGAGAATCTTCCCCTCCTGCACCATCCCTCCACCCTCCCAAGCATGATGTCCCTCTCCAAGGACTGGTCCCTCCTTGCAACATGTCCAAAGTATATGAGATGGAGCTTCAAAATCCTTGCCTCTAAGAAGCAGCCTGGTTCAGGATATAAATTCTCCATATCTAGTCAGGCCATGATCTTTGCAGTCACTTGTTATACATCAGAGAGTTGGACAATGACTAGGGAGGATAGAAGAAGGATTGATGCCTTTGAGCTGTGGTGCTGGAGAAGAGTATTGAGGGTACCATGGACTGCTAAGAAAACAGATTCATCCTGGACAGGGTTAAACCAGGCTGCTCCTTGGAGGCAAGGATTCTGAGGCTTTGTCTGACATACTTTGCACATGTTGTAAGGAGGGGCCGGTCCTTGGAGATAGATGTCATGCTTGGGAGGGTGGAGGAACAGCGCAGCAGGGGAAAAGGGAAAACCTTCTATGAGGTGGATTGATTCAGTGACAGGTAATCGGGATGGGTGTGTCGGAGACAGTGCGATTGGCACAAGATAAAGCAGGGTTTAGGGCTGTTGTACATAGGGTTGCTATGAGTTTCAAGCAACTCTACAGCCCATAACAACAACATAGGAGCAACACACATTACCAAGTCCTCCTGTTCCCCAATCTGGCCTCACAAATGATCAAGGCAATTGAATGCAGAGCTTCTCCTGCTCCAGCAGAAATCAGAACACTCTGACCCCCACCCTCCAGGGAGAACAAAAGGTGAGTGTAGGCATTTGGTGGGAGCGGAAGGACTGTCATCAGGATTGAAACTCATGTATTGAAACAAGTTTCTCTTCACCAAATCCTGCAAGAGCTCAGCGGGGTGAGGTGGTGGCTGCCTGTAGGTAAATAAAGTTTTCCACTTCACTGTTCTCCGTAAGAACTCCCCCTCAGGCTTCAGGTTAATATAGAAACAGTTGTGATGGATGAAATGTGCGGAAGGAGCTGGGGGAAGTGCACATACACCCCTAGGCTCCTTTTCCTTTCTCTAACAACAGCTAAGTTCTGTTCAGTGTCACCATGCATGTCTACAGAACAGAGTGAAGCAGAAGGAATATGAATGGGAAGAGAATAGAAAGATAGAGCTCTAAGCAATTCTCTGGACAAGGACAGAGAAAGCTTTGGGAAGTGGCAAAGCCTAAGGGGAACACCTAACAGAGTGCTTTCCAAAGCTAGAATCAAACCAGGACAAGCAGCCTTGAGATTCCAGAGATTCTCCAAGTAAGAGTCTGTTGAGCTCACCTGCTGTGTTGTTAGGTGCTGTCAAATTAATGACAACTTACATCAACCCTCTGAAGAACGGAGAGGCCCCTAACGCTGGGCTGCACCATCCTCGTGATTCGTGCTGGAGCCCCTTGTTACAGCCACTGTACCAAACCATCTTGTTGAGGGGCTCCCTCTCTTCTTCTGAACCCCTCCCCCCCACCTTTCCCAGCTCCCATGAGACAGGAGGAAAACACAAGTGTCTGCTTCTGAATTCCACCACCTCTTGAGCAGTCCTCCCTCAAAAACAAGCAAGGGCCTGAGAATATTTATTCCGAAATTAGCATGACTATGCATCCATTTCTTAGGTCTCCAGCATTGTGAGTAAAATGGGCATAATTAATGAAATCTATCGCACACATCTCAAAGCCACTATTTGAAGCATGACAGAAAAGGCCTTGCCTGGCACCCAGCAGGAGCTCAACAGAATCATCCGGAACGATAAAGTGAATGAATGGACAGGTTCGTAACAGAGGGAATGAGGGAGAGAGTTAATAATTCACATAGTGGCTGTATGGCATCCTTATTTTTTTTTGTTTGGTTTTTTTGAGGGGTATTATTATTATTACTACTACTACTACTACTACTACTACTACTACTACTATTGTTGCACTTTTCTCCCTGCCCACCCCTCCCCTAAAATTCAGTCTTCTCTTTGAAAAGAAAAAAACCCAAAACTCTTTCATTGTTATGCAATCCCTCCCCCCAAGTCCAAGTCCACTCCACTACAGCCTTCACTCTGGACTTCTATAATATGGCATACTTCTTACAATCACTTTACCTCAGTTTCCTGAGTAAGAAACAGAGAGAACAGAGGAATTGATACAGTTGGTCTAACTCAGGTCTCATGTTAAGGTCTTGTTAAGTGCATCGGTCTGTGGACTGGGTCAGGGCTGGTGCCCAGACGAGTGATCAATCTGAAGGGTCCACAAAGCAGGATTTTTTTCTTACTTAATCTTTCGGAACCGTGGTCAGTGGAGAAGCACTAAGTTGTACAAACAACTGACGCACTCAGCTGCTGACCGGAAGTATGGCAGTTTGAGTCCACCCAGGGTCTCCTCTAAAGAAAAGCCCGTTGCTCTACTTCTGACCATCAGCACTGAAAATCCCAGGAGCCCAGGTCTGCTCTCACACCCATGGGGGCCCTGTGAAATGGACTTGACTGAATTTAGGATCTTTTCCTTTTTATTTTTAAATGTATCCAGTGCACCAGAGAGAAAACTATTTCCAGAATTTGTTCTCAAAGTCGAGCCTGAAGAATCCTCAGCGAGGGAGACCCTCAGGAGAAAGGATCCTCAGTGTCGTTTGATAAAAAGCACCTGCTCTGAGATGGCCTAATTAGGAGGTAGCTTCAACTCTCAAAGACATTCTCCGCTGAATTAAGAATTACGTTCTCTAATCCCTGCCACAACCTTTGCCTAAGGAAACAAAGTTGTTTCATTCAAATCAATCAGCCAGGCTTTGCTGAGCTTTAAGCCCCTGTCTGCGAGGAACTTACCATCTGTTTGGAGAGACAAGATTTATAGCAAGCAAACAATGCTGGAGCAATACAAATAGGGCCTAATCAAGAACTAACAGCCACAAGAGAGGGTTTCTCTTCCCACCCTCCCAGCATCACCCCCTCTTTTCACCAGTGATATGGGAAAGCGATGCTCCTCACAGAGTTTGATCTGGTTCAAGCTAGTTCAGTCATAGCTGAAAGCAAAATCAGAACAGACTTTAATTCTTCAAGTTTGGGCAAAGCAGAACACATAAAATACAGTGAAAATTCTTACAATGGGAGACTTAGAAGAGGCACAGTGAGCCTGGTGAAGATCTTGAGTCTGGAAACTTGATCACTTCCAGCTACACACACCCAGGGTGTCAAACTGGCGGCATCTTTGAGCAGGATACCACTATTCCACACTCAACAGGTCAAAAGATTTGGTTGCTATGCAACACGCACCCTGCCCTTGTTTGCTAAGAGGAAGGCTACATTTCTGGGAGGACTTTGACAGTGCATTTTCTCCCATTCTGGTGCTTACACATTTTACAAAATCCGGTCTATTCCAGTATCTCTCCATCAGCCATTTTGAACCAGCTGAACTAGACCTGATTTCCAGACCACAAAAAATGCCTCTTGAAACTGACTGCAAACAAAATTTGAGCCAAAGCCGTTTCAGATGCTTTAGAAATGGTGCTTTCTGGCTGAAAGCAGGTATAGACTTTGCTGTCACACTATTCACACAGAAGGAAAGTAAGAATGACTTCATATAAGCCTCAGAAGAAAAGTCACTGAATATAAGTGCCTTTTCCCTATGGGCTCAGGTCTTCTGCTCAGTAAACAGGTTTCTCTGGGATGTTTAGCTCAGCGATTCTCAAACATTTGTGCATTCAAATCACTTGGAGGGCTTGTTACAAAACCATCACCTCAAGGTTCTGGCTCGTTAATTTTGGGCAGCACGTGAACACTTGTATTTCCAATGACTTCCCAGGTGATGTCGATGCTACTGACCAGGAGAAGATCTGAGAGGTCCTCCCGATCTAGACGTCTGTTGCTCATGAAAGTACAAGCCTAATTGGTGCTAAACGAAATCTACTAAATCAATGGCTGTTGGTTCCAGTCCACCCAAGGGTGCCTCAGAGAGAAGCTGGGTGATCTACTTCCCAAAGGTCAGCCATCGAAGGGCCCATGGAACCAAGTTCTGCTCTGACACACGTACAGTTGCCATGACTCAGCATTCACTCAGCATTCACTCCAGGGCAGCTAGCTTTTACTTTGAATCTTTCTTTTTTCTTTCTAAAATGAATGTTGTACATAGATGGTGAATCCATGCTCACTACAGGTGACACAGGATCCTACCCAAAGGTGAATTACCAGGCTGTGAAGCGATGTGAAAGGAAGGGGCAGATGTTAGAACGAGAAGGAGAGAAGTGAGGAGGTGAGGAGAAAGGGGAAGAAGATGGAAGGCGAAACAAACAGGGAGGAAAGAGAGTGCACTGCTTTATATTCTAACTCAGCGTGCACAAAATTAAATATCTGGATACTCAGGAGCTAAGAAAAGGACAAGCAGAAGCGAGAACTGGGCCTGCTCTGTGACAAGACGAGAAAGACAGTACCGAAGGGGGGATGTTTTAGGGACCTGGAACCGCGTGTCCTTCCTCCCTAAAGAAGACAGCTCCATTCAACATCTGCACGGTGGTTTTCATACATGATAAAGTGTCCAGTGTTTGCCAGAAGGGTCCATTTTTCAAATGATGTACCAAAAAAATTTTTTTAAAAATGGGATTTTGTGACAAATATCCTAAGTGACAATCAAGCTTATAATGAAAAAGGAAGCCGTCTATTCTACATTTGGAGTGACCTAGGAGTGGATCAAGATGAAGCACTCCCCCAGAAACTGCCTGTGAAACAACTATTAACGGCTCTTAAAAGGCCAGAAAAAAGGCCCCGTCTGGCCAGGAGGCTAGTGATCATCTCCGATTTGGTGATGGAACTCGGAGAGCTGCCAGAGACGCTGAACCTCCCCAACCTACTCGCTGAAGCTGCGAGTGCCCATTTGTGCTGCATCACAAAAGCTGTTCATCACAGACCAAGAAATCTTGTGACATTCCTGCTTCGCCTGAACTCAGGTTGCTAAGCAACAGAGAACCTGTTTAGGACACACTCACGACGGAGGACACAGTCATCAGGACGCACCCATCCTTGAGGACAGGATCATTGAAAGCAGCACAGCGGTGGGCTCCCAGCTGGGTATATCGAAGCCTTCCTTCAGAAGAATTCAAGAGAGGGGCCAAGATCCTCTCATTAATGTTACCACAAAAACAAGACAAAGAGCTCTTGGGGGACAGAATGGTGTCTTACCCCTCAGTGTCTCCTAGGACTTGCACATTCAGCAATGCTGACCAAAATAAATGTCCTTGAAGACACTTTGAAGAACTTGTCTATTTTTTTATTTAATTTATTTTTCATTTCAATGAACATCAACAGAGATTTTGGAATTTCATTCATTCATTGTTGCACCCTTCTCCCATTCATTGTTGCACCCTTCTCCGTTTGCTCCTCTCCTTGAAAAGCAAAAGAAAAACTCCCTCATTGGTACACAATCCCCCCCGCACCTCCCCTAACCCCATCCCCACCCCCAAATATAATCCACTCTGCAACCCTCATTGCGTACTCCTAAGATAAACATAATGCCCTAAAATATAATACTTTTAAACTATTCTCTCCCCCATAGACTTCAATGCTGTAAACATATTTCATCCAGTTTTTCTCAGTCTTACCCCCACCCCGATGCCAGCCTCATTCTACAATAGTGGCACCATATAGCATTTGTCCCTTTGTGACTGAGATACCTCACTCAGCATAATGTCCTCCAGGGTCACCCATTTTTAATAATATTGCATGAGTTCCTTGCTTTTCAATGCAGCGTAATATTCCATTGTGCAAATATATTTTATTTTTTTAAGAAAAGTTTCCAATTGGCTTGTTTGGTTGTTGTTCTGTTTTGTTTTGTTTTACCCCCACCCACTCCTTCACTCATCTTACCACCTGCTTGCTTATTCTGTGGTCCTTTCGTACCTGTGCCTATAAAGCACATTGTTTTAGATGTCAGCTAGGGGCCATTGAGCCAACACTGAACCACAGCGGCCCTTCCAGCTGCACTACGTAGACACTTCAAATCGGCCGATTGAAACAACATGTCCAGAACTTTCTCCTGAGGTGTTCTGAGTGGACACAATGGCCAAATCCCTGGTTAGCAGCCAAGCACGTCAGCTGTTTATTCTACCTCATTAAACAAAACCCCACTCGGTCAAGTCAATTCTGACTCAGATCAACCCTACGCGACAGAGCACAACTGTCCCCTAGGATTTCCAAAGCTGTAATCTTTCAGAGGCAGACCAGGAGTGGCATCCACTTCCTAAACAACACGCCTCTGGAAACTCTATGAACTTTAATAAATGTCGATAGTTGTAGAGGGGCTTCAGGCCTTTTGTGCATAGGGTCGGTATGAGTCGTGCTCAACTCGAAGGCAATCATCATCGACAACAACAGTCTTTCTAGAAGCAGACTGTCACTTATTTCTCTCAAAGAACAGGTGATGAGTTGGAACTGGTGGTTGCCGTGAAGCTGAAGACTGTGACACTGATATGCCCAATGCAATAATAGTTACCCATGGTGGACAGTGTTTGGTGGAGCTCCCCAATTAAAACAAGCTTGGAAGCAGGAGTGGCATTCACATCTAAAATAACTTGCCTCCAGAGACCCTATGAACCTGGAGAAAGGATGAAAGTTATACAAGCACTCAGGTCTTTGGTTCATAGGGTCGCTATGAGTTGCCTATGACTCAAGGGCACTTAACAACAACAACAAGCCTTTCACTTTGCAACTGAGCAAGGGCTTAGTCACTGCACCTCCAGGGCTCCTTTTGAACCACCCAGGGCCCTCATTTCCTATTCCAACTTGACTGCAATGAAAGAGATCCCCCTTTAGATGTTAAGAATAGATTTTAACCTACGATCAGGAGAAGATAAAATAGATGAATGGGACCGTCTAAGAATCAAATCCCTATGCACATCCAAACACTTCTCCAACAGGGTAAGAAGGGAAGCCACAGACTGGGAAAACATATCTGGTAATGACATGTCAGAAAAGGGACCTATATCTAGAATTTATAAAATATTCGAGCACCACCACAAGCTAAAGGTAAATAATCCAATTGAAAAATGGGCACAGGATATGAACAGACACTTCACCGAAGAAGAAGACATTCAGATGGCTAACAAGCACATGAAGAAATGTTCAAAATCCCTAGCTCTAAGAGAGACGCAAATCAAAACAACTATGAGATATCATCTCACCCCAGTAAGAACAGCAAAACTTAACAGAACAGCAAACAACAAATGTTGGTGAGGTTGTGGAGAAACTGGAACCATTATTCACTGTTGGTGGGAGTGTAAAATGGTGCAACCCCTGTGGAAAGCAGTATGGTGCTTTCTCAAAAAGTTGCAAATAGAGATACCATTTGACCCAGCAATTCCACTACTGGGAATATACCCTGAAGAGACGATAGCTGACATCCAAGCAGATATATGCACACCCATGTTTATTGCAGCTTTGTTCACAACAGCAAGGAGTTGGAAACAACCTAAGTGCCCATCAACAAATGAATGGCTAGAGAAGCTGTGGTATATTCGCACAATGGAATACTATGCTGCATTGAAAATCAAGGAACTCATGCAATATTATTCAAAATGGGTGACTCTGGAGGACATTATGCTGAGTGAAGTATCTCAGTCACAAAAGGACAAATACTGCATGGTGCCACTGTGGTAAAACAGGACTGACATTGGGGTTGGGGGGGAGACTGAGAAAGATGGGTTCAATAATGTATACTGCATTAAAACAGATAAGGGAGAAAACTGTTTAAAAGGGGTATGTGATTAGGTATTTTTGTCATGACAGGAGTCCAGAGCAACTACACAGTGGAGTAGACCTGGCAGAGGGTTTACAAAACAATGAAAGAATTTTACTTTTCCAAGAGGAGAGTGTACTGGGGGGAGGGTTGGGAAGGGAGAAAAGTGCAACAATGAATGAATGGAAATCCAAAGTCTGTAAATTTTCATTGAAATTAATAATAATAAAAAAAAGATTTTAAAAAGGAGTGGATTTTAGACCTAATATACAAGTGAATCCATCCATTCTCTCCAGAGAATTTCACATTGAGAAAAGATATTAGAAAGGGAAGCAGACTAGGAAACAAATAAACACCACTATTAACAGCTGGGGCAGCCTCTCAAGCCCCAATAGAAAGCTCCCCATTAAACTCTGAGTTGGATTAGCTGCTTTTGGAGACTAGAATTGGGTCTGAGGTGCTCAATGGTCCCTGTTTACTGGGCACTGAGGTCTCTCGGAAGATGGATTTGGAATACTAGAGCTCAGAAAGTTCTGGATAAACCTGTGGGATCTCACTGCAGGCTCCTGCTTCCCCTCCAAAGCTAAGTATTTGGAAGAACAGAAGAAACAGAGGTGTAAACACTGTGTTTTCATCCATGATATTAGGGGCTCAGAGAAAAAGAAAAGAAAAGCATCCTGGAGCCTTTGTTGACTGTGAGGCAAAAGCCCTGTCCACATACAAATGCAGCTCCAAACAGATTAGCCACCTGTTCTCCTTAAAAGCAGGACCAACAAAGAGGATGGGAGGAGGGGCACAGACTTGAGGATGCTGGGTGCTGAGAGACCAGCCCTCACTGAGGACCCAGCTCCCTGGAGATCTCCTTCCATCAGCTTACTAGGAGCTACGGATTGCCTTCCATACTCATTCAAGGACAAGCACCACAGATTCATCTTCTCAGTGCTCTGAGACCACACACACAGCCTTTTGCAAATCATTTCTGGAACCTGACTGCTTTGACACAATGACCCTCCGCAAGCTACCAGAGTAGATTGCTCTTCCATATAGAATACTTCACTGTGCACTGACTCGATTCAGCAAGCGTGAGTTAGAGGCTGCGTAAAGGTAGTGCAATTCCCACTGAGTGTGTGGAAGGAAACATAGAAGTACAAAAATAAAATAAGATTGCTCAAAAGAGAGCATGAGCTTTATGGGAAACAGTTCTCAGAGATACAGCGGTTGACAGATCTCTGAGGCAGGACAGCTAGGCGCAAACAAGCCATCAGCATGCCTTTTGAGATACGTTCCCATGGCTGTCAGCAGGCCACATATTTCTCAGCATCTCTGAAGAGATGTTGAATCAATAAGTTACCAAAAGGTTGCTGACAAACCAGATACTGTGCTATAACAAGCTGGACCTCATTGCCAGCGAGAAGGGAAGACCTGAAGAATTTTTAAAGGAAGGGGTCCTTGCCACCAACACTTCACCTGCATTGTGACATCTGAGGCATCTCAGCTCACATATGTGATGCGATGTGGCTGTGGGTCCTGCCAACCCTTGAAACACAAGCAGAGCAGAGAGTGGACAAACATGTTGTATATTCATTTTTAATAGATTTTATTCACAGAGCAATTTGGGGCTTGCCAAAACACTTTACAAAAAGTAGGGTTCCCATATATCCACTCTCTCTTGCTGTAGTCTTCGATCTTACATTCGTGTGGACCGTTTGTTATGATGGAAAGATCATATTAATATAATGTGTTGTTGGTGTTGTTAGGTGCCATCAAGTCCATTTCTACTCATCGCTTGAACCTTGCTACTTATCTTCCTGATCTCCGTCAAGGTCAAGTCCACTTTCTCGGACCTTCCACCTTTCCCGTCATGATCTATTTTTCAAGATGTGGCCCCTTCTGACAACATACCCGAAGTACGTGAAATGATGTTTTCACCCTCCTAGCATCTAAGAGGCGCTGTGGCTGCACTTTTCTCCAAGCCACATCTGCTTGTTCTCTTGGCCATCAATGTGATATTCCGTATTCTTCTCCAATACCACAGTTCAAGGGCATCAAATCTTCTGTTATCCTTATTGATTATTCAACTTAGATGCTTAGGAAGCAATTTAAAATACTATTGTTTGCAGCAGTCATACCTTCACCTTTAAACTGAAGTTATTATTATTACAGTATGTTATTGACACAGGATAGAGCAGGGTTTAGGGCTGTTGTACATAGGGTCACTATGGGTTTCATAACAACAACAATAACAATGTTATTGATACATCATTATTAAATAAATTATTATTCATGAAATCTATAGTGTTCCTTGGAGGTAAAGATGATAAAGCTTTGTCTCTCATACGTTGGGCATGTTGCTAGGCGAGACTAGTCCTTGGAGAGGGACATTATGCTTGGGAAGGTGGAGGGACGATGAAGAAGAGGAAGACAGACCTTAACCAGGCAGAATGACACAGTGACTGCAGCAACAGGCTCTAGAATGTCAGGAAGTGTGGGGATAGCTCAACTTGGGGTGGGGTTCAGATCTGTTGTTCATAGGGTCACTATGGGTCATACTGACTTGACATCACCTAACAACAACAACAAACCTATAGCCTACATAGTTTACATTAGGGTTCATTCTTTGTTGTACAGGCTGTTACTGTTGTTGTTATTGTATACCATAGAGTCAGGACAGACCCATAGCTGACCCTCGAGCAGGTTTTCAGGGGCAATAAATGCATGGAAGAAGGCTGCTTGTCTTTTTCCACAGAGCAGCTGGTGAATTTGAACTATGTACCTTTGAGTTGACAGCACAATTCCTTACCCTTAAGCCACCAGAACTAGATTTTGACAAATGCAGAGGGCCACGTGTTCATCATGAAAGTATCATACCAAATAGTTTTATTACCCTAAGCTCATATAATTTTTTAAAAAACTATTTCTGGCTGCAAAGCTATATCTAAATAAATATATCTAAAATTCACCAAGAATTTTAAGCCATTGTGTCATTAGCTTGGCACAAAAGCCCTCAGAGCTTGGTCAAGCCAGTACGCTTCTGTTCTCTGTCACCACTTCACCATTGTGGGGCAGAGATAGAGAATACACAAATAAGCATGTTTGTATTCCAATAAAACTTTATTTAACAGAGACAGTACATGGGATTTGAAACTCATGTCACCAGTTGACTACTTCCATCAAGAATGAGATTTAAAATGGAAACACTCAACAGTGAGACAATATGGTGAGGCGCCTAACATTGTACACACTTGGGTTGTGTGTTGACGACTTGGATTTCTCCTTTTGGAGACTAAGAACTTACTTGTTTTATGGCTAACAATTCCCCCCCAAAAAATCTTACCTATGGCTCTGTGTCAGAGTGGTCTAAGAGAATTGGGTGTAAAATTTAGAAGGGAAAAGTAAAATGAAGGGTTTGGGAAGGTTGTGATTGCCAGACTTGAAGACAAACGTGTCCAAAGGAGCCGTCTGCTCTTTCCTCTCCCTCCACGCTGCATCCATCTCACCCTCCTGAGGCTGGCACGTTAGACCAGGAGAGACCCCAAGGTCACTACGGCTACTTTCTAGGTAGGCAGGAGAGTTTCCCCAGAGAACGCAGCTTTTACAGAGGAAGCAATTCCTGCATCCTTTCCAAGAAGTCCCCCTTTAGAGCCCCATGTCACAGCAGCCATGTGTGTATGGCACCTCAGAGATCCCTGCATGCTTAAACTGGGTTAGTGGTGAATTATAGTGAGTCGAGAGGTACCTGGGCAACGAGTGGCTATGTTGTCAAAGGGGATCTACACATACATAAATAGAAATCAGTGAATAGCCGAATGAAAATAAACTACTTCTGACCAGAGAAGTAGGCAGGGAGCTGGCACGTGGGGACATTTTTGATGCAGGGTTTCATGTGTGTGCAGGTCCATGCAAGCCAGGCAAATCTACTAAATAGGGCCCCTCTTGGAGAGTGCTTCTGCAGGAAAATTAGCTAATGTTTTTAAAGTGCTTTGAAGAGTCAAGATACTACATCATTTCAGCAGTAACAATCATCATCCTAGTGCTTTGTACTTAATAACGCATTAGAATTAGAGACAGTAACAATTATAATCACAATGTACTTAGCTGGGATTAAAATTCTACTTGGATGATACTGTATACAGACTAGCTTTTTTGCTTAGACATCAGTTTCTTTCTTTCTTTTTCTTTCTTTTCTTTCTTTCTTTCCTTCCTTCCTTCCCTCTTCTCTTCTCTTCTCTTCTCTTCTCTTCTCTTCTCTTCTCTTCTCTTCTCTTCTCTTCTCTTCTCCTCTCCTCTCTTCTCCCTCTCTCCTCTCCTCTCCTCTCCTCTCCTATTCTCTCTCTCTCTCTTTCTCTCTCTAAAAAGATCATCACGATTTCACCAAGGTTCACATTCTAAAGGGAAGGCTGAGTGGAGATGCTCCTCCCGCCACGTTTGCACTGATGGCTGCTGTCTGCCTGCCTCTCCTTGCAGCTGGCGTGTGTGCTTCAGCGTGATTACTGGAACCTCAGTGGTCCTCATTTCACATCTCCCTTCCTTTCACTGTAAACACGCAGCGTCCCCCTAAGTTTTTACCGTTCCCAAAGCATCGTTCCTTTACAAAGACTCCTGCGACTCTTGGAATCACTCTGGGAAAGAGTCCCACGTTGGACTTGTTACAGTGAAACTTTGCATTATGAAGTCAATGGGTTTCCAAAATTTCAGTTACACAAAACATAGATTCCATTAGTGTGAGCTTAACTGCTTACTCTATTTTTCACTTACCGTGTGAGAGAAAAAAACTGGAAAGATGTTTTCATTTATTATAAATGCATGAAAATACACGTTAACAACAGACTGGGGTGGAGTTGGGGGACCCACTTGTGCTGGGCCAATCAGTCTCAAATTGCAGCTGCATTTCAACAAGGGTAACCAGAAGAGTTTTAGTATTAGCTGATTTACTCTCAAAAATATCCTGGTAAGAATATATTTTATAGCCTTCTTAACTGTCACTCACACTACTATGCTATTAGGGAGCTCTGGTGGTCTGGTGGTAAGAAGCTGCACTACAATCTCGAAAGCACGCTGTTCGAATCCACCACCTGCTCCACAGGAGAGAGATGGTGAATCTCTTCTTATGCAATTAATTGTCTCTGAAGACCCACTGAAAGGTCAGTCATGAGTAGGTTTCAATTCGAGGACACACAATAGCAGAAACTACATTGCTACAATTAACTGTCACTATGTTGTTTTCATCTAGCAGATGAGAAAGCTGAGACCCAGAGAAGGTACATAGCAGCCACACTAGTCTTTGTTCAGATTCGAACTAAAAGCCATTCCCAGTTCCCTGACTGAATCTATGAATTACATTTCACCTGATGCAATTCCTTCGCATCCAGGCTAACAGTAATTATTCATCACTCAGTCAACATTCTCCTTATCCAGTAACTAAATCAATCTTACGAGTTGGTTTCATTACCTTCTCTCCTTCTTTTCGCAGGTATTCTATTTTAATGTATTTGCAGTGACAGCACAGATAGACATTAGAGTCTGCACTCTCACCCATCCTTCCAGCACACTGTCACTTACGGCTGTTGTGTTGTCATTGTTGTTCTTAAGTGCTGTCAACTACAACTCATGGCGAACCTGTGAACGACAGACATGAATCCCATTCTATCCTGTGCCATCCTCACCGTCTCTGATACATTTGAGTCCACTGCTGTTGTCACATCGTTAATGCATCTCTCTAGGGGGTCTTCCTCTCGCGCTGACCCTCCATCCTTCCAAGCACAATATCCTTTTCCAAGTAATAGCCTCTCCCAGCAACACGTCCAAAGTATGAGAGACAAAGCTTTGTCATCTCTACCTCTAAAGAGCACTCCGGCTGCGCCCTTTCCAAGACATACTTGTTTGTTCTTAGGCAGTCCACGGGATAACCAGTTCTCTTCTCCAGCACCACAACTCAAAGCCATCAATTCTTCCTCTGTCATCTTTATTCATTGTCTGTCTCTCAGATGCATAGCAAGTATCTGTAAAGACCATGGCCTGAATCAGCTGCACCTTAGTCTTTAAACTGAGATCATTGCTCTTCAGTACTTTTGAGAGAATGGCTCAAACATGATAAAAATGTCTTTCTCTCTCCAGTAAGAGAAAATCTAAAGGTAGGCAAGTCAAACTGACAATTGTCAAGGTAAGGCTCTTTCGTCTCCACACACACACATATATATACATATAGAATAAAATAAACCAATAAAACCAACTTTGTTTCCATCATGAAAGTAGCCTGAGATAGAAAAGCCAGTCCTGTAGCTCCAGTTTTTACATGTGTGAAGCAGAAAAATAAGAGGCGAGATCCAAAGACATCTACCTGTCCGCTGAGTTAGTTTCTTTTTATCAGATTTAGTTATATCTGACTCAGCAATTTCTCTCTGGCCAGAACTTAGCCACACACGCATACACACACATGGATGTTAAGATGTATTCTTTGTTGGGTTTATTTTTCCTCAGTAAAATTTGGATTCGGCTTTTAGGCAATAAGGAGACCCTCAACCAGTTATTTACATAGTACTACTGCATGACAGAATCACTCTAAGAAGCAAGCATTTATTTCTCATTTGTGTGCTCAAACTGGTTTCTCAGATTGAAGGTGGTCTTTGCTTTATTTCAAATTATGGCTTCATCTCAGCTCAAGGCACTTGCCTCTCATTCTCCTGGGAGTAGAGGTCTGTGTGCATGGGTTCTTCTTAGGACTAGGACTGGGAAAGTCGGCTGTCAGGACTAGGTTCTTCTCAGGAGTGAAATTAGTCACACTAGGACACTTCAAGTCTTTTGTTGCTCCACTGGTCCAGTCAGGCATTTGGGCAAGCCAAGGTGAAGGAGCACAGACATAGACTCGTTCATGTAAACATCCCCTGTTGGAAGATCAACCTGTATTTTAAACAATGCTTCACTTTCTATTTTACTACAGTCTTTCTCTCCTTATCAACCACCCTATCTCATCTTTTCACTTCCTCTAGACTGGAACCTTTGCTTTTAGATGACTAATTGCTAAACTGTAGAAACACATGCTGTTGTTGTTGTGTGTTGTTGAGTTGACAACTCATAACAACCCTATGAATGATGAGTCTGACCCTTGTCCTATCCTGAGCCAACCTCTTTGTCTGACACTTTTAGTGGCCACATTGCCACAGTGGCTATGTCAACCACTCTCATCCAGGATCTTCCTGCCCTGCACTCACCCACCCTTTCAAGCATGATGTCTTTCTCCATCTTGATCTCAAAACTCAAAAGCCCATCTTCCCTGGGTTGAAACCACCATTAAAGCTGACAGTTTATTGGGTTTCTGATGCTATGAACCATGTGGGGGTGGGGGTGACTCTCAGTCTTTCTCTCCTGAGTCACTGGTGGATTAGAACTGTGAGAGAGACATGAACTGTGGGTGGGCAGTGTGACTCCCTAAAGACAATACCATATCTTCTTTTTGTTGTTATGTGCCGCCGAGTCCCTTGCGATTCATAGTGACCCTGTGTACAAGAGCCCTAAATACTTCTCTATCCTGTACCAATCTTATTGTCTCTGACATACCTACCCCCATTGCCCCAGTGACTGAATCAATCCATTTCATAGAGGGTCTCCCTCTCCTATGCTGTCCCTCTACCCTTCCAAGCATGGTGTCCCTCTCCAAGGGCTAGTCCCTCCTTGTAACATGTCCAAAATATGTCAGATGAAGCTTCAGAATCCTTGCCTCCAAGGAGCAGCGTGGCTTCACCTTTTCCAGGATGAACTTGTTTGTTCTCCTAGCAGTCCATGGTATATTCAACACTCTTCATCACCACCACAGCTCAAAGGCATCCGTTTTCTTTCTATCATCCCTAGTCATTGTCCAGCTCTCTGATGCATAGCAAACAATTGTGAAGACCATAGCCTGTATCAGGTGCACCTTAGTCTCCAGAGTGACATCGTTGTTCTTCAGAACTCTGGAGAGGTTCCTGACAGCCGACTTTCCCCAGTTAAACTCACCTCTTGATTTCCTGGCTGCTGGTACCAAGAGAGTTGATTATAGAGCCAAGCAAACTAAAACTGTTAACAATCTCAATCTCTTCACTATCCATAATGACTTACCATATCTTAGATGAGTTAAAAAACCCCCAAACAAACCTGAATGTAAAGGAAAACTTAGAAAGCATTAGGAAGGGAAAAGAATAAGAGTATTGCTTTCAATCCATGGCGTAGGTGCCTTTATAGACATGATACAAAATCATTCCACAGATACTTCAATTTCATAGAACTGCTATATAGATAAACATGATACAAACTGAAAAGACAAATAGAAGTTAGAAGCTAATGTTTGCAGTACATATTACAGACTAATAGTCAAAATGGATTTTATTTAAATCACTCCCACAAATTGGCTTTTAAAATGAATAATTCAAAAGGAAAAATGAGCAAAGAATATTAATTGATAATGCCTAAAAGAATAAGTACAAATGGGAAGTAAGAAACTTGGTCTCCCCCCTAGAGCTGATATAGTAAGGAACTACAAGATAAAGCAGCATTAAAACAGAACTTAAATAAATTTTCAAACTTAAAAATATTAGTAACATTTATGATTCATATGAGTTTTTAAAAATAAGCATTTCCATACACTCTGGAGGAGGGTCATTAAGCACACTTTGTTTTTCAGTGTGATTTATGAAGATATTATTTAACAACCCAGCAATTTCTGTCCTGGGGTTTCATCCTACAGAAATACGCCTACACGTGAGCAAACATACACACACACTCACGTACACATGTAAGATATTTACTGTATTAGAATTTGTAGAAGAAAAAAAAAGAGTGGAAATGACTTAAAGAAAATACAATTCTAGAATATTCTGCATTCAATAAAATGAATGGAAGGTATAGGTCTGTACAACCAAACCCAGAAAAAATGCCACACAGTTTTAGAGAGAAAAAATAAGGTTGGTTTGTTGGGTTTTTTTCACTTCTCTCCCCCCCCCGCCCCTGTCTTAAGTTCATAGTCCCTCAGTTTTGGGCTCAGTGGCAACTAACAACAAAAACGTAGAACAAATGATTTGTGCTAAACTGCTGTTGTTACGTGCTATCAAGTCTGAACCAATCCATAGCTGACCCTCAGCAGGTTTTTAGATGCTATAAATTGCACAGAAGATTACCTATCCTTCTCCTGTGAAGGAGCTGGTGGATTCAAACATCTTGATCTTGGTTTGACTGTTTAGTTCCTTATCACTACGCAAACTACTAAACTGAAAGTTGATAGGTCAGCACAAACCAGAGGTGTCACTGAAGAAAGGCGTGTTAAGATCACAATCAGAAAAAAACCCTGTTATTCTACAACACAAGGTCACATTGAGTCCAAATCAGTTCAATGGCAACTACTTAGTAAGAGAAATAGGAGGTGTATAATTTCATTTATCTTTAAAAAAAATACTATATGGGTATAACTGTAGAAAAAATCTGGAGGTTTGTGTTCCAAACTTAACTTGTGTAAGAGAGAAGATGTTGAATTGGAAATTAGAAGAGAGCTCTTCCTTTCTATTTCATCTATTCTGGTTTTTTAAGAATTTCTTTTTTTCAAAAGCAGATACACATCTATGCTTTAAAAAAATCTTTCAAACAGAGTAATAATCTCTTGCTTTTGCACCCCACACAGGACGAGATACGCTTCAGTGATGAGCTGATGAAGAAGCTTACTTGGAAGGGTGTCATGGGTGGAATTACCTCCTCCAAAAGCATGTGCTGGGATCCTCTCCCCTGTACCTGCGGCTACAGCTTCTCTAGGTGCAAATAAAGCTTTCTTATATTAATAAAACCGTATCAGGATATAGTTGTGTTCATGTGAAGTACCTAGACCAAGAGGCTCTTGTCTGAACAAAACAAGGACATTTCAAGGCTTTAAAATTAAGAAAGAGAACAGAACAAGGGTCTAAAGTTTAAAAAAAAAGTGTATGACAATATTGTATCTTTCCTCCATATTTGGTCAATACTCATCAAATCATTTGGGAAGCTGGAATTTATAAAATCCAGCCGTGTTAATAGTCCGAATTACATAGATGACACAAACTCCTCTGAAAGGGAAGAGAACTTAAAGTGTCTGTGCAGAAGGCAAGAGTACTGCTTTCAATATGGATTACATCTCAATGTCAAGAAGACAAAAGTCTTCCCCACTGGAAACGACAGCCTTTTTAACAAATGGTGTTGGCAAAATTGGAAAAATAGCTGCAAAAGACTCAAGCAAGACCCACACCTCACTCCATACACAAA
>NW_006399841.1:7278854-7297844 GCF_000299155.1 Elephantulus edwardii | reverse complement strand
TTAGAGAGAATGGTACAGCAATGAAGGAATGAAAACCCAAAATCCCTGTAAATGTTCATTAATACTAATAAAATTTAATAATAAAAAAGTCTTCCCCACTGTATAGATAACCAACAGCATGACAGATGGAAAACAGATTGAAGCTGCCAATGATTTCATCTTATGTAGACCCACTATCAACATCCGGAGCACCAGCAGTCAAGAAGTCAAATGATCTGTTGCACTGGGAAAATCTTCTGCCAAGGACTTCTCCAAAGTGCTAGCAAGTAAGGATGCCAGTTTAAAGACTAAGGTGCAATTCAAGCACGCCATAGTCTTTTCAATGACTTGATATGCATCTGAAAGTTGGACAGAATGATGAAGAAAGATGACAGAAGAACAACTGATGTGTTTGAGTTACAGTAGTGGAGAAGACTACTGAATGTCCCATGGATTATCAAAAGAACAGACAGATAGGTTAGGATCTACTTGGAGGCAAGAAAGGTGAAGCTTCATCTCACATACTTTGGACACGTTGTTAGAAGTCAGTCGTTGGTAAAGGACGTCATGCTTAGAAAGCTGGCGGAACAGAGAAAGAGAGGAAGACCTTCAACAAGATGGATTGAAACAGTGACGGTAAGTACCAACAAACTCATATCTATGTGAGCAGTGATGACGGTTCAGATGCACTGTTTTGAGGGTTTTGAAAAATCGTCGTCAACTCAACAGCACCACCACCAACAAAGCCCAAAGACACACGTCATTTAAAAAAAAAAGTGATTAGACACAGAAGTAAACATAGGGGTAGGACAGACTTTCTCATTATGAGGAAGGCAGTTTGAACTACTGACCTTTGCCATATCAGCCTAACACTTAACCCACAGTGCCACGAAGACCCCTTTTCTCCAGAGCAAGTGCCATAAATGCAAAGCTCTAGTTTCCTGAATTGTGAGAGAGTGAATGTCTAGACTTCAACGTCCCCCACTTGTATTACTCAGCATCGCTTTGTCTGTAGAAGGGGTCACCTGCTAACCCAAAGGAAACGCTCCTCTGGAGGTGAGAATACACCAGTGGCTCCAGAGGAGAAAGAGGGGTGACCTCGTCCCGTGTTATTTACAGCCTCTGATGCCCAGTGAAGGATCAGCTACAAGCCAGGTCCAACTCCATTGCAAAGAGAGAAAACCAAGACAAGAAGGGAGCTCTGATCTGTAACATTTTCCTGTTTCCATGGTGTAAGTATTCCCAGCATGTTCAATTTCAAGTGGCTCACAAAATTCTTAAATATTTAACATAAGCCAAACTCCACGGCCATAAAACTGGTTCCAATACACCGCTCTCCTGGAGGACAAATCAGGACCACCCCAACGGCTTTCCAAGGCAGTAAATCTTTCTAGAAGTGGATTGCACAACGTTCTCCTGCTAAGGTGCTGGTGGGCTTCACCTTCCAGTCTTTGAAGCACTTAACTACTGTGTCACCAGGGATCCCTCATTAACACCACAGGAGTTCAACAAATCAATTTTAAAAATCAGGTGTTGAGGAGAACTGAACTGCCCTGGTCCCAAATAAATTAACTAAGGCAGCGAGTGAGCCCTGGTGGAACGAATGCACCTCTGCCGGCTGGGTCAAACGTCGACCTGATTGATTTGAGGCACACGCACCTCACCCCCAAGTTCACTGCAGAGCACTCTTGGTTCAGGGCTTCTCGGGTTAATGTGGACACGTCACAGTTTTGTAAGGTCTGTTTACTGCACCAGCTGTCTGAGGTCTGCCTCTCTCTAGAAGCAGGTCACAGGGTGGAAGGGATGCATGCCAAAATGATGCCTTGTTCATTTCAAGCCCAGGCTGCCTCTGGGCCACAGGCGTCTCCAGATGGAGCACAGAGGGAGAGGATCGGGGTGAACTTCCAGCCTCGGCAGAAATGTTTCTCCAGATAGGGAGGCATGCGAGCCGGCTTTTCAGGGCCTCACGGCGCAGCTGTGGTAAACATGGTGCTTGGCAGTTTAACCCGCCAAACCCAAACCCCTCCATCACCTTGATCCTGACTTGGGGTGGCCCCACGGGTGCAGGAGAATTGAGCTCCTCAGGGTTTATAAGGCTGTGACCTTTCAGAACCTGAGGACCAGCCTTGTCTTCCAAGGCAGCTTTAAGTAGTTTTGAACCAGCAAACTTGCAGTTAATGTCCAAAGGCTCAACTGTGTGTACTATCTAAATCAGAGTGGAAAAATACCTGCCTCCAGGATGTTCACGGTTGGAGCAATTTTGGAGGGTAAGTTAATGATGGTCAAGATCACTCTAACATTTTTTATGCATTATTTTTATCATTTTTTTTCTGTTGTGTGTGTGTGTGTACTGTCAAATGGGATCTGACTGGTATAGGAGATTACCCCTCCTTCTCCAGCATAGCATCTCATGGATTTGAACCATGTGCCTCTGGAATACAGTACAGGTTCTTGCAACTAGGCCACCAGAACTCCCTCTTTTTTTCCATTTTATTTAAGATCTACAAATCATCATGGTTTTTCATATTAGCATTCCTAGACATTTTGCTTCATAACATTGATAGCCATTGACTAGCACCATTCATTCATTTCAGCGTCTACTCAATCCCTCGTTGTATCTTGCTTTTCCCTTCACACATTTAACCTATTAACTAATTTTCCCTCCAAGCCCTCCCTCTCTTCCCATCCCTGTTCACCTTCCAGCATTTATTCCATCTGTGACAACTTTTCCTTAACTTACAATAGCGATGATCTCATAATTGCCTTTCCATGACTGATTTATGCCACTCAGCATATTTTGTTCTGCATTCATCATATCATGCAGTATTTAGCAAATGTTGATTTACCTTTTCTACTTCAGTGATACCTCCTACTCCTTTGTGGGAATGTAACATAGTTTTTTTTAGCCATTCATCCACTGATTGTCACTGACTGTTGGCAAGTCTTTGCTATTATAAATAATACTGCAATAACCATCAATGTGAGTACGATAGCTTGTGTCACAGGTCTTATCTCTTTGAGATGTGGGCAGTCTCCTCCCGTGCAATTTACTGCCACTGAAAACTCACTGGAGGGTCAACTATGGGTCAGTTCCAACTTGACAGCATGTAACACCAACCAACCAGAAGGATTTCTAGGGAGTTCTGTTTCTGGTGACTTGTTGTTGTTTTTATGTGCCATCGAGTCGCCAGTGGTAAAGAATTCCATTGCCAATCCCAAGGAGTGCTATTTCAATCTACCAGCTGCTCCACGGGAGAAAGATGAACAGTCCCCTCCTGTGTGATTTAGAGCCTCTGCAAACCCACTGTAGGGTCAGCTATGAGATGGTTCCTTCCGGGCAGTACATGACAACAGAGGGATTGCTAAAGCAAATGGCATTTCTATTCTCAACATTCTAAGGAAGTCTCAGACTGCTTTCTACAATGGTTGCACCATTTTACACTTCCCATAGCAGTGTATATGAGCTTCTGATTCTCCACACCCTCACCAGCATTTGTTGTTTGCTATCTTGTTGAACTTTGTGATAGTTGCTGGGATGAGATAATACCTCGTTGCTGTTTTGTTTTTATCTCTCCAATAGCTAATGATCTTAAGAGCTTCTTCACTTGTTTGCCGATCATCTGAATGCCTTGTCATGGTGAAGGGCTTGTCTGTGTCCTCTGTTCATTCTGTAATTGAGTTCTTTATCTTTTTCTTGTGTGGTGGGCATTTTCTAATTTTTAAGAGTTGAGTTTCTTGTCAGCTATGTCATTGCTAACTATTTGTCCCCAGTCTGCAGGTTCTCTTTTGCTATTTTATAAATATCACCCTAACATTTACAGGAACAAGAAGATCGACTTTTCTCTCTCCACCTCAGCTTTCATCCTACATGTCACAGTTCTCATGAACCATATAAATAGATCCAGATTCTATCCACAACCACCACTCTCCACATGCCATGCCCTGGCCCATCCTTCAGCACCAGTGGTGAGCCCAAGTAAAGCCATTTGCACTCCGTTAAATGACTCCAGGGAAGATTCTTCTGCACATACTTGGAGGCAGATTAAGGCTATTTGCGCTGGGAATTTCAAGGTTCCCTCTACTCGAAGCACGATCCAAAAGCTGGGGCAGAACTCACATAGGACCTGAAAGTTGAACTCAAAAGCATAGAACCCAAACCTGGGGTCCCAATTGCCTGGGCCATTGTTAATTTGTTTCTGGTACCATCAAGTCTATTCCAACTCAAAGTGACACCATGTGAGAGAGTAGAACTGACTTCTAGGGTTTCCTAGGTGCATACTTTATAAAGACAAATCACCAGTTTGTTCTCCTGAAAAGTCACCTTGTGGGTTCGAACTGTTAACTCTCTGGTTAGCTTGTCGTTTAGCTACTCAGACACACTGTGAAAAGACCTCAGTAGCTAAGAACTGCCACATAATGTCATATTCTTTCTGAGTCTGGGCCAGTTTGTTTCTCCAAATCAGAGACACTGTCAAACCTTAAATTCTTGGGATTTATTTTACCCCAAACCCTAAGAATACCTTCAAGTTAGAGCTCACCCCCAGCAGGCTTTCTGAAGCTGTCAGTGAAACTGGAGGAGATTATCAATATTTCTGCTAAGGATTGACTGGTGGGTTCAAACTCCCAAAGTGGTCATTCTTTGGGTTAATAGTGCAACTCCCTACAGACTATGCCACCATTCAGGACTGGTGACAAAGTGACTAAGAACAAGAACTCAGTGCCTAAGAATAGGACTGGAGATTTAGGGGACTCCCTACAAGGAGTGATTATGAGTTCTTCTCAACAGCTAGATGGAACTCAAATTCTGAAACAAGTGACACTGAGTGTCTCCTGACCATTGGGACCAGTGGGTTCACAGAAGCCTTAATTCACTCTAAATTCTTTGCTCTCTGTCCTAAACATCCCTCACATTTCTCTGCTCTCTCAGGAGGCACGCTAGAGACAGAAGGCTGAAAAAGGAATTAGTGCCAAGGTGTTAATTGGGGTAATGAGTTAGCAGATAATCCATTTACATATTTATGGGACCCTTTCAGGCTTTAATTTAACGCAAAAGTGTGATTAAGGAGGGAATTTTAAGTATCTAAGCCAGGCCCCTTGGGAAGATCTGCAAAGTCTTTCCAGTTCTTCAAGGTAAAGGTCTGAACCTCCCAGCCATATTTCAGCACCTCTATGTCAGAGGCTAACAGACTTCCTATAAAGAGTCAGAGAGCAAATAGTGTAGGCTTCATGAACCTTATGGCCTCTGTCAAGTCAGCCGAGCTGTGTTTATTGCTCAAAATCAGTCATTGTCGTTTGTTGCTGTTGTTAGGTGCTATCAAGTCACCTTTGACTCCTAGCAGGACCATGTGACAGAGCATGACTTCTCCATAGCATTTTCTTAGCCACAATCTTTATGGACCAGATTCATAAATTTCCTGTGAAGCTCGTACGGGAGGTCGGAACTGCTCTTCCTTTCCCTATTAACTATTTGCACTAGACACAGACATAGATGTTGTTGTTGTAAGTGCCGTTGAGTTGTAGACGACTCATTGCAACCTATGAATGAAAGACCTGAACATTTGTATAACTTTCATCGTTTCTCCAACTTCATAGAGTTAGTTTCCTGAGGCAAGCTATTTTGGAAGTGGATGCCACTCCTGCTTCCAAGCCTGTTTTAATCGAGGAGCTCCACCAACCACTGTCCACCATGGGTAATCGCTATCACATTTGACACATCAGTGTCTCAGTGTTTAGTATCACAGCAACCATGAGTTACCTCTGTACAGCAAATGGACAGACCAATGCTATACCACTTAAAAGAATGTTTGACCAAAACCAATTCAAACCAGGCCTGAAGCCACAGATTAAAATCACCCACCTTTGGCTTAGTAACATCACTTTCTATCCACTAGGCCAACAGAGCTCTCTCATTGGTGTTATTGTTGTTAAGCGCCATTGAGCTCCACCAAACACTGTCCACCATGGGTAACCATTATCGCATTTGACACATCAGTGTCGCAGTGTTTAGCATCACAGCAACCATGAGTTACCTCTCACCATAGACAATACCATATACTAAATGAGAGAATGTTGTTGTAAGATGCCCTCACGCTGACTGTGACTCACAGCGACCCTATGAATAACACAGCTGAACCTTGCACTATCCTGTACCATAGTCATAGTCTCTGACGTAGTTGAGCCCACTGATGCAGTCACTCTGTTAATTCATCTTGTTAAAGGTTATCCTCTCTTTCATTGACTCTCCTCCCTTTCCAAGCATGATGTCTTTTTCCAAGGGTTGATCTGTCTTAACAATAGCCCAAAGTGTGACAGCCCACGTTTCATCATCCTTGCCTGTAAAGAGCACCCTGGTAACACTTACTCGAAGACGTATTTACTTGTTCTTTCAGCCGTCCATGGGATATTCAATACTCCCTTCCAACATCCCAACTCAAAGGCATCAGTTCATCTGTCATTCTTATTCACTGTTCAACTTATAGCAAGTAAATGGAAAGACCATGGTTTGGATTAGATGCACCTTAGTTTTCAAACTGACATCATTGTTTTTTAGCACTTTGGAGATGTCTTTGACAGTAGATTTTCCAATGCCACAAGTCACTTGACTTCTTGACTGTGGGTACTAAGGGTGTTGACTGTGGATCAAAAAAGTTGAAATAATTGACTTCAGTCTTTTTTCCATCTATTGTGATGTTGTATATAGATCCTGTGGTGAAGATTCTGTTATCTTGATGTTGCGATGTAATCCACATGGAAGGCTACACTTTTTTTTCTTTCATTCATTTTTTAAATCTTTTTTTTTAAATTTTCTACTAGTTTATTTACAAAATTCAAATAGAAATTTGATCAAATTCTTTACATTTCCTTCACCCCCCTCATCAAATTGTACAACCTGATGATAAATACCCCGTCCACCCTGCACATCCACATCCCTCTGCGTCCAGCCTCTCCCACCTTTCTTGGATCCTTATACTCATTCTACAATAATAGTTTTATACAATATTTATCTTTATGGGACTGAGTTCACTCAACAAAATGCTCTCCAGTCCCTCCCAAGTTAGGTAATAATTTACAAAATCATTGCTCCTGCGTGCTGCATTGTATTCCATTGTGTGAACATACCATAACCTTGTGCAACAAGTGTTTCAAGTCCTCTTCACTTTCAGCAAGCCAAGTTATGCCATCTGCATAGCACAGGTTATTGATGAACCTTCCTCCAATCCTGTTGCCACATTCTTCTTTAAAAAGTCTAGCTTCTCAAATTATTTGCTCAGCATACAAACTAAATACATATGGAGAAAAGATACAGCCCTGATGCACACCTTTCTTGATTTTGAAACCTGCAGTGTTCCCTTTGTCTATTTATACAACAACGTTTTGGTTGAAATATCAATTTTACTTCATCACAGTTAAGTGTTATTCTTCTCAATGTTAGTATAATTTGTCATGATCACCCAGTCAAATGACTGTGTATAGTCAATAAAATACAAGTATACCTTCTTCTGATATTCTCTGCTTTCAGTCAAGATCCTTCTGACATCAGTAACTTTCTTTACAAAATCATCAAGAGGTAATTTTTTCACACCAATCCTAGATTTTAACTTGTTCTTTTCCCACTTGTTACTTGACACAGGCTGATTCTCAGGTGGAATTTGACAATTGTTCCTTTAACTTCAATGAAACACAATCACCATTGATGGATATTACTGATGTCAATGAATCCAGCACTCAGAGTTAGATAGGTAGGAGCCCTAGTGGCACACTGGTAAAAAGAGCCAGCTGTTCACCAAAAGGTTAGCAGTTCAAACTCCTCAGCTGCTCTCAAGAGAAAGACGTAAAGATCTGTTTCCATAAACTTTTAAAGGCTGAGGAAATCTACAGGCAGGATTACTCTGCCCTGCCCAGTCACCATGGGTCAGAATTCTTTTTGACAACAAATGGTTAATTTGCGGGGCTATAGTGGACTTTTCGTGAAGTTGGATAACTTTCCTTTCTTTCTCTCCCCTGTGTTTGAAAGGCAATCACAAATCATGTATTACTTCAAAAAAGCTCAGTTGTTAGGAAAATTGTGGACTCAAGAGATAGACGACAAGGGTTATAATAGTTAGGGAACTCTAGTGTCGAGGAGCTGAGTTTCAATCCAGAAGGCATGTGGTTTGACTCTACCAGGTGCTCCACGGTGAAAAGGTGGGAAATCTCCTTCCATATTATAAACTGCCTCTGAAAACCCTCTGCAGGGTCAGCTGCGGGTTGATTCTGACTCAATGGGACACAACAACAACTCTCAAGGTAACAAATCTTGACTTTTTGATTTATGTTAATCATCTCACAGTGTCAGCAGGCTGAGTAGCTCTGCTCCACACAGTGACTCAGGGAAACAGACTTAAGGAGACCTCACCATATGAATCTTCTCCAGGCACTTCCGTTCAAGAAGGAAGGCTGTGGCAATGTCACACCTGACTTTTGTTTGCAGTCCATCAGACATAGGTTAACTACATGGTCACAAGCTTAATGCAAAAGATGCAGGAAAGCATCAGAGAGCAGATGGAGTATTTGATGGCTCCAAGCACTCAGCGGCTGTAAAAACTTGGGCAAGATTTCTAGGGGAATTTTCTCATGGTAAAGCAGGAATAGTAGCCTCCACCTCAAGTGTTGTGGCCACAAGAATTAAGATATAACTCTCCCAGATGACAGTGCCAAGTACACGATAAGCAGTCAGCAAAAGTCAGCCATTGTCTCTTCTTATTTCTCATCAACTATGCAGAACGGAGCCCTGGTGACATAATCCTGCACTGCTCTGCTGGGCATGAATCCATTGATGCCTCGAGAGAAAGACCCAACAATCTGCTCCCTGAACAATCAGAGTGTAAGAAACCCTGTAGGCCAATTCTACTCTGTCATGTAGGGTCACTGCATGTCATAATTGTTACTGAAACCCGTGTGGAATTTAGTTTTACTATGACAAACATTAGGTCACCCTATGTCAAAGGCAACTCAAAGGTAACTACTTGGTTATTAGCCTCATTTTTTTGGATAAGGACACTGAGGCCCAGAAAGGCAAGTGATTTGCTCAAAATCAGGTAATTGGTGATACTGCCAAGACTCACCCCAGATCTCTGGACTCAGAGCCTTTGGTTTTTTTCACTGATACCCCACTAGGTCTCTTTGGTGGCATTTGTTAGAAAAGGAGTAAAAGGTGAATGAGAGAAAGAAAGAAATTGGTCCCAAGATATGAACAGGCCTTATTTGCATGGCCTGAGAGGGACGTCAAAGTGACCAGGCGCAGAGAAAGTCCAAACGGCATGCCTGCAATTAGGAGTGGCTTCCTTCTATAAGGGTTTTAGGGAGGGATAGGGAAGATGGTACATTTTGGATTTTGGAGCTGTTAATTAACTCAGGTTAGGGCTTCCTGATCAGGCCCAGAGTCTCATCATGATTTATTGTCTGGCCTGGTCTTTGTCCTGGCCACCCTTGAAACCATCAGGTTTTTTGAGGAATGACTAGGCATAAGGACAACTGCTATATTTCTTCTTCAGCATTCACCAAGATCTCATGTTTGCTCTTAACTGCTAAAAAACAACCGTCAGAAGTACAAAGCTCAAAAAAAAAAAAAAAAAAAGAAGTACAAAGCTCACAGACGGCAGATTCTCCTTTCCTCACTTCTCTTGGCCTGAATGATGTACCCTCCCCAGCTTCCTACAAGCAGGGCAGAGCCTTCTCTGGAGACAAGAGAGCGCCTAAGTACTGGCAAGTATGTGTTTCTGCTATGCCCCTAGGTAGTAACATCACTTGACGACCTACAATTCTTTCACCTTGTACTCTGATTTCCCTCCTGGTTCCCTCACAGCTCTGCTGGAGAAGACAGGTAGAAGGATTGCTTGCAGAGAAATTTCACACTTCTTTGTGGAAACCTGTCATGCACTGAAGTGAAAGATATGTTTAAAAAACAACAAACAAACAAAAAACAACAACCCAACCCAGTCAGCTCAGAACATTATAGATCTTGTTATGAAAACCAATTGTTTTCTGTTCTTGGAACAATTTATACTCCTTTTAACCCTCTCTGTGTATAAACAAAGACTTGTAGGTTGGACCTCTTGTTGGTGTATATTTCACTTTCCTATGAGGTTAGAATAATTCCATTTTACTTTTATGATAAGACAGTGACTTCTTATTAGTGAATGGCTTTAACCACCACATGTTTAATTAAGACATGTTGTTTTCACAGTGTGTTATCTCAAGTTGTACAGTATATAGTATTGGAGGATGGAGACCATTGGATTTCTATCTCTTTAAGTGGCTAGGGAACCAATAAATCTTTAGTTTTCCTTTCTAATTATAAATATAATACAAAGTTGATTGTTATATAACTATTTCCTAAATACATAACACATAAAATGAAAATTCCTCCAATCTTATGCCCTAGAGATAATCTTGTTAACAGTTATAACTGAGCATATAAATTCAATTTTGTTTTTCTACACATATGTTAAAGTATTTTATTTTCTTCTTTAAAAAAATGGTGTCATATTACACATACTGTTCTCCCATATGTTTTTTTTTTCTGTTTAGCAATATTTCCTGGCTATCTTTCCCCATTATTATAGATTCATACTATTTTGAACAGTTATAGATACATCCTAATATATACAATTACTTCCACCACTCATCTGTCAGTTTGTCCTACTATATAATGATGCTGGAAGTTATGCCATCACTATTACAAACAAAAACTGGTGCGTAGATTACACTGAAGCTTCTAGACTAAGGACACTTGGAAGAAAGACCTGGTAATTTACCTCTTTAAAACCTGGCTAGTCAATAAAAGAGATGCAAATCAAAACCACAATGAGATACCATCTCACTCAAGAAGCAGTGGCAAAATTTAACAGACAGCAAGTAATAAATGTTGGAGAGGATGTGGTGAGATAGGAACTCATGTTTTGTTAGTGGGATTGTAAAATGGTACAAACACTCTGGAAGGCAGTTTGATGTTTCCTCAAAAAGCTGAACATAGAAATTGCATATGACTCAGCTATTCCACTGCTTGGAATATATACCAAGAAAATGAGAACCGAGGCACAATTGGAGACTTGTGTACCAATGTTCACAGCAGCATTATTCACCATCGCAAGAACATGGAAACAGTCCAGATGTCTAACTACAACCGGATGGATTGAGACACTATGGTACATTCACATGATAGAGTACTACAGGAGTACACAGGAGCAATGATGTAGTAAATCACTGTCTAACTTGGGAGGGACTGGAGAGCATTATGCTAAGTGAACTAATTTAGTTCCATAAAGACAAATACTGTATAAAACCATTATTGTAGAATGTGTATAAGGATCCAAGCGGGGATGGGTGGAACATGGGGGTGGGGGGAGTGTTAATTACAGGTCCCCACAATTTGATGAGTGGAGAGAGGGGTGGGTAAAGGAAATGGGAATGATCTGGTGTGAAAAACAATGTTTATGAACTTGGTAATAATCAGTATAAAATAAAAATTTTATTTAAAAGCAAAACAACCTGACCAGTAAAAACCCTGTGACTAGCGAGAAGACAGACTCTCAGGTTAGAAAGACAAAACCAAACCTATTGCAATCTATTGGAAACAGGAGTGGCATCCACTTCCTAAACAGCACGCCTCCAGAAACTCAATGAACTTTGACAAATGCTCATAGTTGTAGAGGGGCTTTAACCCTTTTGTTCATAGGGATGCTATTGTGCTCGACTCAAAGGCAATCAACAACAACATTGTCTTCAGATTGTTATAACTCATAATGACCCTTTATCAGGTTCTTAAGGATGAAAGTCCTTATAAAAGGAGACTGTCCCTCTTTTTTCCAGAGCAATTTGTAGGTTTGAACCACAGATACTTCAGTTAGCAAATCAGCAGGTTACAGACTATACCATAGGAGCTCTAGACCATGAAAGGGTCCACTGTGCCAATAACAACAAATTGAAGGGGAATATAATCACATTTATGGTCATAAAACACATCACAAAAACAAAACAAAAAAAAAACACATCACAAGATTGATCGTGAAAGGCAATTAAAAAAATATCGTCCAATAGAATGCATAAATTATCAAACAATGTTATTAAGAGCACATGTAAGTCAAATTTTAATGTAGACAGTTCAAAATTGGATACAGCAGAGTATCAAGAGGCTTCTTTAAAAAAAAAAGCCAAAGATTAAAGTCAGGATTCAAGAATGACATGAAATGAGGGATGTCATTGGCAATGTCAGATGAATCTTGTCTAAAAATAGAGAATATTACAAAAATGTTTACTTGTGTTTTATTGACTGTGTAAAAACTACTACGTGCATCATAGTAAATTATGAAGAATTATTAAAACAAGTCCACTAGCGCCAAAGTGTGAACTTGAGTATGTCCTACCTGAATTTTGAGAACGTCTCAAGAACAGATTTGATGCATTAAACACTAATGAATGCGGTTCAGATGAGTTTTGCAAACAATATTGCAAAGATGGGAAATTCTGGAACACTTCATCTTCCTCATGTAGAACTTAGACATAGAACAAGAGGTACTTCTACAAACAAAACAAGAGATACTCCATCATTTTTAAGTCAGGAATAGTCTCTAGCAAGGCTTTAAGTTAAGCAAATACGAAGCTAGACTGTATAAGGAAGAACATGCAATCAGGATTGGAAGAAGACTCCTTTCCAACTTAGAATACAAAGATGACACCATTCTGCTTCCTGAAGGTGAAGACGACTTGAATCACTGGCTGATTAAGATCAAGCACGAGAGCCTGCAGTGTGGACTACATCTCGACACAAACATGTAAGAACTGACTCATAGCGGACCCTTCATTGGTTTCCAAGTCACAAGAGAGGTTTCCCATCGTTCTCCTGAGGAACCGCTTGTGGATTTCAATCTCCGGACAGGTATAGGCTTTGGCTTAGCAGTATAACTTCCTACAGCCTACGCCATCAGAACTGAAGTAAACAAGAATCCTCACAAGTGGAGCAGAAAGCACCAGAGAGGAGTGAAGTACCCATGCTCTGTTTTGTTTGCTTTTATAACCAACAGACATAGAAGCGATAATCAAGATAGCCAGTTGTATTGCACTGGGCAGATCTATTTCATGTAAAACAAATTTTAAAAATAAAACAAAAAGAAATCTACTGAAAAATTTACAATGTTAAAATAATATTCCATATACAATTCTTCAACAGCAGTAGTAATACTAATAATCTATGAGTAGATATATAGAAAGATAAAGATGGAATGTGGAAAATAGAAAGAAGACTGGGACGATACCTACAAACACAGACATGTTTGACAGAGGGTCTTTTCTTGATTTTCTTTTCATGTGCTACACATTGCCACACACTTTTAAATTGACTGCCGTGCTTAGAAAAACTTTTTTCCCCCCACTATAGTCATTTGTGGCAACATGTTAATCTACCCACGCATACAGAAGAGCATACAGGAGTCAGAGTTACAAAAGCTTCATAGCCACAACCAAATACCTGGAGAGAATGAGTCACTGGCTTGGGCATTCGAACCACAATCTCAGGAGGACATCAAGGTCAATTGGTCCAACTTAGTGCAGAGACTATTCCATTTTAGTAGGTAGGATCTGGGGCTTGTGAGTGACCATCTATGTTTGTGAGTGACTATCTAAGGGGCAACTATTTTTTTTCTTTTTTATTAAAAAATATTTCACCCACACTTTCCTTCATTGACATTGTGTTTCGTACAATCATTCCCAATCATTGTGTTTTATAAAATCAATCACCATTGGACTATGCCCACCATTACCTGGTCTTTTAAGATCTTTGTAGGCTCTTTCACATTTCCTTTGCCTCCTCCCTCCACCCGTCAAATTGCACAACCCTATGATTTCACCCCTACTCATCCTTGCCCCTCTGTTCTCACCTCTTCCCCACTGGATCCCTATACATGCTTTACTAGTTATCCTTCTACTTTTACAAGAATGGTCTTATGTAATATTTGTCCTCATGAGACAGAGTTAGTTCATTTCGCATAATGCTGTAAGAAACAACTATTGATCTCTCCCCAAACCAAAGGAAAGAAAAGAAGTCAAAGTCATGTGGCAACAAGTAGTGAAAAGGACAATTGGACTATGAGAACCTCAACCTCCACAAACCTGAAACTATAATACTTGTCTATCACTACAAACACTCTTGTAGTGAAATGGGTTCTATTAGAAGGTTCTGGATAGCAGAAGAAAAGTCTTAAAAATTACCAGGTTAACTGATCAGATACAGACTGATGGGCCCTGAGCTTATGACCCTCAGTCACCTTTCAGGCCCAGATCAAAGTCACCCCTCTGGTTCAGTTTTCAGGCAAACAACAAATCAGTCTGTAAGGTGAACAATACCAGGGAGGTATGTACAATCAATCGCTTGAGATCAAAAGGGCAGCATTATTTGTCCAAGGGCATAGTTCAGAAAGCTGGAAAGGGCAGTGAAGAAGGAGGAATAAAAATGAAAAACCCAGGGAGGAGGAAATGAGACGAGTGGGAACTGTCATTAAGAGCACAGAAGTGAGTTTCAATTGTTAGATGGGAAGTTGGCCCACTCTTAAAATTCACAATAAAGAATAAAGAAGACTAATCAAGTATTGAAAACAAAGATGCCACTTTGAGGAACAGGGTACATGTAGCACAAGCCATGGAGGTTTTTATCACACACACCCTCGTGCCTGTGAAAGTTAGACATGAATCAGGAAGACGGAAGAGTAGCTGATGACTTTGAATTACTCTGATGGCAAAGAAGGTAAATAAATATACCATGAACTGTGAGAAGAAAGCACAAATCAGTCTTCTTTGAAAGCGAGGATGGTGGCGCATCATCTCAAGTGCTTTGAGTATGTCATCAAGAGAGACCAGACTCTTAAGAGACCACCCTGCACCAGGCGCACTAACACAGTGACTACAACAAGCCAAGGAGCTCAAACATGAGTGTGCAGCAGGATCAGTCCATGTTTCATTCTTTCACATAAAGGTTGTTGAGTTGGAGTTGAAATCTACCAACAAGAGTCAACTGAAGGACATATGGGCTGCTTCTTTTTTTCAATGACAACATACGATGAAATCAACACTCTTGGTACCAGGAGCCAGGAAAGTCTGCTATCAGAGACCTCTCTGGAGTACTGAAGAGCAACAATGTCAGTCTAAGGTGTGCCTGATTCTGGCCATGGTCTTTGCCATTATTTGCTATGCATCAGAAAGCTGGACAGTGACTAGGGAGGATAGAAGGAGAATTGATGCTTTTGAGCTGTGGTGCTGGACAAAAGTCTTGAATATACCATGGATGGCTTGAAGAACAAACAGATTTATCTTGGAGAGGGTGAAACCAGGATGCTCCTTTGTGGCAGGGTTCTGAAACTCCTCCTGACACATTTTGGGCATTTTGCAAGGAGTGATCAGTTCTTGAAGAGGAACATCATGCTTGGGAATGTGGGGGGACCGGGCAAGAGAGGAAGATCCTGGGTGAGATGGATTGACTCAGTGACCGGGGTAATGGGGGTAGGTGGGTCAGAGACAGTAAGATTGACTCAGGATAGAGCAGGGATCAGACCTGTTGTACATGTGGGCCACTATGAGTCACAGGTGACTTGACAGCACTTAACAACAACAACATGATGAAATGACCATCCTTGTACATGTGTCTTGTGCATTCATAAGAGTATTTCTGGAGTGTAAATTTCTGGAGAGAATGTCAGGGAAGGATTTGCTAGTTACACCAGTTTGCAATGCCTCCACCAGTGTCTAAAGGTCTGTTCCTCTCTCTCCTCACCAACAGGGGATATTATCTTTCATTTTTTATCATTGTATTGTGACTAACTCTTGTTATAATTGAGACTAACAATAGATCCTTTTCCTCCTTTATAGGTGGATTGAAAAGGAATTCCCGAAGAGGTAAATAGGAGATTAAGTTTGCCCAGGAGTAATTAGCATTTATATAGCTTCTCTTCCTCAGAGCTAATTCAGTGTTAACCAACTCACATTTACTCACAAAACAAGTCTGACATTGGGGGAAATTCTACATGCCTTTCAATCCCTGGGCGTTTGTGTCCTACTATTCTTGGTTTAATTTGGTAGACTCAAACCAGGGGGTTCTCCTTAAGAACAATTCTCAAATCTTGGGTTTTTTAAGAATCAACTGAAGTGATTTAGGAAAAGCAAAAGGGTTTTTTTTTAAATTCCTTCTATTTCCAATTCCCCAGAGAGTCTTTGTGGTATGCCATTTGGATCTCAGGTGGGGAAAATGAAGGGAATTCTATTCCTAGACTTAGCATGTTAACAGTGTGCTGGGAAAGCTTTATTCAGGGATTCCATGTCATAGTTACTGCCATCTCAACCATCACTGTCCCCATAAGCCCCATTTTAATGCCTTGAAAACGTTTCCTATAATTTTACAGTGTTGTTGTTGTTTGATGCCATCAAGACGTAGACGACTCATAGTGACCCTATGAACAAACGGCCTGAGCACTGTATCTTTGGAAAATATGTAATAGGTTTTGTATGTAATACACACACACACACATACACACACACACACACACACACACACACACACACACATACATTATCAAAGAAGCAATCGCACCAGGCAAAGTTAAAACAGGCAAAGACACATGCAATTACTTGCTATCATCAGAGAGCTGGACACTGACTAAGGATGACAGAAGAACTGATACCTTTGAGTTGTGGTGCTGGAGAGGAGTGTTGAACATACCATAAATTGCCAAGAGAACAAACAGGTCTGTCCTAGAGAGGGTGAAAACAGGTTGATTATCCCCCATACACTATACTTTATAGAATTGATCACCACTGACCTATGTCCACTATTTAGGGGCCTGTCAGGTTCCCACTGGATCTTTCTTGATTCCTTCAATGTTGAGGGTACTCAGGTGGCACAGTCCATGGGGTGTTGTGCTGTTAACCTAAAGGCCGAACCTCTCAGACAGTTCTAATTCTCTGGTGTCTCCCCAAGAGGAAGGGCAATCCTCTCCTGTGCCACGTACAGCCTCAGAAACCCACTCGAGGGTCAGCTAGAAAGCTATTTGGAATCAATGACAATGAGAGAGAAGAAGAATGTTGCCATCCTTCAATAATAGAACAAACAATCAATACATATTTTCTAAAGGAATATGTGAACGACTGAATCACACACGTGAAAAAAAAATCTATAGTATCAATCAGCCTTTATAGCAAGGAAGTTAGGGTTACAGAGGTTAAATAATTTGTCCAAGATCACCCAGCATTAGACATAAGCATATAAAACAGAACTGTATAATTATGCAGCCTTTTCAGCCTCAAAAAGGGAGGAGATTATGAAAGAATGAAATAGATTTAAAAATGCTCATTCTTTCTTACTGCCTTCCTTTCCTGATATCTACAAGCACTGGAATCGTTCCAATAAGTATTTGTTTCTCTTATTTTTATTTTTAGATTGCAAACTTCTCTGAGACCAGATGCTTAGTTTGAATACCTTACTTTAATTATTCCCAATACAAAATGTACCCAACAAAACTAGAACAGGGAGCATTTGGGAAGCAGCAAAGTGTGTCTCTGGTACCTCCTGTCCTTTTGGCCTTTTCTCTCCTTTCTCCCCAGTGATGTCTTGATTGGGGGTCCAAGTCTCTCTACTGTCCATCCTCCACCAAGGGTAGACCTCCTTCCCAGGGGATAAGACACAAAGCCTTGCAGTAGGCTGCATGTTAGGCAGAAGATGACAAGCTGTTCATGGTCTAGCATCACACTTAATGGGCATATTGCCTTTGAAAACACCACAATGATAATATGAAATGTTGTTGTTGTTATGTGCATCATTGAGTCGTTTGCGACTCATAGCGACCCTGTGTACAACAGCCCTAAACCCTGCTCTATCCTGTGCCAATCGCATTGCCTCTGACACTCCCATCCCAATTACCCCAGTCACTGAATCAATTCACCTCATAGAGGGTCTTCCCCTCCTGCGCTGTCCCTCCACCCTCCCAAGCATGATGTCCCTCTCCAAGGACCTGTCTCTCCTTACAACATGTCCAAAATATGTCAGATGAAGCCCCAGAATCCTTACCTCCAAGGAGTATCCTGGTTTAACCCTCTCTAGGAGGATCTGTTTGTTTTCTTGGCAGTCCATGGAACATTCAATACTCTTCTCCAGCACCACAGCTCAAAGGCCTCAATTCTCCTTCTATCCTCCCTAGTCATTGTCCAACTCTCTGATGCATAACAAGTGATTGCAAAGACCATGGCCTGTATCAGGCGCACCTTAGTCTCCAGAGAGACACCGTTGCTCTTGAGTACTTTAAAGATGGGAGAAGAAAAACTAAATGAGCTTAAGTTTTAAGAAACATTGAAAACATCCAATGCCTTTAGTAGCCCATTTTCTTCAGATGTTCAACCTTCTCATCTTTCTTCTCTAGTCTCCTCATATTTTGCTCACTAGATCCAACAAAAATATTCCTAGTCCTTGTCTGTTTTACCTCAGTTTCTGACTCTGCAGTGAACTGGTGAATGTTCTAACCACAGATAATATCCAAATGGATACCCCCTTCAAGAAGTGTTTGCATTTTATCAGATGTAAAGGACTAAGGTGCATCTTTCCAACCACTTGCTATGTATCCGAGAGCTGCATAATATTCAGCAAGACTTTACTTGGATGTGCTGTTAGTGATCTTGTTCAATGGTGTCTGCACTTTATAGGAGAAATTTGTAAGGTGTGTATGAGACTCCAAAGGGTTCAATTGTGTTGTGTGTTGACTAGATGACAGAGCGCTGCTGTTGAATCAATTCCTACTTACAGTGACCCTCCATTGGTTTCCTCAGCTGTAACTCATAACATCCATTTTTTCTCCTGCAGACCTGCTGGTAGATTCGAACCTCAAGATTAGCGAGGCCTATTGGCAGCATCACGATGGATGGTGAAGAGATTGAGATTGTACGCAGCTTTAGTTTGCTCGGCTCCACGGTCAACAGTCTTGGCACCAGCAGCCAGGAAAT
>NW_006399841.1:7272713-7273245 GCF_000299155.1 Elephantulus edwardii | reverse complement strand
ACACACACACACACACGTGATGGAAAAGAGAAAAAGCTGATCTTACAAGGAAGTTAAAAAAGGGAAAACTTCTCTGGCAAACAAACAATACACAAACAGCAAAAATTTGTTTTTTGAAAGAGATGGATGGGAAAAAGTTAGTTATAATAAGCAAATAAAAACCGGAGTGAGGGAGAAAGCACAAGAAGTGAAGGAAGAAAGAAGAGGGATATGTAGACAGATTCCAGAAAAATTAAAAAGAAAACAAAACTATAGGAAAGATTTATGCTAATGAATTGGTCAGCTAATTAAAAAATAGTAAAAAAACAATTTAACAAAACCATCTCAAGAACCAATAGAGCTGGAATGATGCTGTCATCATTAGGGAAACAACTGGTAATTAAAGACCCACCGCAGACCAGGTCCTCATTCAGGCAAAATTAGCTTAAAAGAATCATTATTACAAAACATACAAAGTCTTCTAGGAAATAGAATATGAAATTGTATTCTCTGTCCATTCTAAGGAGATGAAATAGCTTTTATACCCAAGTTA
>NW_006399841.1:7260946-7272613 GCF_000299155.1 Elephantulus edwardii | reverse complement strand
AACAACAACAACATGGGTTGTCAGCAAACCTTGCTACAAACTACACCACCCGCGCTCCATTCCAATAAATCAAAATAGAAACAGCAGAACAGATAAAGCAAAGTTAAGATATTCACAAGATGGAATTCTTCCACATCAGTGATGAACAATCTTCAAGGCCACACACTGATGTGGATGAGCTTCACAGATGTAACAGTGAGAGCAGTTAGTATAAAATATGATTAAAATAAAATTTCAAACACAGGCAAAGCTCATCTGTGCTGTTAGATTCTGTCAACTCTTGCTACCTGGGCCTGGGTGCTGAGTGGCAGAGGTCCACGAAGGGGTCCAAGAGCCTGGAGATGTTTTCTTTCTTCATTCAGGTGCTCTATTTGTAAAACTATATTGAGACACATACATGCAGCGTGCCTCATTATCTATATGTGAGTTGCAAATTTGACAAGAGGCTTGTTTTTATTTGTTCAAGGTAATTTTACTCTGCACTGTTAAGATCTTAGATTTCTTAATTGCAACTGGGGCCTCTGGTTGAAAAATCAAGATATGCCTTCATTTTCCTGTCCTTGCTAACAGCTTAACTTTAGACCTGTCAATTACCTAAAAGTTATTAATTGCCCAAAAGTTGGACAACTAATAAGGATGACTGAAGGATTGGATTGGCAGTTGAATTGAATGACTGAAGAATTTAGAAGTGTCACCAACTTTCCTGACTCAGCGTCTGAATGTCCTCTCAGGGACAATGCCTGCTCTGCAATGGCAATCATCACAGGAGATGAGCAAGTATGTATGTGGTCGCACCTGTCTGCAGGAAAGGAACAGGCTCTCTGTCCCCAGGATATGACTTAGGGGTGTGTGGGGGATCGATAGATGTGAGAGCAGACGTGCCCCAGGAGACAGGAGGTCCAGCCCTGGCACAGTGCCTTCTATTTTGAGCAGTTGTGTTTCATTCCACACCTCAATTTGCTGGCTTCACTGTGGTCTGAAAGCACATTTCACGAAGCTTCTGTTGAAGCTCGCATGAGTAACAGGACCTGCTCCCCTTGGATTCTGTGCTCCTGCAGCATTTGACCCAGATTCTTGGTCTCAATACCCTTGTCATTTTTCAGGTAGAAGGTTTCGATCACTTAATTCAGCTACAAACACTTGCCTCTACCCTGCCAACAACCCCAAATTTGCCTGTTAATTCCTTGTTAACTAACCCTCTGTCATGCCCAGCCCTCACAAAACTATTCTGAACAAGTTAGAAGAACTCTTTTGAATGTATATGAAAATGTTTTCTTTCTCATTGAAATGTGGGTCAAAGACAGTGCCCAGTGCCTCTGCCACTGCAGAATGTGGACATTCTAAATGTAAAGTGTATTGAGATACAAAGCTTCTTCTAATAAGCTTTTTTCCTTACTGGAAAAATCAAGCCCTAGTAATTTTCCTTATCCTTTATACAGCACCCACATTATCACATTGCTGTTACATAATGTCTAGCATATCGTATGTGCCCCATATATTTTGAAAAAGAAAAAAAGTATGAGCTGAAGTATCAAATCTTAGTTCTGACATTTCTTTTACATTTTTCATATCAGCTTGCTTGACAAGATATTTTATAACCATCCAGAGATTAGAAAGACTTGGAATTCTCCCCTACCACAGACCTTCTCCTGACATGAGAATACACTAAAGGCTCTGAGAAGTTCTGCATTTGAGGGACGTGATTGACTCTGACATTGTCTGTGCATTCCACGGAATCCTTTCAGACTAGTATCATCTAAAAATATCCAGAAGGACTAGTGTTCTTCAGAGCTTACTTTGGTAAATCCAGCCCAGTCTGATCCAGAGACTTCCAGAATTCATTCTTTCTATGCACAAAGCTTCTGGGACTGTAGGTAGCTGCCGCGTGAATGGCTCTGAGACAATACTAATATCATTCTGTTTCAATACTTGCTCGTGTGAAGCCAAGAGCATATGCGTCTATTATACGATACACACTGTGTACTCCCAACAGCACTGAGTCTGGGGTGGGAGAATGCCTTCGAGTCGTCTCCATGGCTTACAGCTAAGGTAACACCAGGCAGGACAGCTGTAGCAACTGGGTATATGATGGTCCACTCGGTGAGTCTTTACACACGAGCCCAGTGACTCAGCGATACATTTATGTGTGTGTCATTAGACCCTGCTCTTTGCTTCCATTATATCTCTATAATTTGAGGCAGTAACACAAACCACTAGATTGCCCTCTCTTCTCATGCAGTTGGATCCCACTACAGTTAATAAGAAAAGCAAATGCTTAGTGAAACCAGAGTTTGTGGAGGTCGATTAACCCATGACAAAAGCACCCTGCCCTGCCCTTCATGAAAGTAATGGAGAGATACGTGGCAGGGCCTTTTCTCACAGGAGTGAGGAGACAGCAGGAACTTGACCACCTGTCACTCAAGAGATTTTTTTTTTACCACCACATAGATGCTCTACCAGTTAGTGCTGTACAGGGATGCCCTGACATCTAGTGGACAAGCTGGTCATTGAAGGCTTAGCCACAAAGTGCATTCTAGGCGGTTATCAGTTCGCATCTGAAAAGTTGGACAATTAATAAGGATGACGGAAGAATCGGTGCCTTTGAACTGTGATGCTGGTGCAAAATACGGAATAGTCTGCGGACTGTCAAAAGAACAGACAAGAACGCGTTGAAGGAGAGCAACCAGGGTGCTTCTTAGAGACAAGGATTGTGACACATACGTTGGGCTTTTTTCAGGGGGTGCTAGTCCTTGGAAAAAAATATGCTGGGAAAGGTGGAGGGTCAGAGAAAGAGGAAGATTCTCAACAGCATGGATTGACCTAATGACAGTAACAACGGGCCGTAGCATAACAGAGACGGTAAGGTCGGCACAGGATAAGGCAAGAGCTGTGGTTCACAGGGTCTCTGTGAGTGGTATTCCGTTCAGTGGCACCTAACAACAGCAATAACAACCTAATAAGGGTGTTTAGTAAAGTTCATACAGAATTTAAATGATAAATGAACTCTTCCTCTCTCTTTTATCAGTGCTGAACCTGGTTAATTCAATTCATATTTAAGTTAATATTATATATTGGAGACTAACAATACCGTCAACAATATTGCTCTTTCAAAATGACTCCATTGTCTTACAAAACACCAAAACCGAATAAGATGTGTACCAATTTTAAACCTTCCTATGTAAAGAGCATATCAAAGTGCACCACAAAGGTAGCAAGGAGTTCTGTCCATTTATTTCAGACTTTTGCTGGTATGGACTACGTAGCCTAGTATTAAGCATACATTACTTAGTGATCTTGATAGCACAGTGGTTAAATGTTTGGTTCTAACCAAAGCGCTACTGGTTCAAAACCACGAGCCTTGATGTGGGTGGGAGAAGGCTCTGGCACTCCACTTCTGTAAGGATGGAACCCTTGGAAACCAAGTGAACACTTTCACTCTGTCCTATAAAACCATTTGGAACCAGAATTGACTCTATAGAAATGGACTTAGAGTTTTGTGAGCTGTTTGAGAATTTTGGCCAATAATTGCAAAGTTGGGTACAATTATCTTGAAGTCTACTCTGAAGCGTGTGTGTGTGTGTGTGTGTGTGTGTGTGTGTGTGTAAGAGTCATAAAAAGTCCAAAGAGGGTGTTTGTGTATCTAGTTGTTTTGTGTCCTTGATGAGGAGAGTCTGTGAATGATACAGAAGTGGTCTATCTGGTTTATTGAATGACATGTTACAGCAAGTAGTTACTATGAAGAAGCGAGAAGAGCAAGAGATAGTATCTGTCTTTCCAGTTCAATTGTGAACCTACTGAGAAATGGACTGGCAGAGCAAATCAGATAAAGATTTAAAAAACACAAGTTTTCCACTTGTTAAAGCAGATTAAGGAATGTGGCCTGTTCGATTCATGCCAAAATAGATCTTTTCAATACTGTCTTTTTTTCTGAATTAAATTTATGCTGATGCAGTTACATTACACTCAAACCTCACTTATTGACATAGTTAAACTCCAAATGTGTGAAAATCAGTATTTTTACGAAAATGATAGGTGAACATAGCAGAACACAAAATACAGGATGACAATATCCTCATGTAACTGCCAAATTGCATCTTTCTATAATTGCCAGATTACACTATGACTAACAACGAGGCCACAGCAAATCATGACTCAGCCCAGTCGATCCATAACCTTAACCATCACAGCACCAATCTGGCTTCACCTTTTGGCATTTATTGCTCCCAGATGTACCTTACTAATGAAAAAGAAAAAAAATGGTGAGATTTTTAAAAATTAATTTTAATGAAAGTTTATAGAGACTTAGGGTTTCCAGTCATCATTCATTGTTGCACTTTTCTCCCTGCCCACCCACAAACACACACACACACATACACACACCCAGACACACACACACACCCACTCCCATCCCACCCCCCTCCTGCCAATTCACGAAAAACTCTTTCATTGTTATGCAGTCCCTCCCCCCAAGTCCGCTCCACTATGCAGCCTTCATTCTGGACTTCTGTAATGACAAGAATACCCAATCATATGTCCCTTTTCAACATTCTCTCCCTCATCTGTTTCCATGAACTATATACCATTCTTCTTCCCCTCCTTTTCTGTCTTCCCCTGATGTCAGTCCCATTCTACAACAGTGGCCCTATGCAATATTTGTCCTTTTGTGACTGAGGTATTTAACTCAGCATAATGGCATTTATTGCTCCTGGATGTACCTTACTTTGCTAATGAAAAAAAAATAAAATTGGAGGGTAGATTTTTTTTTACTGTAGTTTTAAGTGTGGAATGTTAGAGAGCAAAGCAGTCCATAAGCAAGGAGCAGGTGCACGTTCACCTGGCTCTTGTACGGTTTCTACTTTTTCATAACTTTATGGAAGACTCACAATTTCCTGTGTCTGTCCTTCCCTGACATAAAGTGTGAAGAAAAAAATGATCTGAAAATTGGATATAAAGTGAAGGTGAAGTGGAATATATCTTCAAGGTCACTCTGAAATTTTAACAACAACAACAACAAAAAATATCTTTCATTCTCTTGGAAAAAGACAGACTTTTATTTGACTTGGTACTCAGTATTTGAATTGACCCAAAACATTCTGAACTTACATGTTAATTTCTAATGGTCTATCTAACAGGAAAGACAACTCCAAAGACTAGTGTGGTTTTGCCTTGAAAGACATTCTACAGTTTTGTAGGTTGCCTGTTGATTGCCTGTCGTTGTGGTTGTGTACCACTGAGTCGGAACCAACCTATAGGTGACCCTCCGGCGCGTTATCAGAGGCAGTTAATTGCTTGGGAGGAGATTGCTCATCCTTTCCTCACAGAGCAGTTGGTAGACTTGAACCGTGTGCCTTTGAGATGGCAGCGCAGCTTCTTGCCTCTAGACCATCTCATTTTCACTCTTTAAAGATTCTGTTACTATATAGAAATATCCTATTCATTACGTACTCTTAGAACTAGTATTTTCAATATACCTTTTTCCTTATTACTAAATCAACTATGTTGTTGATACGTATTTATTCTATAAACTTAAATGAGAGTAGTAGTTTTCTACAGAGAAAGCTTTCAGATGTTTCCTATGTCTCTGAAAGTTGGACAATGACTAAGGATGACAGAAGAATCAATGCCTCTGAGCTGTGATGTTGATGAAGATTACTGATTATCCCACAAACTGCCAGAAAAATAGACAAGTCTGTCGAGGAGGAAGTACAACCAGAGTGTGCCTTAAAGGCAAAGAGGGTGAAACATTGTCATATATTTGGGGCATGGTGTCCAGAGGGGCCAGTTCTTGGAAAATGGCATTATATTGGGAAAAGTGAAGGGTCAGGGAAAGAGCGGAAGATCCTCCACCAGGTGGATCAATAAAGTGAGTGTAACAATGGGCTCGTGCATATCAGAGGTTGTAAAGACGCTACAGGAGAAGGCAGGACTCAGATCTGCTGTTCATACAAAGACACCTGCCAACAAGGAGAGAAAATGTTTTCTAGAAACAAGGAGAAATTGAAATCTGTGTCTCATTATAAGATATACTAATGGGGAAAGGGCATGCTCATTGAATGTGTGTGTCATGTTTATTTTACTATTGTAAAGTTACTATGTAATAGGCATTTGTTGAAGATGTTTAACAAAACACTTCCTCTGATTTTGGACAGTCTGCTGTTAAGGACCGCTCCAGAGTACTGAAGAGCAACGGTGTCTCTCTGGAGACTAAAGTGCACCTGACACAGACCATGGTCTTTGCAATCACTTGTTATGCGTTAGAGAGTTGGACAGGACTAGGGAGGACAGAAGGAGAATTGATGCCTTTGAGCTGTGGTGCTGGAGAAGAGTACTGAACGTACCATGGACTGCTAGGAAAACAAACAGATTCATCTTGGAGAGGATTAAACCAAGCTACTCCTTGGAGGCAAGGATTCTGAGGCTTTGTCTGACATACTTTGGACATGTTGCAAGGAGGAACCAGTTCTTGGAGAGGGATGGCATGCTTGGGAGGGTGAAAGGGACAGAACAGGAGAGGAAGACCCTCTATGAGGTGGATTGATTCAGTGACTGGGGTAATGGTGGTGGATGTGTCAAGAGACAATAAGATTGGCACAGGACAGAGCAGGCTTTAGGGCTTTTGTACATAGTGCCACCATGAGTCGGAGGCAACTCAATGACACATAACAACATGATCACATGACTCTGAAAGAGCCAATTCTAAATTTGTTTACCTGTTTTTGCTAAGTAACAGCCCCAAATCCAGTCACCCCAAGGTGGTTCTGCTTTAAATCAGGTGGAGTTCAGATGTGTGCCACCTTTTAGCCAAAGACTGCTTGGGACATCATTTTCACATGCTGAGCAAGAAAAGCCCAACATGCAAACAAATGACAGCACACGTGCTAACTGTCTACTGTCCAAAGCACAACATAGAAAGAAATTAACGGAAGGCCTGCAGAACCATATGGCCAAGAACGTGGATGCATCTACTGGAACAGGGAGGGAGTAGCCGAACCAACAGCAATCCTTGGAGGAAGAAGAGCCACTGTGGATCAGAATGCAGGACGGCTGGCATCTGGTCACAGACCTGACACGATGACAATGGCAGATGGTACGTTCAGATGACGCCCACTGCCCACTGTGAAGGCTTCAGTTGATGGCATCATAGATCTTAAAGATCTGCATTGCTATTTGGCAGGAAAAAAGTCACAATTTTCCAGAAAGATTCACAGATAAGTATGACTCTGATTTTAAGTCTAAGTACCCGCTATTACAGAAATCTCATAATGTGACAATATATCATACACCCTATGTTGTTCCCGTTCCAAGGAACTGTTTCAGTTGAATATTCGACATCCCCAAAATCACATCCTGAGGCTGTGGCATTAGGGGACAATTACATCCCATGCATGCTAAATATTACATAAAATTTCTGTGTGTTGATGCTGGGCCAAATGCTGAGTTTGGCTTACTTTTATGCTTCCTGAAATGTGAGAAATGAAAGCTGAAGTTCAATATCATTGAAATGACTATGTATGCCCCAGTGCCATCTAGAATAATCTTCCATTAAAACATCAGCAGCTCATAGACTGTGATAGATGATGCATTATGATTAAATTATATTTTACATAAAAAGCTTGATCCAAGTTTGAGAATGTTATTGTTTTTGCCATGTGCTATGAAGTTAGAACCAACTCATAGCTCACCCCCTGTTGGGTTTTCAGAGGCAGTAAATCACACAGAAGGTGACTGCCCATCTTTTTCACATGGAACAACAGGTAGATTGAAACTGCATGCCTTTGTGTGGGCAGTGTAGCCCCTTACCAGAGGGTCCCTTAACTTTGAGAATGTGCTTACATAATTGACAAAACCCATATATTTATCAGCTAATCGGCCATGCTCACCACTTTTCACCATACAGCCTACCCAATTATCCGTTTCCAAATACATAACTGGCCCCCATTATTTTAAAAATTTAAGTATCTAATGTAGTTGTCTGAAACACTTGCTGCAGAAAGTCAGGACTATAGTCTTCAATATGGATTGAAGATTAACATCAAGAAGACAAAGATTCTAACTACTGGGCCAACTGGCAGCAGCATGATAGAGGAGACTGAGGTTGTTAACAATGACAGCTTTCTCGGCTCCACAATCAACACTCTTAACACCAGCAGTCAGGAAATCAAAAGATGAATTGCATTGGGAAAATCTGCTGTCAAGGACCTCTCCAGAGTGCTAACAAGCAATGATGTCAGTCTAGAGACTAAAGTGCACCTAATCCAGGCCATGGTATTCACAATTGCTTGCTATCCTTCAGAGATTGGGAAAATGACTAAGGATGACATAAGAAGAATTTATGCCTTCAAATTGTGGTGCTCGAGAAGAGTCTTGAACATACCATGGACATCAAGAAAACAAAATAGTTCTGTCTTGGAGATAGTGAAACCAAGTTTCTCCTTGGAGGCTAGGATTTTGAAGTTCCACCTCATATACTTTGGGCACATGGCCAGGAGAGACCAGTCCTTGGAGAAGGACAACATGCTTGGAAGGGTGGAGGGACAGCACAGCAGAGGAAGAAGGCATCAATTCTTCTGTCTTCTTTGGTTATTATCCAGCTTTCTGATATGTAGCAAGTGAGTGTGAAGACCATCATCTGGATCAAGAACATCTCAACTTCAAGACTGACATCATCACTCTTCTGCACTCTGGAGAGGTTCCTGAGAACAGATTTTCCTAATGTAATTCATCTTTTCTATTTGCTGACTGCTGATGTCAAGAGTGTTGATTGTGAACCCAGAGGAAGTGGAAATTGTTAACAATCTCAATCACAACTGGTGACATGGGGTGATATAAATGCCACAATGATGAACTCAGTGACAATCATGAGAATGCTGTGGGGTCATGAGAATGATGTGGGAACATTTCACTCTTCTTTAAATAAAGTCACCATGAGTTAGCTTGAGGGAGCTGTTGGTCTACCTTTATAATAGGCAGGCATCGTGACTGATGTTCAGCCCTGAATTCTTTAAGTTATACATACAAAGGGATTTGCTCCATCTCTACAGCATCCTATTAAGGTTCAGATCTGGTTTGCAAAGGGTTCTGATGAGTCCTAGTCACCTTGATGGCACCTAACAACGACAACATAAAGTCACTTATTTAAGGTCAGAAATGGACTCAGTGGAATTGGTTTGGTTTGAGACTTTGGTTGGTGGCACAATGGTTGCCACCTTGGCTTGCTCACTGAAAGTCGAAGATCTCAACTCACAGCCACTTTACATGAAAAGAATGCACCAGTCTGCTCTGTAAAGGTGCCCACCCATGGAAACCCTCTACAGAAGTTCTACTTAATCCCACACGGCTGCTGTGAGTCCACAAAGATCCCATGACAGATTTGTTGGCTTTGGTGTATTTTTATTTGCCTCAGCCTTATGTTAGGATAGAGAGCCCTGATCACATAGCCCATAGCAAGTTGTACTGGTAACCTAAAGGCTGCCTGCCTTTAGTGGTTCAAATCCACCAGCATCTCCCTGTGAGGAAGGCAAGTAGCCGCCTACCATTATGATTTATAACCTTGGAAACGCAAAGGCAGGTTGTTATGAAGCTGAACCGACTCAAAAGCTGTGGGTTTGTTGTTACGTTACCCATGATATGTAAAAATACAAATTTAAAAAGACCAAGGCGGTGGAAATCCCAATGCCAAAAATTTACACTCTCTGCTAGCACTGATTCTAACTCATGTTGTTGGGTGCCACTGACCCGTCTACACCTCCTAGTCGTGAACAACAGATCTGAACCCAGCTCTCTCGTGTGTCATGCTCACAGCCACCCTAAAGTGAGTACAATTCGCCAGTAACATGTCCAAGGCTGTACGTCTTCATGGAAGCAATCGGCCTCCTTTCTCTGTGGAGCTCCTGGGGGAGGTCCAATCACAGCCTCTCAGCTAGCAGCCAGCACTTAACTGCTGCTCCACCAGAGCTCTTTCAGTGACTTATCAGGCTTTATACAGAAAGACATTATGATTGCCTCCTCTTATTTAGAAATACATGCTAGTACTTTAGCTGCCCTTGAAAATCACGTTTTATTGATTCAATAACTATTATGCAACGGCAGGGCAGGTAATCATCTTATTCCACTTGATGGGATGAACATAGCCATTTTTGCCCAGAAAAAGGCAGTGAAGTGCTCAATTAGAACCGTGTGATCAGAGCTAAAATCTGTCATTCAGAGAAGCTGCAGAGCCACTGCTCAGTGAGCGTGACCCCCCTGCGTTTTCTTTAGGCTGTGAGTCTAGAGACCACAGCTGACATGACCTCGGCACCAGCCAAAGAGAATGACCTGCCAGCCTTCCCCACTTCCTCTCTCGCAAGTTCATGTATTATTCTGAGGCACAATCCTATTTTTTTTTTTCAGCTACAAAATTCAGAACCCTGTCTCGGGCTCGTTTTCCTTTCTCAGGCAGCAATCTGATCGCAGGAAAGTGATCTGATGCGCTGTCCACCCTAAAAAGAAAGTATCTATCGTATCCACTTGGTGGGCGTGGTTTGGTAAACCAATTGCACGTTCTTCAAGTAAACACAGCTTCCTGGGCACCACTGAAGTGATAATAACTACCATCCACTGAGCATTTATTGGTACATGTCCTTTTCAAGGTTTTGAGCTACAGTTGTATTTAACAACAAGTAACAGAAAACCTATGCACAGCAGCTTTGAAAAAGTTGGAATTTAAACTTTTTATGCACCAAGAAGCACAAGGAAATGGGAGATTCATGATGCAATCAGGAACCTTACGCTTCTCCTATACTTGATTATTCTTACTTTTTTTTATTTATTATTTCATCTCATGCCTGCCACTGATATTGCAAGTTGGCTGTTCTCCATCTGAGTGGAAGTTACTGCGGCGATGCTCTTTTTGGGGAGAATGAAGAGTCGATAGTAACTTGTTTGAAATTGCAGACAACGTAAAGGAAGCAGAGTCAAGAAATGGTGACGTGTTTGAGACCACCCAACAGATCAGTCCTGAATGTATCTTAAATGTATCTGTCTTTGCCATTTAAGTGCCTGTTTGAGTAAATCTCCTTTTAGTTAAATATGGTTGAGTTTCTTGTCTTTTTGAAATAAAAGAGTCTTAATGGTTTCAAATCTCATCTTGCAAATGAAAAGAATGTGAAGGACTAGAGATCTCTTAGGGAGCTCTGGTAACTCAATGATAAGGAATTGAGGTGCCAACTTGAAGACATGAGATCAAATCTACCAACTGCTTCCTGGGAGAAAGATGAGTAATCTCCTCCCTACTGGGTGACTGCCTCTGAAAACCTGCTGGAGGGTCAGCTATGAGTCAGTTTTGACTCGGTAGAACACAACAACAGCAAATCGGTTATATGAGTGTGTTCATGTGTGTGCCCAAGTTTGCTTTTTGCAGTCACATAGTAAGAATTCTGAACTAGAATATGTCATTGTTGCTATTGTTGTGTACTGTCAAGTTGGAACTGACCTGTAGCTGAGTCTCTGGTGGGTTTTCAGAGGCAGTTAATGACTTGGGAGGAGATTGCCCTTCCTTCTCCTATGGCCTTGAACTGCATGCCTTTGGGATTGCAGTGCAGCTTCTTGCCACTCCTGTCTCCATACCTTTTCAACATGTATGCAGAGCAGATTATCCAAGAGGCTGGGCTCTATGAGGAGAATTGTGGC
>NW_006399841.1:7249006-7258192 GCF_000299155.1 Elephantulus edwardii | reverse complement strand
TCACAGAATCGATCCATCTCATCGGGGTCTTCCTCTCCTGAGCCGTCCCTCCACTCTGCCAAACATGATGTCCCTCTCCAAGGACCAGTCCCTCCTTGCAACATGCCCAAAGTATGTCAGACGAAGCTTCAAAATCCTTGACTCCAAGAAGCGTTCTGGCTTCACTTTCTCCAGGACAAACCTGTTTGTTCTCCTAGCAGTCTATGGTATATTCAGTACTCTTCTCCAGCACCACAGCTCAAAGGCATCAATTCTCTTTCTATCATCCCTATTCACTGTCCAACTCTCTGATGCATTAGCACGTATTTACGAAGACTGTAGCCTGGATCAGGTGCACCTTAGTCTCCAGCCTGACGTCATTGCTCTTCAGTACTCTTGAGAGGTCCCTCCCAGCTGACTTTCCCAATGCAATTTGTCTCTTGACTAGAATATGAGCCTGGCACAATTATAATGTCCAAAAATAGGATGATGGATAAATTATAAAATATTCACCATAGTAAATAAGTACAGCATTTAAAAAGGAAAGCTTATAGTTGCGTATAAATGAATCACAGAAACATGATATTGAGATTAAAAAGCAACAAGTAGAAGATTAAAAAGAGATAATGCTGTTATCTACACCTGAAAGCAAGCAAAATTGAACATCAGTTCACAAACAAAATCATGTCCCTTTGTATATATAATGTAAAAAAATAAGTGAGATACTTATAGAAACAAAAGTTAAGACAAGGGTGTGTCAGTGGGTGTGAAATGATGGAGTGAAGGGATGGGGGAGTTCCACAAGCAAATTCAAAGCACTGATAATCTTAAGCAGAGCTGCAGGTGCAGCGCAAGTGTGCAGCACATTATTACCCATAAATGATTTTATTTCTTTTCTGAATTTGCTGTTCTGTACAAGGCTGCGGCCCTTGTTGCTGAGTCAGTTCTGACCCGTATTGTTGCTGTTGTGTGTCACTGAGCCAGAACTGACCCTTAGCTGACCCTCCACGGGGTTTCCAGAGGCAGTTCTCATACAGGAGGCCCACGCTTCTCCTGTGGAGCAGTTGGTGGATTTAAACCCCAAAGCTTTAGGATTGCAGTGCAGCTTCTTACCACTAGGCCACCAGAGCTCGCACAGTGACTTGATTTGACAATCAATGTGGGTCACAGGATTTCTTAGACAATGGCCTTCACAGGAGCTCTGCTGGCTTCGCAATAAGAGTTGTACTGTTAATCGGAGGCAGGTGGATTTGAACCCATGCCTTTGGGATTACAGATATCATTAGATAGTTTATATACTGTGGATAGGGGTCTTTTGGCAGCTACCCACTTCCTAGACATGTTCTCCCCGTATACAGCTTTCTCATTTACCTATTGGTGTCTTTTATAAAAAAAAAAAAATCGGGTATGTGTGTGATTTTAGATTTTACATTTTATTCTAGGGTCCATTTTCAAGTATTTTTAGATACACCAGAATAATTAAACTGGTGAAAGTAATTGCCAAAATTTTGTAAAAGGAGATGATTCCACAGAAATTTGGGGCAGTTTTAGCAAATACATGAAAAGAGAGGTGACTTGCTCTATCAACAAGTAAAATATATTACAAAATCATGTTATAAGACATTAAGATAATACCTTACTCACCCATGAACAAAAAAATAGATCAATGAGACACTACAGCAAACCCAGAAATAGAATCAGAAATGTATTTATGGCTTTTAGTATGTGTGTTCCAACTATATTAGAGACTTTAATGGAAAAGTTAAAGTTCTGAAATGAAGTGGAAAATGTGAAATGTATGTGAAAATCTCTCTGAAATCTTAGGGTAGTAAAGACTTTCATATTTAACTTCCAAAAGGCATAAGCTACACAAGAAAAATGGACTGATTTTAGCATATAAAAGAGAATGAATTCTCTTATGAAGAACACAGATTTCTCTCAGGTTGGTAACAGGCTTGAAGAAGATAGTTAATTCACCCAAAAATCTCAGAAGGATAATATCTAGAAGTACCAAGAAATATTTGAATACTTAGGGAAAAGAAACACAAAAATGGACAGAACGTGAACAGGGATTTTTAAAATTGAAAAACACAAATGGCTTCGGGAAATACAGAGAGATGTTTAATCTCACTATTAATTAGATACATGCTTTTAAAATCCCAAGTCCCTGTTGGAAATAATAGAAAAACTGGATCTTATCAGACACATAGAAGTTATGGGGAAAGGGAATCATCAAACATACCAGATAGAAAAGTATAAACTCATTGAAAACCATGATGAGCAATATTGCATAATTAACTAGTGGATATTACCTAATACATCCAACCGAAATCCCCATGCAGTACACAAGCAGTTGTACAAGGATGCGTATTGCAGTCTTGTTTGTGAAAGTTTAATTCATCATTAAAGGAATGTTGTTGTTGTTCAGTGCCGTCAAGTCCTTGGTGACTCATAGCGACCCTATGAACTAAAGTCCTCGACACCTGCGTGATTTTCATCCTCTCTCCAGGTTCATAGGGTTTCTGGAGGCAAGCTATTTACGTAAGTGGATGCCACTCCTGCTTCCAACCTAATATATCCAACAGAAATTCCCATATAGTACACAAGGAGTTATGCACGGATGCTTATTGCAGCCTTGTTTGTGAAAGTATAATTCATCATTAAAAGGCTAGGTGAGCAAATGTGCTAAGTGCATCTGCTAGTATATAATCCAAGCTATGCAACAGTCAGAAGCAGTAAGCCACGTTGACAATATATACATCAATTGTTCGGTAAAACATCACAGAGTGGGAAATAGGAAGTACATGATTTATACTTCAGTTATTCTTCGGCAAATTCAAACAAACATATATACATATGTCTCTCTCTCACACACACACATACACACTACACATTTTTCAAAACTACACCTGTATCAAAACAAACATATTTTAGACGGCTAACAAGTTTATTTGTTGAATATACCGGTGGATCTAAAAAGTAAATAGTGCTAAAAGGAAAGTAAGAATTAAAAAAAAAAACAACAAAAACCCAAAAGGACAGTGTTTCACAAATGAAAATCAGTAGCATCTAGCAAATAATCAAACTCTTTAGTGACGAGTAGTCACTCTCTGTCTCTCTGTCTCTCTCCCTCCCTCTCTCTAAAACACACACACACACCTCTCTCTCTAATACAAATACACACCCACACACATCATTCCTTGGGTGTTAGCTGTTGTTATTAGGTGCCATCAATCCAGCTCCTACTCATAGTGCTTGTATAACAGAATGACACTCTGTCAGGCCCGGCTGAGCCCTGCACTGTCCTCCCATCTCTGCTGTGCTTAGATTCACTCTTGAGGTCACAGTGTCAGACTTCTCATTGAGGGTCTTCCCCTTTTTCTCTCTGATCCCGGACTTTACCTAGCCTGATGGGTTACTCCAGGGATTGGATCTTTCTGATAACGTGCCCAAAGTGTGTGAGATGAAGCCCCACTATCCTTGTTTCTAAGGACGTTCTGGGTGTACTTTTTCCAAAACAAAGTTGTTTGTTCTTTTGGCAGTCCATTTTATTAAATATTCTTTGCTAACACAATTCAAAGATATTTTTTCTTGTTATACATTGTCTAACTTTCACTGGCATAAGGTGATCAAAATAAGATACCTTGGGTTAGAACCACATTGTTTTTCAAAGTGATATTCTTGTTACTTGACACTTTAAAGAGATCCTACGCAGCAGGTACGTCCATCGCAATTGTTGTTCTTGCTGTTGTTAGGTGCTGTTGCGTCAACTATAACTCATAGCAACTCTATGAACAATAGTTCTGAAGTTTTCCTTATCATGTTCCATCCTCATAACCTCCTTTGTGCTCTAGTCCATTGTTCCAGTCATTGTGTTAAGACCTCTTGTTAAAAGGTATTTTCTTTTTTTGCTGATCCTCTACTTAACCCAACACAGTGCCTCTTTTTTCCAAAGATGGAACCCCTTGACAACATGACCAAAGATGTGAGAAGTTTCACCATTCTTGCCTCTTATCAAGTCCTCTGGGAAACAGCCAAAGCAGTAATCAGAGGTCAATTTATTTCAATAAGCAAACACATCAAAAGGTAGGAAAACTTGACCATCAACTCTCTAATTCAACAGTTCCAATAAATTGAAAAAGAACAGCAAGAAAACTTGACATCTTCTGAAAAAGCTGAAATTATAAAACTTAGAGCAGAAATAAATGAAATAGAAAACCGAGAAACAATTGAAACCATCAACAAAACTAGGAGTTGGTTCTTTGAAAAGGTCAATAAAGTCAACAAACCACTAGCGAAACTAACCAAAAAAAAAGAAGAAGGAAAAGACAGAAATTCTGATTCCTTAAAGATTGCACCCAAGAAAACCATGCGGAGCTTTTCTACTTGTCACATATGGTCACCATGAGACGGAATTAACTATTCAAGCCCACAATCATACACATGAAAGTTTTGATATTAACTTGTTCTCCTTGATCACATTAGTTTGGTGTGACTTATACCAATAATTTCTAAATTCTCCAAATTACCTCTCTAGGATGAAGCAGTCCATGGTATATTCAAGAGTTTTCTCCAGCACCTCAGCTCAAAGGTATCAGTTCACTTTCTATCATGCCTATTCATTGTCCAGCTCTCTGATGCATAGCAATTGTGAAGACTATGGCCCAGACCAGGTGCACCTTTGTCTCCAGACTGATATCGTTGCTCTTCAGTACTCTGGTACTCTTCAATACTCTGGCAGGTCCCTGATAGCCAACTTACCCAATGCAATTTGTCTTTAGATTTCCTGGCTGCTGGTACCAAGAGGATTCACGATGGAGTCAAGCAAACTAAAGCTGTTAACAATCTCAATCTCTTCACTATCTATGCTTTGGGCATTTTGTAAGGAAGGACCAGTCCCTGGAGAGGGACATCATGCTTGGGAGGGTGGAGGGACATAGAAAGAGAGGACAACCATCAATGAGATAGCTTGATTCAGTAACTGAGGTAATGAGAGTAGGTGTGTCAAAGACGGTAAAGTTGGCACAGGATATAGCAGGTTTCAGGGCTATTGTACACAGGGTCACTATGAGTCAGAAGTGACTTGACAGCACATAACAACAAAACAACTCCAAATTTCCACATTTTGAAAATTTCTCTGTATTTTCCAGAATCTCTGAGTTTATGAATGCTCAGAGGGGTGGTTTACAGCAAACTTTAAAAATTACAGCTAGGATCTCTTTTTTGAAAATCAGTTCCTATGCTTCCCAGCTTTATTTTTTTAATATCTCTGCCATTTTTCAAGTATTCTCAGAGGTAACAGCTATAATATTCTTAAAATCATAATTACAGAATAAAACATACAAGTTCTTTCAGGATCCTACTCTACAGTCTGATTGTGCTTAAATGGTTAAATGTTATTCAGATAAAGTGACTTTAAACAAAGTAGCTTTGTGATTTTTTTATTAGCTCATTAATGTTTTATATATTTTAATACTTAAGGTATTGATTATTCATGATAGCCCTTTATGAAGGGCTTCAGTGATTTAAAACAATACATAAAATTATAAACATAACATGCAGGCTGAAGCAGCAAGAGAGCGTGGAACCTACAAGCCAAATATTCAGCTGACTATATTTGAAAAGAATTTACATGATGAAATAATGGATAAGAATCAGAAATGTGAATTCCAGTTCCAAATTGTCCACTAATGACCTTCGTCTGTAAAATGGCACATTATTTGTCAGGATCGAATGAGATAATGAAAGTGAACTGTCCCTGTAAACTCCAGAGTAAAAAAATAAATGGATATTTTAATTTTTATTTCTAAAATTGAGCCCAAAGAAATGGAAAGGCTATATTAGCTAAAATGCTTTTGGTTATATAGAAGAAGCAATCCAATTTAAACTGGCCTAAGTTATAAAAAGAATTTATTAGCTCAATGTGGGCAAAAAAAAAGACCTACAGGGAGGTTGGATACATGGGCTCAGACAGTGTAGAGAGGGCCACCTTTCTCTCCCTCCACTTTTCAGCTCCTCACCAAGTTGCCCGCCTTCATGGTCACATATCTGGCAATAGTAATCCCTGGCTACATGTTTCTTAGAACAAATATGGAAGAAATTAGGTGTGAAATCCTGAGAGTTGAAATAAAATCCTGGAAATTAAGTGTCTTTGGCTCTGACCAGCTAGCTCTGGAGCTTGTTTCTGTCTGCATGTGTGGCCAAGACCATGCCCACCTGCTTAAGCTGGTCAGGAATCACATCCAAGGTGGTTGCACAACTGTGGCGCTGTTGTTAGGTGCTGGCAAGGCAACTACGACTCATAACAACCCTCTGAGCAACAGATCTGAACCCCGTCCCCACCCCGTGTCATTCTCACGCTCACTGTCAAGCTCAAGTCCACTTGGGAGTCTGTGCAAAACCATCTCATGGAGGGTTTTCCTACAACTGTAGGAGGCGGTAATCATAACTCTCAGAGAAATAGATGCTAGAGAGAATCAGCACACATGAAATCCCCAGACAGTGCATGCAATATATCTAAACTGAATAATGGTACCAGATAGAATTATAGATGAGATTGAAATTTATGCATCATCCATTATCATGTGTAATCAATAAGTGACTTAATATCTTGGGTTGGGAGTTAACATTCATGCCTAGAAATTCTTTGAATTCTTAACCACACAACTCCCACAAAAGATCCTAAATACCACCAACTAGTAATTTTCCTTATCCCCAAACCTCCTTATCCTCAAATTTTGTAAACATTCCACCTCATCTTGATTTCCCAACTCAGCAACTCAAGAATCATCCACTCCAATGCCTGCTATGTTCTAAGCCCTTTTCCTCTGACACTTTACAACAGTGAGGCTTTTCTCTACATTTCTGAGTTGGACAAATCTGGCAAATGTTGCGTATATTTCAATCCACACTCATATGGCTGTTTAGATCATTTGACTTTACTAAATCCTCCTTTTGCCTCTATCCATTTAAGGGTCTGTGACCAAAACCATCATTTCCTTCATCCCATCTGGTTCATCTCAATCTCCTTTACTTATTCTTTTGTTTTATCCAATAAACGCTGGTATTTCTGGCCTCACTTCATGCTCCCATTCTGTTTTTATTCCAAGCTCTCACTCACTCCTACTGTCACTTCTCTGTTGACGGCTCCCACACAAAAACCTACCCCTATGACTGTCAGTGAGATAGACTGACACAGAAGCTACAGCAATGAGGTCAAGTACATCAGAGATGAGAAGGATAACACGGGATGGGACAGGGTTCAGTCAGTGGTCCACAGGGTGGCTATGAGGTGTACACGATTGGACATTACTAAACAACAACAACAACAACAACAACAACAACTCCTTCACACATTCAACTTCCCACCTCAACTCTCATTGCCATTGAATGGAAATCTACCCAAAGTTGTCCCATGAGTGGGTTTTCAGAGTCTTTAAATTACATGAGAGGAGACTTCTCATCTTTTACCCATGGAGCTGCTGGTGGATTTGAACCCCCAAAGGGGTGCAGCTTTCAGGTTAGCAGTACAGCTCCATAGGGGGTTTGGCACCAGAGATCCCTAACTACTAGGAATGCTCCCTTATGCCTCCACAAGTTGCCTCAAACTCAAACATCCCAGAGGTGTGTGGTTCGAATCTACCACATGCTCTGTTGGAGAAGGAGGGACAATCTCCTCCTGTACCAGTCAGATCTGATTTGACAGTACACACACACAAAAATAATAATTTTTAAAAAAAACGGCCAAAAATCAAACAACAAAGTGGACTTTGAGAAAATTATTATAACCATCAACGTACACATATCTCAAAACTGGCTGCTGTCTGGGGAAACGGTTCTACCAAACTATGCTATTTAGGTAAAGCTGCTTTATCTAAAGCAGCTTTGTGATTTTATTGTATTGGCTCATTAATATTTGATGCAGTTTAATCCTTAAGGTATTGATTATTCACAAAAGGCAAAACTTAATAAAGGGCTTCAGTGATTTCAAACAATATATAAAATTGTAAGCATAACTTGGGTGGAGAAGTGGAGGGAGCAATAGAAACTAAGAAACTTCAGTGCTATTCTCAGGCTCTCCCTCCCCTTCACTTCCCACGTCACTGAGCGACCTATTTTTATCTTTGAAATTCTTGCCAACATCTTCTGGTGGCCCCTGGTGTGAGCCTAACTATCGTCCTGGATTCTTCCTCTAAGCGTCTCTCTGTGTTCATTTTGGGTGTCATCCAGTCAAGGTGGGGAAAATTTAAATGTGAGGGGGGGAGGAGGAACCTAGTGCTATCACTCTCCTACTTAAAACTAGCCCACAGTTCCCCATTAGAAAGGTGAGAAATTTGAAACTTCACCTAGAAGGGATGCCGTGTGATATAGTGAACAGCATACTCGACAACCTCATTTATATCTGTGAGTGTGATAAAATATTAAAGTGGATTTGATCAAGGTTCAATTCCATCCTACTCCTTGTACTCTTACTCCTCAGTCACTGACTGTGACATTGTACGATACTCTGCATTTAGGACAGTTGTAACAAAGCTACTACTACTTAATTACCTTCTGCATGAATGATATAATGGTGTACACACTTGGCAGTAACCAGCTTCAAGCTGTGAGGCAAGCACATGCTGGTGGTGTTGGTTAACACTATGTGTCACCTCGGCTAGGTCACGATTCTCAGTAAGGGTTGTGTGATGCTGAAACACAGCAGTTGCGTAATGCAATAATTTGGTAGTTATGTGGCAATGTGGTCATCCTTCCTTTTGTGATCTAATGTAATCAATCTCCATTTTCACAACATGCCTATTTTTCGCCCCCATAATGACCTAATTTTTGGAACCTAAGCACATAGATAAGTGAGAAGTATACATGTTTATATGATATCTATGGCATCTGTGTAATAACATGTGAAGTATCACCATGCTATATTCGTTATCACCCTTATTGATCCATTACCTGTCGAAAGTAAGTATCATACTATCCCCATTGTGTAGAAAATGAAACTGTAGGGAAGAAAGATTTCATAGCTTCCTAAAGATCACATAAGTAGCAAAGTAGGCAAATAAAACTATTGTAACTCAATAATTCTTGTCTTTAACCATCCACGAAGGAGCTATACTTGTTCACCTGGAATCCATTAGCCTATCCGGGACTAAGCCAAACAGTGCATTGAAACTACTATATATATATATGTGTGTGTGTGTGTGTGTGTGT
>NW_006399841.1:7238795-7248880 GCF_000299155.1 Elephantulus edwardii | reverse complement strand
AAGATTAAATTTTTTTAAAAAAAGTTAAGCTAAAATGAGTCTCTCTCACGTGTTCTCTCTCTCTCTCTCACACACACACACCCACCCCAGATCACAAAAGACAAACAAAACAAGAACTTGTTACATGAGTCCAATTTCCACAGGCTGTACAGTAAGTTCTAGAAATGAATTGTGGGAAGCTCTAGACATTATAGGATTTTGAATTCATATCTGTAACTATAATGGGCTTATTTAGAAATCCATCTCTTCTTTTCCTTTGTTAGTTAATCTTCCTTCGAATAGAATACAGACATAGTATGGCCAAGACAAGATTGCTCTCTCCACACAGTTGGGAAGAACAAAAGAAGCCCTTTAGCACAAAAGTAAAATGTGCCTTTGGACATGTGAGCAAGCGACAATAGCTGACCTTTGACAAAGGGCTCAAATGCAAAGAATCCAAGTGTGACCCACTGAGAAGTTCCTCCGATAATGCCTTTGCAGACCCCCAGCATTCTGCGTGAAAGGCTGAATCATGCAGGGTTCTTCTAGGTAGCTCTTCCTCAGATGAAGTGGTTGTCTTCTCCAGGCCTGAATATTCGCAAACTGCCTTTCTTGCCTTGATTAATGAGTCTCTCCATGAGCTGGTCTCAGTGATGACATGACAAAGCTTCTCTGTCACCCTGTGTTAACAGTACAGCAGGACCATTAGCTCCTGGCAAACCTCCCGAAGTTGCTCCGAAGGCTTAGAGGAATGCTAATGAAATGTAAAGCATTCATCAAATATGGAACACAATAGATTTTTCAAAGTTCATGCTCAGTATTTCCACATAATATACACCATCCCTCATTAAGAAAGATGGCATTTCGCTTGCCTTGGAACAAAATCTTTTTGAATTGTCTTCTTTATCTTTTTTCGTATTTTTGAACTTTTACGTTAAGAGCACGAACTCTTACAATAAAGAGAAAAGAATCTGTAAGTATTCTTTTTACAAAAATTTTTAAATTCTGTGAAAGGAATCATGCTCAGTAAAGAAGCAGGTCAGTGAGGAAGAAGACCTTCAGTAAAATGGATTGAAGAGTGACTGCAACAATGGGCTCAAGTAAAAATAATTTGTAATAGATTGTAAGAATAATACGGGTTTGGAAGTGTTCTGTTCTGTTGCCAACAGGGTGGTTATGAAGAAGCTTTGGTGGCCTAGTGGTAAGACACTGCCCTGCAATCCCAAAGGAATGCAATTCAAGTCCACCAGCTGTTCCACAGGAGAAGGATGGACAATCTCCTCCCGTGGACTTACTGGCTCCGGAAACCTCCTGGAGGGTGAGCTGCGAGTCAGTTCTAACTTGAAAGCACACAACAACATGAAGTGAGTCAATCTGATGGCACTTAACCACAAAGTCATAGATTCGTGTAGGTACTCAAGTATCTCATTATCAGGATCAACAGAAATGTTTATTAAAACACAGCCCTGCTGAATCAGAATTCCTTGTGCTGCTGCATCTTATACCTGGGTAGCTATTTTCTAACACTATAGATGTTTATGTCAAGACTTCTTACTTACAGAGACACAGTCGATTACACACTGAGTACATGTCTCAGCTTCCTCTTCTTGAGAGCACCCACATTTGACTTGATTTTAGGAAGCCTGTCTTCTGCCTCGCAGTCCATATCTTTCTCAGAGGTGGTTTTGCTTTCTCCTTGTCCTAGTAGTAGTCTTTGATTGGTTTAAGCCAAATACAAGGGAAGAGTGAGCATGTGAGGGGCACAATTTATTTAAGGACTTGGCTCAGAATGCCAGCTCAGAATGTAAGGAAAGAAACTTCCTGTATCTCACCAGGACTGAACGAGAAAACCTCCAGTCCTAATGACTTTGGCAGCCTTGGGAGAAAACACCATGGAAACAAAGATGGAGAGACGAAAAGAAACTGAGGCTTTGATGCTTCTCAATCAACCAACCATGGAGTTTGTGTTGCCTCTTGCTGCATAGGGACATGGAACAATAAATCCTCTTCTTTGAAAAGGTCAATTATAATTAGATTGTTTCTTGCAAATACGCCATTTAAGCTGATGAACAACTCTTATAGTTCTCAGTTCCAGTTGCAACAACAGCGTCCCAAATGCTTTAATTTAGTCCAGCACTTGATTGGAACACCTAGGATAAAACTCTAATTAACTCCAAAGGAATCAAAATAACAGTTACTTTAAAGAAGAAAAAAAACCCAAAAAACAAAAACACCACAGAAAACAACCAAAAAACCCTAGCTTGATGGAATACAATTAATTTCTTTCTCTTCATCAGGGAGCATGACCACTGTTCTCAGGTGCTAGTCTGTCAGTTCCTAGTCATGGCACCCCTATGCACAACAGAGCAAACACTTGCCAAACTATGCCATTCTTGATGTGTTTGAGCCCATTGCTTCAGCCAATGTGTCATGATATCTCATTGAGGGCTTGTCTCTCTTTTTTTGCTAACCTTACCATGCTTGGGAGCATGGAGAGACAGCGCAGGAGAGGAAGACCCTCTTTGAGGTGGATTGATTGAGTGACTCGGGTAACGGGGGTAGGTGTGTCAGAGATATTAAAGTTGTCACAGGATAGAGCAGGGTTTAGGGCTATTGTACATAGGATTGCTATGAATTGCAGGCAACTCGACGGCACATAACAACAATACCACCACTTTGCCAAGTACAACATTCTCCAGGGCCTTTCTCCTCCTTGATACCAATGTTCAAAGTACTTGAGATGCACTCTTGACATCTTCACTTTTGGGTGTACTATTTCCAAGGAACATTCTGGTTCTACTTCTTTGAAGGCAGATTTGTTCTGGCAGTCCATGGTATACTCAATATTCTTCTCCAACATCTTGATTCAAATGCAGCATTTCTATTTTCATCTTCCTTGCTCAAGTTTTGCGTGCATATGAGGAGTTGAAAATGCAAGGGCTTGGGTAAAGTGGACATTAGTCATCAAAATGACATCTTTGCTTTCACTTAACTCTTAAAAAGGCATTTTTGCATCAGATTTGCAGAATGTTATATGCTATTTTGTTCTCCTGACTACTATTTCCATAAGTCTTGTGGATCCAAGATCCTTGACAACCTTTTTCTGTTTGTCATGGTGTTGTTTATTCACCCAGTTATGAGGATGTTTTTTATGGTGATGTGCAATCTATGCTGAAGGCTACAATTTTTTAAATGTTACCAGTACATGGTTGAATTCCTCTTCACTTTCCACAGGTTGAGGTTGCATCAGCTGCATATTGTAAGTTATTAAACAAGTCCTCCTCCAATCTTGATGCCACATTCTTCTTCTTCATACAGTCCAGCTTCTCGGACTACTTGCTCAGCATACAGATTGAACTATCTCAACTGATATTTAGTCAGTTCATGGAGCCTTGTTTTTTGTTGTTGTTATTTGTGGGTTTTTGGGGGGTTTGTTTGTTGTTGGGGTTTTTTTTTCCAATTAATTACAAGCCCCTTGGATTTCTTCCTTCAAGAACAATGATTTTGCATCATACACTACCTCCTGACATGGTTGGAAGCCAACCACTTCTTTTTGGAACAGTGATTCTATATTTCTTTTTTCTTTGGGTGATGTTTACTGCATCATTCAATAGTTTGACTAAAGAATTCTTCACTATTGAAACTTGAGGTCTGAAATTTTTCTTCAGTTGTTTCAGCTTGAGAAATGCTGAAAATGTTCTTCCCTTTGATTTTTCTAATTTTACATCTTTGTACTTTTCATAATAACTTTTTATGTAGTTTTTGCAAGTGACCCTTTTAAGTCTTCTTTTGGCTCTTCTACTGTGTCCTTTCTTTCTTTTACTTACTTCCGTTACTCTACATCCTAGATCAAGTTTCCGAGTCTTTTCTGACATCCATTTTAGTCTGTCTGTCTTTCTTTTTCATGCTTTAACTTTTGCTTTCTTCATATATGATGGATGTCCTTAATATCATTCCACCACTCATCTGGACTTTGGTCAATAATGTTCAATAAGTCAATCTATTCTTGAGATAGTCTCTAACTGCAGGTCAGACAAACTCAAAGTCATACTTGGGTTCTCTCTTTCTTGTTTTCATTTTCTCTGTTTCTGCTTTAAATCATGTATGAGTAATTGGTCTTTCCCAACAACAACCCCTCATCTTGTTCCAAGTAATGTTACTCAGCTTCTCTCTCATCTCTTGGTACAGATGAGATCAATTTTATTGCTGTATATTCTATGAGCTTGGAGAAATGATGCAAGTTTTTTGTTCAAGACTTTTGTTCACAGGGTTGCTATGGGTCATCTACGACTCCACAACACTTAACAACTACTATAATAATATATTCCATCCAGTGAGGTCTACATGTATTTTTCTGTTTATACTATTGAGAAAAAAAGTTATTTTCAGTAATATGGGGTTAGTATTATAAAATTTTTTATCAATAATTTGATAATTTTTAAAATGTGTATTTTTATACTAGTTAAGAAATTATAATACAGTTACAAAATGAAATATTACACAGCACACAGATATTGCAAAATCCTATCATGCAAGTTTCTAGGTCGTTTCTATCACTAAGACTGTATTTTCCAGCTACTAATCATTCTTTGTTTTTAACTTTTACATTCCAATATCAGTAATTACGGATCCATCTCGATTGCTCATGTGATCAATTTCAGACTATAGAAGTTGGTAAAAGTGTCTTGTTCATCTTCAGATATAATGATTGGTGCAAAAGTTTGAGTAATGGTCATATTAACTGCTATTCCTTATAGGTGTATTGTTCTTTTTCACAATTAATTCAACATTATTCTTCTTAAGTTTGCCTTTCTATCGAATTGTAGTTATTAGGTGCTATCGAGTACGACTCTTAGAGACCCTGTGAACAACAGATCTGAGCCCTTTCCTATCTCCTGCCATCCTCACACTTCCTGACACATTAGAGACCATTGCTGCAGTCACTATCTCAATCCAACTGATCAAAGGTCTTCTTCTCTACCGACCCTCTACCCTTCCAAGTATTATGTCCCTCTTATTATTAGCTCCTTCTAGCAACATATCCAAACTATTTGAGGTGAAACCTCACCATCTTTGTCTCCAAAGAGCTCTCTGGCTGAACTTTCTCCAAGACTTATTTGTTTATTCTTTGGGCAGTCCATGGGATATTCAGCACTTTTCTCCAACAACACAGCTCAAAGGCATCAATCTTCTTCTGTTATCCTTATTTATTGTCCAGCTCGTATATGCATAGTAAGTATCAGAAAGACCATGTCCTGACACAGATGTGCCTTAATTCTTGAATTGACATAATTATTCCTCAATAATTTGGAGAGGTCCTTACTATAAACTTTCTCAGAGCAATATGTCTCCTGATTTCTTGACCGCTAGTACCAACAGTGTGGTGTTAATTGTGAATTCCAGTAAGATGAAGTTATTGACAGTTTCAATCGTTTCTCCATCTATCACAATGCTGGATTGGAGGAAGACTCATCATCAATAACCTGCATTATGCAGATGACACAACCTTGCTTGTTAAAAGTGAGGAAGACTTGAAGCACCTGTTGCAGAAGATCAAGATGGATTGCATCTCAATGTCAAGAAAACACAGATTCTTACCACTGTGCCTACAGACAGCATTGTGATAGATGAATAAAAGATTGAAACTGTCAACAACTTCATCTTACTTGGATCCACAATTAACACCACACCGTTGGTACCAGCAGTCAGGAAATTAGGAGACATATTGTACTGGGAGCCCACAATCAACACTCTTGGCACCAGCAGCCAGGAAATTAAAAGATGTATTGCGATGGGAAAGTCTGCTGTTAGGGACTTCTCTAAAGTACTGAAGAGCAACAGTTTGTTTCTGGAGACTAAGGTGTGTCGGGTACAGGCCATGGTCTTTGCAATCACTTGTTATGCATCAGAGAGCTGGACAATGACCAGGGAGGATAGAAGGAGAATTGATACTTTTGAAGTTTGGTGTTGGAGAAGATTGTTGACGGTACCATGGACTGCTAAGAAAACAAACAGATTCATCCTGGAGAGGGTTAAACTGGGCTGCTCCTTGGAGGCAAGGATTCTGAAACTTCGTCTGACATACTTTGGTCATGTTGTAAAGAGGGACAGGTCCTTGGAGAAGGACAACATGCTTGGGAGGGTGGAGGGCAGGCACCAGAGGGGAAGGCCCTCTGGAAGATGTACTGATTCGGTGACTGGGGCAATCGGGATGAGTGTGTCAGAGACAATGAGATTGGCACAGGACAGAGCAGAATTTAGAGCTGTTGTATATAGGGTCACTATGAGTCGCAAGCGACTTGACGGCACATAACAACAACAACATTGCACTGGGGAAGTCTGCAGTTAGGGACCTCTCCAAATTATTGAGAACTAATGAGTTTGTAGACTAAGCAGCATCTGATTCAGATCGTGGTCTTTCCAATACTTGCTGTGCGTCTGAGAGCTGGACAATGCATAAGGGTGACAAAACTAATTGACGCCTTTGGGCTGCATGTTGCAGAGCACTGAACATCATCCCACGGACGGTCAAGAGAACAAACAAATGTGTCTTGGAAAGAGTGCAGCTGGCATGCTCTTTGGAGGCAAAGATGAAAAAACTTTGCCTCCCATACTTTGTGCATGTTGCTTGGAAGGGCTGTTCCCAGGAGAGGGATACGATGCTCAGAAAAGTCAAGGGTCCGCAAAGCAAAGACCCTGGACCAGGTGTATTGACACATTGACTGCTGCAATGGGCTTTAATGTGTCAGGAAGTGTGAAGATGGCACAGGATAAGAAAAGGTTCGGATCTGCTGTTCATGGAATCCCTATGGATTATATTTGACTCAACAGCACCTAACAACAACTTAATTGTCCCTAGTATATCCTATTCTCTCTGATTTTACCTCTATGCACAACCATTTTGGATTGCTCCTTTATTTAAACAATATAGTTTTGTAGTTTGCTTTCACTCTAAATATTGACTTTCAAATATTTCTCTTCCATCTGTCATGAGCTGGTCTCACCTTCCAGAAGGCTAGGACGCCTAGACCCTAGGGCACCTTCTGTTCAAGAGGAGCTGGAAGTACAAGAGATTAAAAATTCCAGTATCTGTTTACGAATGATAAGATAATTGAGTTGAAGATTGCTTACATCTTTATCAAAATAAAGGTTTAAGAGTCTAGAAGACATTGTCCTTATTCTTGAGGTGTTTACTAGCCTAAGACTGAAAAAGATTCTCGAAATTAGAGGGCACAATAATCAACATTTTCAAAGAGCATATTTTTTTCTTCACAATCAGCTACTTCTCTCCACCAAACGAACATTATCAAGCCTACTTAATGTTTACTAGAAAGAAGACACTTAGCCTTTTCAGGTTTATTTTCAGAATGTAGACACAGGTAGTTGTTATGTGCCGTTGAGTCACCTGCAACTCATAGTGACTCTATGTACAACACCCCTAAACCCTGCTCTATCCTGTGCCAATCTCACTGTCTCTGACCCACCTACTCTCATTACCCCAGTCACTGAATCAATTAATCTCATCGAGGGTCTTCCTCTCCTGAGCTGTCCCTCCACCCTCCCAAGCGTGTTGTCCTTCTTCAAGGACTGGTCCCTGCTTGCAATATGTCCAAAGTATGTCAGACAGAGTTTCAGAATCCTTGCCTCCAAGGAGCAGCCCAACTTCACCCTCTCCAGGACAAACCTGTTCATTCTCTTAGAAGTCTATGGTATATTCAACACTCTTCTCCAACACCACAGCTCAAAGGTATCAATTCTCCATCTATCATCCCTAGTCATTATCCAGCTCTCTGATGCATAACAAATGATTGCAAAGACCGTGGCATGTATCAGGCACACCTTAGTCTCTAGCCTGACATTGTTGCTCTTCAGTACTTCAGAGAGATCTCTAATGGCAGACTTCTAGTTAATATAAAAAGATCCAGAATATAAAACCCCATAATACATCTTTCCTAAGTAACTTCCATCTGTAGTCACATCATCAACACAAACAAACCTTTGCATGCCGTATAAGACCACCAGAGGCTTGTTTATTCTCTAACGCTGCCGTCTCATTTCTCACCGTGTCTATCCTATATTCACATTCCAAACTAATCAAACAACAATTCCTGTGTGTCATTAATTTCATTTGCCTTCCTTTCTATTTTCTATAGCTAACATACCCTTACCCAAATAAATAAAAATTAGAAAGAACTCTATTTTCCATCAAATATAGAGTAAATAATAACGCGAGCAAAAGAATACTACTCAATTTAAAAGAGCAACCTCTTGCTACACATTAACATGGGCGAATCTTACGCAGGCAATAAAGAGCAAAAGAAGACAGACATAAAAAACAGGCCGTGTATGCTTACACTTATGGACTACTGGTGGCCTAGTGGTAAAGAGCTGTACTGTCAGTCCAAAGGCACATGGTTCAAATCCACCAGTTGCTCCATAGGGGAAAGGTGTGCAGTCTCCTCCCATGTGACAGACTGCCTCTAGAATGCCACTGGAGGGTCAGCAATGGCTCAGGGCCAACTCAACGGTGCATAACAACACCAGCCTGCCTACATTTATATCAAGTTCAGCACCAGCCAAATCAAATCAAGGGTATTAGTCAGAATCAGGATTTCTTCCCGTGCTCTAGTTTTAGTCTAGCTTCTCGTCTACTATCCATCCAGCTGAACACAATGAAATCCTAGACCTCAGGTGGTAAAATTTTAAAAGTAGGTACATGTAACGTATGTTTATCTAAAAATATATTAATATTGCTGCCTATTTAATTGTTGTTGTTGTTAAGTGCCATAGAGCCGTAGACGACTCAGAGCAACCTCATGAATGAAAGACCTGAGCACTGTTCATAGAGCTTCTGGAAGCAAGTAATTTCCAAAGTGGATGCCACTCCTGCTTCCAAGCCTGTTTTAATTGGGAAGATCCACCAAACAGTGTCCACCATGGGCAACCATTATCTCATTGGACACATCAGTGTCACAGTGTTTAGCATCACAGCAACCACCAGTTACCTCTGTCCAGCAATACAAAGACCAGTGCTATACCACATAGAAGAATGTTTGACAAAAAACAATTTAAAGCAGGCCTGAGAGCCACAGATTAAAATCACCCACCTTTGGTTTGGTAGCATCACTTTCCGTCCACTAAGCCAACGTAGGTCTCTCTATGGTGTCGTTATTATTATTGTTAAGTGCCTATTTAATTATATCCTTTAAAATGTATGATTTAGCAAGAAATGAGGAAATTATTGTTATATGAAAGTCAAGATTGGGAGAATAAGAAGACACTTAGAAAGAGGTGAAAGTTTAGATTGGAGAGGGAGACATTCTTGCCACTGCTTCTAAACCTTTACTGTCAAAGCCAGGGCTGGTGGCTAGAACTTCCTCTCCAGTGAATTCTCCATTTCAAAAAGAATCCTAAAATAAGGGGATTAACTCAAAGTTCTATTTGCTTTACAATGAACAAAAAGAAAGAGAGATTTTTCTTATATTTCTATTATTTGGCCCTAAATAAACTTAGAAAAAGTAAAATGATACGGCGAACTAAACAACATAGTTGCTTCCAGATACTGTTTATTAACAGACAGATTAAGGAGAATCCAAAAGCTGATCTAAGACAGGTTGATAAGCAATGCTCCTCCATCTAAACGCAGAGACCCTGGTAGACTTTACCACTTCATTCACGTTGCTGTGGGTCGGGCTTCTACTGTGTTTATGAACTGAGTCATAGCCTACAAAATATGTCAAAATTGGATGGTAAGAAATAATCTCTATTCCAAATGTTGACAACACAGAAGCCAAGAAACACATATTTAAAATACTCTCATTCATTGCTCATTCACATTAAGACCAGCAGCCTAGAAACTATGCAGATGTTACTAGTACTACTTGATACTATTTCTATCAGCAGTCAAAAATCAAAAGTAGCATTGCATTAGGCAAATCTGCTGTAAAAAATCTCTTTACTCGTGCAGTATTATTCAAAATGGGTGACCCTGGAGGACATTATGCTGAGTGAGGTATTTCAGTCACAAAGGGACAAATGCTATATGGTGCCACTGTTGTAGAATGAGGCTGGCATTGGGGTGCGGGTAAGGCTGAGAAAAACTGGAT
>NW_006399841.1:7213731-7238445 GCF_000299155.1 Elephantulus edwardii | reverse complement strand
CCAAAATCTCTGTAGATGTTTATTGAATTGAAAAATAAATAAATTAAAATATTTTTTGAAAATCTCTTTAAAGTGCTGAAGAGCAGGGGTGTCAGTTTAAGGACTAAGGTGTGCTTTTCAATTACTTCATATGCATCTAAAAGATGGACAATGCTGTTATTATTAGTCCAGTCAAGTATGAGTCAAGTATGTCCACAGCAACCCTAAAAGCAACAGATCTGAACTCGATCCTATCCTTGTCATTCTCACAATTTCTGACACACTCGAGCTCATTGCAGCAGTAACTGTGTCAATTTATCTGGTTGAGGGTCTTCCTTTCTTTCGCCAGCCCTCCACCTTCCCCAACACAATGTCCTTCTTCAAGGAATAGCCTCTCCTGGCAACACTCCCAAAGTATATGAGATGAAATTTTATCCTCCTTACTTCCAATGACATATTTGTTTCTTCTTTCGACAATCCATGGGATATTTAGCTCTTCTCCAACACCACACCTCAAAGACATCAATTCTTCTGTCATATTATACTCCAGCTCTCAGATGCATAGCAAGTGATTGAAAAGACCATAACCTGACAATGAATGAGTTGGACAACGTGAATAAAGTTGGACAATGAGTAAGAGAGATTGATGAAGAATTAATACCTTTGAATTGCGGCGCTGATGAAGAGTGTTGAACATCCCATGGACTGTCAAAAGAACACATCAACCTGTCTAAGGGGAAGTGCAAGCTGGGGCTTTCTTGTAGACAGGAATGGTGAAACTTGGTCTCACATACTTTGGGCATCCTGTCTGGAAATACAAAACCTTGGGGGGGGGGGTGGAATATGTATCGTTCCGGAAACCATAAAAGTCAGTGAAACAGAAAAAGACCTTCAATAAAATGGATTGATACAGTGACTGCAGCAATGGCCTCGCACATGGCCGAGACTGTGACAGTCGTGCAGGGCAGCGCAAGATTCCATTCTGTTGCTTGTTCATAGAGTCTCTGTGAGTCTTGGTTTCCTCAACAGTACCGAACAACAACAACAAATTTCTATCATAAGCTTTTGAATAATGGAAAATACACTGGTATCAATCAATTACTATTATCCATGAGGCAGTTCTTTATGAGAACATTGGACCATCTCCTCTCATAGAACTCAACAGTGATGAGCTGAGTTCTCTGAGTGACATCATGTTGTTGCTATGTGGCACTAACACCTCAAAAAGTTGGTGACACCTTGTGGAAACCCTGTAGGACAGTGTACAACCACCTCATGGGCTTCTTAAACGGTAATATTTATGGAAACAGATTATCAGGTCTTTTCTCTGGTGGAACTGCTAGTCTGATCCTTAGATCTTTTGATTAGTACCAAAGCACTTTACCCATGATGCCATTAGGGCTCCTTCACCTCACATCCAGAAATCTAAACCTGCTATGCCTGAGTGGATTCCACGTCAGAGCAGAACTATAGGACCAAACAGAGATGCCCCTTCCAAAGCTGTCCTCTTTATTGGGAGGACGGTCCAGGCCAGGGCAAGGTTCAGATCTGTTATTCATGGAGTTATGATGAGCTGTACTCAACTTAAGTGCACCAGAAGGCAACAACACCTTTTATGGACCTCAACAACCACATCTTTCTCTCATGGAGTGAGTGGTGGGTTAGAACCAGGAACATTTTGTCTAGCAGCCAAGAGCTTAGCCAGGCAACAACCAGAGCTCCCTCACCCACACAAAACATGTCTTAATTTACGTGCAGGAAAGTTAACACTTGAGTGTTTGCGTTTGGTGGTTTTCTTTTCCTCCCCCCTTTTATTATGGGTAACAGAGTGGGGGTGGGGAGGAGTGTGAAAGGCTGGATTTCACAAATGTTCAAGGATTTAAGAAGTCATTAAAAAAAGCATGCAGTCTTTGACTGGGAGGTTGGCGGGGGATGAGTATAAACCAAATAAGTTCTTAAAGTTCTTTCCTGCTTGTAACCACCTCCAGTCAATGACAAGTTTCCCAATTAAACTATGGCTGAACCATTTACATCAGCACAGCTGAGCTTTTCATTCAATGCTATGCCTATAAAAGTATCATTTTCATTTTCTTAGTGGTTAAAAGTAGTTGTTCTATAGACATTCCCAAGGATCTCTGGTGACACAGCGTCAAAAGCTGAGCTGCTAACCGAGAGATTGACCACTGGAACCCACCATCCACTCAGCACGACAGAGAGGAGTTTTCTCCTCTAGAAAAGAAAGACTTCCAGCCCTGGAAACCCAACGGAGGGTCACCATGAGTAGGGTCCACGTGATGGCAATAGGTTGAGGTTTTGGTTTGGTGGTCTGGTCCATAGAGAGTTGCCCTACTATCTCAAATACTGCACTGTTCCAGGAGTTCAAATCCACCTAGCAGCTCTGTGGAAGAAAGACAGGAAATCTCCATCACTGAGATTTACAGCTTCAGAAAACCTGCTGAGGGTCAGCTATGAGTCAGTTCCGACTTGACAACAATGAATTAAGTGCTGTTGATGGACAATCCCAGATCCAAACTTTATTAATGATGGAATAATCTTAAGACAAGTTACTTAAATTCTCTTAGCCTCAATCTGTCTGTAAATACAAGGAACACAAAATCACCCTCTTCACTGGATTTTTGTAAGTATTAAATGACAATGTGGAGTCACTGTCAACATCATTATCTCCATTATATACAATAGGATGGACAATCTCCTCTCATGTGATTAACATTGTTGCTGTTGTTGTTGTTAAGTGCCATTGAGCCGGAGGCAACTCATAGTGGCCCTATGAACGAAAGGCCTGGACATCTGTATAACTTTCATCCTTCCTCCAGGTTCATAGGGTTTCTAGAGGCAACTATTTCGGAAGTGGATGCCACTCCTGCTTCCAAACTTGTTTTAATCGGGTAGCTCCATCAAACACTATCCACCATAGGTGACCATTCTCGCCTTTGACACAGTAATAGCCTCTGAAAACCCACTGGAGGGTCAGCTATGAGTCACTTCTGACACTATGGTACTCAACAACAGCACCATTATTAATGAATTGCTGAAAAAAACATACAAAGAAAAATATTCATTTTCCTGGAAGAAAAATATCTTACCCCCAAGGAAACAGATGGGGCTATTTATATAAAATATTTGTGAGGCAGTAAAGTCCAATGTTTTGCTAAGAACCTAGGACTATTCTGTCTCCAAAGGAGGACCCAAATATCCATGGATATATAGTAGAAGGAACTGCTGACCTAAGGAATATAAAACAGCAGTGTCATCAGTATCTAGGAATTTCTGTTTAAAAAAGGAAGTAGCGACAGTAGAGCAGGATTAGGACTCTGAGGAGAGGTGGCAGGACTCGGACAGCGCAAAAGCCAAGACTGGAACCCAAACAACAAAACCATCCTCCTGGCTCAGTCTCAGTTTAGAGTGTGGATGAGGTCATTCTTAGTTCATTCTTTTTATAAATTGTCATAAGAATATCCCAGGACAAAGAACCTCTCTGAGCAGTCTTAAATATAAACAAGCTGGACGTGAGGGATGGGTGGTCAGTCTTTCATAGACCTAGCATGGGCAACACCAGGTAAACTACCCATTGTTGATGCTTTCAGACAAGACGCTACTCCATGGGGTATGTATTCTCTCCTCCCCTGAGAGACCGTGGATCTTATTGGTGACAATTAAGCTGAAGTTATTTGTGTGACACATAATATTTAAAGCAGCATTATGCATCACACCCTGGAAGTTTCCCAAATGTATGGAAATCTTTTTTGCAAGCAGAAGCCTTATCTATTTAAGTAGCAATGAATTTTCCAAAAATAACGAAACAGAAATGACTTCTTCCTGGAGCTACAGAGAAGCCTCTTTACCATCTACACTGAATAATGAACTAAACGTGGAATTCCTGGAGCAGCATTGGCCCGAACTCACAGCTTATAGAAATCAACACCACGCAGAGTTATTGTGGACTATAAAACAGGCAGTCTTCGTCCTACAGAGATCAAGGGCAAGAAAGACTTCACTCAAGGAACCCAGGAGCCTTGCACATCCCAGACTTCTATGTAAGCTCCTCTTACAGCTCGGCTGCAAATACCACTGTTCAAACCACCCATTGGCTTTTTAACAGCAAAGAGTGAAGGATGATGACAAAAACAACAATGTTAGCTGCCATTCATAAATGCGTATTGTGTGCCAAGCACTGTCGTAAACGCTTTATTCTACACTGAAACATTTCATTTTTCCATAACCACAAGAAGGAAGTACTGTAATTATCAGCCTCTTACAAATGTCATAGCTGTGGTATGTTGTCATTAGCCACCATCAAACCAGCCCCTGACTTATGGTAAGTCCAGGCGCAACACAGAGGAAAGTTCTGTTTGTTCCCAAGCCTGACTGATTTCGAATCAGGTCACTGCAGTCTACAGGCTTTTCACTGGGTCATTTTCAGAAGTAAATTGTCAGGACTTCTATCCAGTCTGCTTTGGTCTGGAAATTCCGCTGAAGCCTGTTCAACATCATAGCAACAAGCACATAAGCCTTTACTGACAAACAGACAGTAAGTTAAGCTGCACTTAACATACACTGGCCAGGAAATGGACTCAGGTCTCCCGTGTGGAAGACGAGAATTCTACCACTGAACCACCACCACCACTCACCCCTAAGCAGAGGAAGAAGAAAGCTCAAGAATATATCCAAAGTCAAAACAACTAGGAGATATCATCTCACCCCAGTAAGAATAGCAAAATTTAACAGAGCAGCAAACAACAAATGCTCGTGAGGTTGTGGAGAAACTGGAACCACCCTTATTCACTGTTGGTGGGAGTGTAAAATGATGCAACCAGGCGGTATGGCGCTTTCTCAAAAAGTTGTAAATAGAAATACCATTTGACCCAGCAATTCCACTACTGGGAATATACCCCAAAGAGACCATAACTGCCACTCAAACAGATACATGCACACCCATGTTTATTGCGGCTTTGTTCACAATAGCAAGGAGTTGGAAACAATCTAAGTGCCCATCAACAAATGAATGGATAGAGAAGCTGTGGTATATTCACACAATGAAATACTATGCTGCATTGAAAAACAAGGAACTCATGCAATATTATTCAAAATGGGTGACTCTGGAGGACATTATGCTGAGTGAAATATCTCAGTCACAAAAGGACAAATACTGAATGGTGCCACTGTTGTAAAACAGGACTGACATCGGGGTTGTGGGGAGACTGAGAAAGATGGGTTCAATAATGTATACGGCATTGAAACAGATGAGGGAGAAAACAGTTTAAAAGGGATGTGTGATTAGGTATTATTGTCATGACAGAAGTCCAGAACAAAGGCTGTATAGTAGAGTGGACCTTGGGGGAGGGATTGTAAAACAATGAAAGAATTTTTCTTTTACTTTTAAAAGAGAAGAGTGAATTGGGGGGGGGGCAGGGAGAAAAGTGTAACAATGAATGAATGGAAATTCAAAGTCTCTGTAAATTTTCATTAAAATTGTTAATAATAATAATTTTAAAAAAAGAATATACCCAAAGTCACTCAGCTAGTAAGGGGCAAGGTAAGGATTTAAAACGGAGCTTTTAGACTCTAGAGCCTCTGTTCTCAAACAACACCTTTCTCTGCCTCTTGGGGGGGGTGGGGTAGGGAGCAGGAAATGCAATGACCTGCTTAATGCCCATTTCTCCAAGTGTTCTTAGCCCTGGTAGGTTTCTAGGCTGGCCCAGCATGAAAAAGAGAGGAGATGGTAAGAAATGGGGCAGAAAAGCTATGAGGAGAGAAAAATAGAATTGATTTAGCAAGCAATCCTTTCGTTTAATTCCTGTACTAGCTAAATATAGCCATTCTTAAAACTTTTTTCCCAAGAGAACAGAAAAAAAAAATGTTAATGGGAGAAATTCAGAAAAAAAGACAAGCAAGCAAGTAAATTGTTATCTGTAGATCATTGTACAAATGTAAGGTATTCTTAGCAGTATTTGAAGCTCTAGGAAATTCAGTGAGTGTCATTCTGTGCAAAGACTAACTTACTGGTGTCTGTTAAGTTCAAAATCAAGGCATCAACTCTTTGCAGTTTGTCTACAGTTTCTCCCTGAATTGAAAGTTACTGAACCTTCATTTGACCCTATTATTAAAGATCTGTTTGAGAAATGAATAGAAGAATGACGGTTCAGAAGCAGATAGAGTGGGTGCGTTCAAGGTGAAAGAGTGAAAATAAAAGAACTTTCTTGTTCGTTCAGCATGTATTTATGGAGTACATACCAGGAATGAGTGATAAGGACACAAGGAGAAGTGAAACAGATTCGTTGAGAGCCTCATGGTCTAGTGAAGTGATCAGCAGATCTTTTTTTATAAAGAGTTGCTGTTGTTGTTGTTATGTGCCGTCAAGTCTCCTGCGACTCACGGCAACCCTGTGTATAAGAGCCCTAAAACCCTGCCCTATCCTGTGCCAATCTTACCATCTCCAACACACCTACTCCCATTACCCCAACACTGAATCAATCCATCTCATTGAGGGTCTTCCTCTTCTGTGTCTCCTCCACCCTCCCAAGCATAACGTCCGTCTTCAAGGACTGGTCCCTCCTTGCAACATGTCTAAAGTATGTCAGACGAAGCTTCAGAATCCTTGCCTCCAAGGAGCAGCCCAGCTTCACCCTCTCCAGGACAAATCTGTTTGTTTTCCTAGCAGTCCACGGTATAGTCAATACTCTTCTTCAACACCACAGCTCAAAGGCATCAATTCTCTTCTTAAATCCCTAGTCTTTGTCCAGTTCTTTGATGCATAGCAAGTGATTGCAAAGACCACGGCATGTGTCAGGCTCACCTTAGTCTCCAGACTGACATCGTTGCTCTTCAGCACTTTAGAGAGATCTCTAACTGAAGACTTTCCCATGGCTATACATCTTTTAATTTCCTGGATTCTGGTGCCAAGAGTGTTGATTGTGGAGCCATGCAAACCAAAACTGTGAACAGTTTCAATCTCTTCACCATCCATTATGATGCTGCCAGTTGACCCAGTGGTGAGAATCTTTGTCTTCTTGACATTGAGCCTCAAACCATCCTTCACATAAACTTATGTACAACAGACTCAATCCACTGCCTGGTTTTGCACCATCCTCGCAATAGTTGTTATACTTGAACTCCTTGTTGCAGTCTCTATGCTAATTCACCATGTTGAAAGTCTATCAAAATGTGTGGGAGTGATATCTAACATTCTCTAACTTTGTGAAGGGGGAAGAACACAATAAGGATCAATAGCCCTAGACCTTGTCCCATGAGGTAGAGGTCAGACATGCCTCCTCTCCTCCGTTCTTTTTACCCATAATGATAGCAGTTATCCCTACCCTGGCTCACTCTACTTCTCTTCCAGGCTGATTACTTTATTGCAATGACCACAGAGAGTGCTCATGATTTTGGAGCTTTTAAAAGAGTAGTAGTAGTGGTAGTAGTAGTTGTTGTTGTTGTATACCTTTGAGTGAGAGCATAGCTGACCTTCTAGCAGGTTTTTCAGAGGCAGTAAACCTTATGGGAGGTTTTTGCTCATCTAGCTGGTAGATTTGAACCATGTACCTTTGCACTGTCATCACAACCCCTTACCCATAAACCACCAGAGCTCTAATTCTGATTTAAGAATGCTCAGGATAGCTGGGTCCTATGGAAGTTATGCCCTGAGAATATAAGAACTGAGGTACAAACTGAGATTTTGCTTTTGGAAAATTTCCAGGAAGCAAAGGTGAGAGTGTTAGCCTTCCTGTGTTCAAAGCTGACCTCTTAATGTGAGCATCAGTTCCTCAGCTATGTGGTAAACATGTCTGAAATTGTAAAGTGACTGAATTGACCTAGGCAGGGGCATGAAAATAAAGGGGGAAAAATATTACATCTTCAGGTCCATATTTCCCAAATATGTATTGCCTAAGGGTTAGCAACAGAGAAAAGAAGAAAATTCTAGTATGTCATCCAGTCTCCTGAGAGAAAGTCATGCTTAGCAAGAATGCTGTTACCAAGAGGCCAAGACCGGGTAATATGAAAGACAGGTCAAAACAGGGATATTCTGTGGAAAAAAAAAAGGTACCCTATGTGCTCAAGTATGTCACTGTTGCTGAGGATGGCACAGGACAGGACAGTGCTCAGGTCTATTGTTTATAGGGTAGCTATCAATCATACTCAACGGCACCCGACAGCAACAACATCAATTACAGGTAGTTACGATGATCTTTTTTGCTCATATGTACAATGCCAGGATGAGATTTCAGAGCATGCTGGGATTAAAATGTGTTTTGTCTTGACCATTATATTGCTTGACTTTATTGTTTTCCATTTCATTTCGGAACAAAGGAGCACTGACCCATATGGTTTTCAAGTCTGTAATCTTTATTATGAAAGCAGATGACGACAGCTTTCTTCTAACTGGTGGGTTGAAACCACCCAACCTCCACGCACTTATCGTCTGAGTCCTTAACCTCTAAGGTTTGTTACTTTTACAGTTACACATACACTTAAGTTTGCTAGATGCATACATATATCCATTTTCCCTCTTTCTCAAACGCTTGAGTCCTTCTCTTTTAAAAGTAGCTCGTCACCCCATCTTTACCTTCTCCCACTGTAACCTACACTGACCAAATTTTTCAATTTTCACATTTTTCTCCTTACCTGTATAATTCTTTACACACACACAGAGGGAGAGAGGGAGAGAGGGAGAGAGGGAGGGAGGGAGGGAGGGAGAGAGAGAGAGAGAGAGAGATCTTAAAAAACAAGATTATGTTACACATCCTGGTACAATTCAACAATACCTATTGTTAATTCCTCCAATTCATCTTGGATCGCTCTAATTTATCTTTTTTATTGTCTGTGTAAGATTTCATGGTGGAATTATAAGTCATAATTTGTTCAAAACTCCCTCAGTTGATGGACATTCATATATTTTCTGGTTTTATCCTGCCACAAACAACGCTGCAATAAATAGTTTACATATATTTTATATATACGTGCTTTTGTTTCTATAGGATAGATTCCTTCAATTGGTAATTGCCGGGCTCAAGGAAATAGAAAATTTTAAATTTTAATGGAAACTGCCAAATTGCTTTCTGAAAAGGAAGAAACACCTCATATTCCTCCTAGCAATGAATAAAAATCCATTTTCCTCTACATGCCCTCAATAAATATTTAAATCAGTTAGTTCTGATTTATATTATTTTCTTTATCAGTCTTGGGATAATTTCCTTCTTTTTAGTGAAGTGGTGTCGTGGAAAACCTCGGCAGAGCAAGAATTCCAAAGAAAATCATGATGTCACACGGTCACTCATAAAGTGATTTGGAAGCATGTATTTAGAAATTATTTTTAGATGCTTAGTAAATATACAAAACTGTACAGGCACAGATAAAATTTGAATATATACAAGTATATCCTTTAGCAACATATAAACAAATCAAGAGTGAATGATAGCACATTTTCTCTACTCAGAAAGCCTGGAGTCTGCTTCCTTTTAATGTCGGACTTCTTGAAGCTTCAGTTTCTTCATCTACGAAATGGTTTTCAATGACAGTACCCTCTCTTGTCCTGGAGAGAGTGAAGCCAGAATGCTCCTTGGAGTCAAGGATTCTGAAGTTTTGTCTGACATATTTGGGGAATGTTGCATGGAGGGACCGGTCCTTGGAGAGGGACATCATGTTTGGGAGAAGGGAGGGACAGCACAGGAGAGGAAGACCCTCGATGAGTTGGATTGATTCTGTGATTGGGGTGGTGGGAGTGAGTGTGTCAAAGATGGTGAGGTTGGCACAGGATAGAATAGGGTTTAGGGCTCTCACTATGAATTGCAAGCTACTCAGTGGCACAAAGTAACAACAATAACCCTCGCTCGAAATTATTTAAGATGATGCATGTAAAACTCTTTGTAAGTTACCCGCCAAGTGGCAAGTGGCATTATTTTGATACATTTTTTTTTAAATATTAATGCTTATGAGAACAGTAGACAATAAAATTTGATAGTGGTTTGGGTCACAATGAAGACAACTTTGAATAACATGTTAGGAAATTATATTATTAAACAGTAAGTTATCAACAGAGTGATGTGATTAAATAGTGTTCTAGAAAGATTTCCCAATCAGTCATTACCGTTCATATGCATTGGGGAAGAGAGAGGTTAGCAATAAAGACACTGAGTGGGAAATCTGTAAGTGAGATGGCCCGTCTATAAAAGAGTGGGTTATGCCTGAAAGACTTCCAAGTTGTCAAGGCCACTGGCCAAAGAAAATAGGTAGTTAAGTCATCAGAATAGAGACACTGACTATATGAGCCTATCTTAACTATCTAGAGCTGTTATATTAGAAATACCACCATGTGATGGCTTTAACAAACAGAAGCTATTTCTCACAGTTTAGGAGGTTAGAAGTCTGAATTCAGAGTCAGCTCTAAGGGAAGCTTCTCAGTTTCCCTCTCTCTCCATGCTATCCCTGTTACAGTTGAGAGAGAAGGTCCTAATCTCCCTCAAGCATCTGTGGCTTTCCCACAGTATTTCCTGGTATTTCCCACAGATCCCCAGCTGCCTTTACATCACTCTTTCTCGGGGTTTAGGAGGTTCTCAGCCTGGGGACTCTAGATTCAGAGGATGTGTTTGGCTCCCAGCTCTTCTCCCTTGGTGCTGAGGTCCCTCTTATCTCTGTTCACTTGTTTAATCTCTTTTATAACTCAGAAGAGATAGGCTCAAGATGCAGTCTGATCCTATAGATTGTATACTGCCTCATAAACAGAGCTGCCTATAAACATGCATCATTAACTTCAAGAGGGTCGAATTTATAATGTATTAAAAAATACCTAAGAGGACAAAGTGAAAAGACTGAGAACCATGGCCTAGCCAAGTGGCACATATTTTGAGGAAATACTTTTTTTTCTGTATGAGCTCTGTTTATTTACATTATTTTGTTAAAGACAAATATGGCATAAAATACATTTCATAATGATAAGTGCTATAAAATAAGAACTAGAAATGTGAATTCAAGGGAAAAAAATTCTGTCAAATTTAAGAAGAGTTTGTTCTACTGAGGACATGCAATTCTATCCATAAAGGAAGCTGAGTTGTAATCCCACAGAGACATAGTTCAATCCACTAGCTGTGCCCCAAAAGAAGATGGTCAATCTCTCTTCATGCAGTTTACTATCTCTGAAAACCCACTGGAAGGTCAGCTATGAGTTGGTTTTGACTTGACTGCCCAGAACACAATAATAAGCTGAATAATAGCCCTTTCCTAAATGATCAGATTCCTGAGTGGCACCATTACTGTGCTCAGCTGCTTAACAAAAGGTTGGAAGTTTTAGACTACCCAGAGCTGTTTCGAAGGGAAGTTATGATGACATACAACTGAAAAACGAGCCATTGAAATTCGCTTTGGAATAGTTATGGTTCACAGTAAATTTGTATTGACTAAACAACAACTCGCATAGGTCCTATTCTGAAGGTATTTCAGATCACCTTCCTGAAAGCATCTAATCAATAGGGGTTTATTTACTCACATAACACTAAAATCTGAAGGAATAGTATTTCAGATTTAGTTAATGGCATTACTTAGTATGTATGGCCAGGGACTACCTAGATCCCTCACAATTCACCTTTCTTACGCACAAAGACTTCTACAGTCAGCACCTGCCACTCTTCACCTTTGGGCTTTCTCAGGCCATAGAGGTGTTCTCAGCATACAGGTGGGGAGGAGTGACAGCATTACTTGAGCACTGGGGTCAGTGTCCCATCAGTGCTGATTGGGATTGATGGGTCAATACCAGATTTCCTCACTCCTTCCAGAGGACACTCTGAAGTGTGCGCTGTTCATTCTTCCGGAAGTCCACTGATACCTCTAGCAACAATCTGCTCACTGCTGTACACATCACTGGTTTGCTTCTTTTTCCTTTTGTTTTCTCATTTCTCTACCACCACTTCCTGAGATTGCTCTCCAAATAAATCTCTTGTACTTAAGAATTTTTCTCTATGTTGGCTTTGTGCATAGATCACCCTAAGACAAAGAGTGTGTGCTTTCAGGTTTGGGCTTGACTCCCAAGTTTTCCCATTTTATGAAGGGAAAACATTTACTAGAAGATTCGTAAGTATCTTTTTCTCCACTTTATCATTGGTTATATTGGGTTACATGTCCAAGCTTAGTCATGATTACCACAATGCAGTTGGGTCTATCTGGAGTACATTCTGAGGCACATTAACAGCAGATACCTGAACAGAGCTGGAATTATGCTAGCAAAAAAGAAGGAAAGCTGGTGATTGGGTAGGATCCAGCCACGTTGTTGAGGAAGGGGCTCTGTGATAATCTGGACGTGAGGCAAGGGAACAACTACCATACCGCTGGCAGTGAAAATGTCTATCTCTGAACAAGAGTCATTACCCAACGAACTTTGGGTCTTTCATCTTCATTTGGGGGGAAAAAAGTTGAAAAATTTTACCATTCAACTCTGTGATTATCCTACCACGATTCCGATCTGCATATTTCTTACATGAAATGGGCTTAATACCTCTTAATTGCCCACAGTGGAAATATCATTTTTCATTATGATCGGGTATTCACATGACTCCTATCTTTCATTTATCTGAGCACTGAAGCATATATCAGAATAAGAAGTAGGTGTCGCGCCCCACAACGGCCTTTGAATACACAACCAAACCATTTCCCTGTGCATCTATGTTTAACACTCAATGTGGGCAATAGTCATTAGTATCTAGATGGTCTACGCATCAAGGCAGGGAATGACTGATAGCTCAGACCACAGAGGGTCTTTGGAGCGAGAATCTAGAGTGTATTCTTATTTTGTATGAATGTCTAATGCAAAGACCAAAGTTTCCTGGTCAGCCTTCTCTTGACAGTCAACAACCAGCTCAAGGCAGGCCTTGGACTCAGCAGGGCATCTGAGCTGCCATTTGGCTTATTTAACTGTGCCCAGGTCCTAAACAACCATACAGTTCACTAGGATTATCTCCCAAAAGTGAGATCCCTCAGCAGAGGTCTCAAAGAGAGAATTCTCCCTAGGCTGGATCTGTCAAACGTTTCACTGCTAATAGGAGAGAGGAGAAAGATGAGTGTTTAGGTACATGGAGCTGGCAGCCTATGAAGCCGCATCACGAAGCATATCCTTGGGTCCATCTATTATTGCTGCCAGCAGCCTGTGAGAGGGACGGGGTGATGGAGTTCGCCTTCAGCTGGTGCTCTTTTTTCTTTGTTGGCATGGAAATAAATTGGTTTCACTTTTCATTTCCTTCTTTTAAAAAGTCCTCTGAATTCTACCAACCTAATGGAGTTGATTCCCTTTCCCACCCTAATCCAAGTCCATTAACACCCGCCTTGAATTTGATCATAACCCTCTGCTCCTTTTTAAGACACACAATCACTCATGTTCAGTTTGTCCTGTGGGAGGAAAAACTCAAAGGTGTCCAATAATTCACGGCTGCAGCGGAAAGTCTGAGAGGATGCCAGCCCGTCCCGATCCCATTAGAGATGTCAGCTTGTCAATCTTAGCCCTTCAAGCTGTATCCGGGAAGGCAGGCCATTAGTTAGAAGGTACCCTTTGGCCTTCACTAATGGTTGCAGTTGCTGGGTTAGGGGAACTGCTGAGCCCCAACCTTAAAACAAATGCCAAAGCTCTTCTTTGCAAAATCAAAAAAGCAGCTGAAGCGTCCGTCACTAAGTCAAGCATCGCTTGGTCAGGCGAGGGGAAGAGGAAGATGTGGAGGATATTTTAATTTCACAGAGGTAGTTTCTCAACTTCGATTCTTTATCTTCCTGTTTTCATTGTTTCGAGAAAGTAATCCTCCTTGTGGTGGAGGAATTGTGGCCCTGAATTATGGACAGGGAAGAAGGAAGAGCAGAAGGGCTGCGTTCTCCCCACAGCTGATTTCAGAAGGAACCGAAACCGAGAAATAGAGGTAGGTGGTGGAAGCGGAAAAGAGGGGGAAGCCCCCCAAGACTCTGGGAGGCTGCTGGGAAGAAATGGCAACAGGAGATGGAGGGAGGTGTTGCTAGGCACGGTTGGGTCAATTTTGACTCAGAGTGGCACACGTGACAAAGTAGAACTGCCCCACAGAATTTTCTGGTCTTCACTCTAATCCACTGAGACCGGGTAGCACTGTGGTTAAAGTGCCTGAGTACCAGCTGCAAGGGTGACTTGGCCTCAGAAAGTTCTGAAGAAATCACATCAAAGCAAGGACTCTGAGATGGTCCATGCTAATAAGAGGGTCTGGTTTTAAGGTCAAAGTTCAGACTGTCCAGTAAGCTCCCCACTAACAGCAAGTGATTGCCAAGCACGTCAGTGACTTGTTGGAATTCAGATGCATGTCAGATTTCGAAGATTTCATACAAAGAAAGGATATCAAATGATCATGAATTTTTTAAATTACATATTGATATGATAGTTTTAATATTTTGGATTCAAGGAACATGTTATTAAAATTATTTTTACCTGTTTCCTTTTGCCAGTTTTACAAAAGCTACTAGAAAATGTGAAATTGCAAATGCAGTTTACATTTTCCACTTATTGAAAACCAGATGGAAAGCCAGAGAATCTTTATATTTTTGATGGATAAATTCACCATATTGAAACTTTGCCCTCTGAATTCCTGAGCTTCCTGCTTCCCCAAAAGGCATTAAAATCTCCTCAGCAGAGGAAGAGAATTGGGTCCTGATACTGGAGCCCTGGCAGCATAATAATTAAACAGAAAAGTTAATGGTTTGAACCCACATAGGCAAACTGTTCTCATAAAGATTACTAAAGGAAAACAAATAAAACTTACTGCTATTGAATCAAATTCAGCCCATAGAGGAGTTTTCAAGTAAAGGTTTCAAGACATTAATTTTTTTAAGAAGCAAACTGTCACATCCTCTGCGGCTGCCAGATTCAAACCATTGACTTTCCAATTAGCAGTTGAGACATTTAACCACTGTGCAACCAGGCCCCTTCTCATTCACACGGTGGCTTAGAGGACTCCACTTTGTCACGTGGAGTCACTGAGCGTCTAAATCGCCTAGCCAGCGTCTAACAAAAGCTGACAATTGGTCTAGGGACTGAATATGCCTTTCACTGAGCACATTAATTCTTCCACTTGCCTTCAGAAGAAAGCAGCTTCTAAAAGTACAAGACATAGGAAGCAAAAAAACGGAGAGTTGTTCCCTTTTCTGATCCAATTCTTCCTTTCAGCCTGCTTTGTCATGGGAACTTGCCTCTTCTCAGCAGCTGACACAGACCAGGCAGGCGAGTTCAGTAAGTCTGCTGGCCAGCGGTGCCCAGGCCCCTCCCTTTCGCATTTTCTGAAGCATCAACCTCAGAATCATCTTATTACTCAATGTCAGGATGCACTTTGAATGTCTGGAAATGGATTGTGTGCTATTTGCTCAAGTATCAAGACTCTTCTTTATCCTATTGTTACTGGAATGTTCAGAACATTTTGTGAATTCTGACTGACTGTTGGGTTTTTCTTTTCAAAAAGGGTTTGGGGTTGTTGTTTTTTTTCTGTTCTGAAATTTTCATTTTGAAGGAAATCCATTCCTTTGGTTAAGAAAGGGGGATGAATCAGACAATGCACAGGCACCTGGTTGGCTACTCCGGCTTCCATGCACTCTCAGATGGTTAAGGAAACAAGTGTGCCCATTAATGCGCCCAGGTCCACCAGCACCCTGAGGGAACTCTAAGGAGACCACAAAGGTGGGTGAAGGTGGGACTCACCACCTTGCTGTCTGGAGAGACAAAGGAGGTTCTCATGGGCTACTGAGTTGAGACCACCTCTCCAACTTTCATACCAACTCTAAACTCCAAACTAGCAAATTCCCATGTCTCTTGAATGTCTTCGCTAGGATATATCAGAAACACTCAAACTCGCTGTTTTTCATGCCGTGCACACACATAAATATATATATGTATATATACATGTGTGTATATATGTTATGTGTGTATGTATGTTGTGTGTATATATATATGTTATGTGTGCGTATATAATATATATGTATATAAGCATACATAAATTTGGGGTTTTTTTAAAATTTTTATTTATTTTTTATATTATTCTTTTGTGTGTGTGTACCGTCAAATCAGATCACATTGGTATAGGACGAGATTGTCCCTCCTTCTCCAGCAGAGCATCTGATGGGTTCGAACCACATACCTCTAGGATTGCAGTGCAGTTTCTTGCCACTAGGCCACCAGAGCTCCCTAGCATTCATAGATTTTGAAGGGAGCTCTGATAGCTTACTGGTAAGGAGCTGGACTGCCAAGTCAAAGGCACCAGGAGTTTAACGAGCTTAGCATCCCCCAGCTGGTCTGCACGAGAAAGAGGGACAATCTCCTCTCGCATAATTTACTGCCTCTAAAAGCCCACTGGAAGGTAAGCTATGGGTCTGTTCCCTCTTGACAATACATAACAATGAGCACAGATTTTGAGGACTTCATCAAACGCATGTGCTTCTCCAATACATGCTTTCTAATTCGTGGCAGTTTGAGTCCAACAGAACAGAAGGTTGCCTGGTCCCGGCCGTGCTTCAAGGTCACTGGTGTGCTGTTTTCCACCTTTGCTGTCATTGTGGATTTTTTTTCATTTTCATTGTGTATTTTGAGTGTTTTCTAAGCCTTCCATCGTGATGGTGCTGCGACCCACAGGACTCTCGTAGGCTAATTTTCCAAGAAGATCCCCACCTGACTCGTCTAGAAGCTCCACTGAACGACCTTGATGTTGGTCTTGCCAGGCGCCATCATACCAAATGGCGTAGCTCCCAGCTGCACAGAAGCCTATCAACCGCCGTAACACAGGACAAGCCGGATGATGGGCACTAGATCTCAAACATAACAAATCCAAAATTGCCTTCCAAACACTAAAGTCACGCTCCCGCAGCGTAATCCTTCTCTGCACACATGGGGCCGAGTCACCAGAAAGCAGGATCACCTTGGAAAAAATCAAAGCAAACTAAAACCACACTCTGTCTTCCATTTGCTCTGAGTCTGGATGTTGCAGTAAATGATTTGACCACCAACCAGCTCAGTTTCCAGCTAAAATTCGAGGGTCACCTTTAATTTTTTTTTCTCCCATTCGTTCAGATCATTCCATAATTCATCTGTGAATCCTTTTTATTCTTAAATCTGCTGTTGTGAGGGTTCAATTAGTTGACTCCAATTCACAGCTACCCTATGCTAGAGACCCTAGTGAAATGGAACCAAGCCCTGCCTGATTCAGTACCATTGGAATTGCTGCTATGTGCCATCAAGTCACTTCACCCTCTCCAAGATGAACTTGTTTGTTCTGCTAGCAGTCCATGGAATATTCAATACTCTTCTCCAGCACCAAAGCTCAAAGGCATATTACAATATAGTTGTAATTTCTTCTGCAATTTTGCCAAGCATGAAGATCTAAGTTTTGTACTTTTCTTCCTTGTAACTTCTTCTTATGCATAGAAAGAAAATGAATGTATTTGTTTAATTAACCCTTTCATTAGCTGGTCTCACACACACACACACACACACACACACACACACACGACATAGTTTGAATTCTTATCTGCTGTTACCATGGGCACTGGAAGGTGGATCCAAATAAAATTAAATCTTTGATAATTTCAGTCTTTTTTTATTATAAACTTATGTATTGGTCAGATTGTGAGAATTTTGGTTTTCTTGTTGTTTAGGTAATTTCCTCAGTAAGTGTTCCAAGACTTCTTTAAGGAAGATTGTGTCATTTACATAACAGATTCGTAATTATTGATGAGTCTTCTTCCAATTCTGATGTCACATTTTTGTTTATTAGTCAAGTATCTCAGACCATTTGTTCAACATGCAAAATGAGTAAGTATGTTAAATGTATGTAACCCTGACACACAACTTTCCTAATTTCAAACCAAGCAGCATTCTCATATTCTGTCTGAATAAATTTCTGTTGGTTTTTGTACTGGTTCTGCACAAATAGTGTGTCAGGATTTTTCATTTTGTCTCCATAATTTTTTTGCACTCTATGAAGTCAAATGACTCTTCATTGTCAATAAAACCTAGTAAACAATTTCTGATATTCTCTGCTTTCAGCCAACTGACATTAGCAGTGACATTTCTTGCTCTGTCTTATTGTGCATCTGGTTTACATTTCTGGCAGTTCCCTGTTGACCTAACAATTTTCTTTAATAAGATGTTACTTGAATGTATAATACTGTTTGATATTTTCTTCATTATGTTGGATCACCTTTCTTTAACTCTTGCAGTTGGTTGGTCAGCTAGGTAAATTTCTGACAAATTTCCGGTCATAAATGAATGAGCACATCCAGCATTAAATTCATTTCTTGAAACTTCTCAACTGGTATTTTGTCAACTCCTAAAATCTTGTCTTTTGCAATCCTTTCAGCACAGCTTGGACTTCTTCTTTCAGTACCTTGGTTCGTGACCGTGTGCTGCTCCCTGAAACGGCTGAGTATCTACTAATTCTTTTTGGCACAATAATTCTTTGTATTTCTTATATCTTATTGTAATACTTCTTGTGTCATTCAATATTTTGTCCATAGAACCCTTCATTTACAACTAAATATTTGAATTTTTCTTCTTAAGTTCTTTCAGCTTGATAAATGGAAAGCATACTCTTCTCATTTGGCTTTCTGAATCAAGGTGTTTACATAATAATTATAATACTTCATTTTGTCCTCTTGAGATGCCCATTGAAATCTGTTTATCTGTCTTACATCATTTCTTCAATTTGCTTTTGCTGTTCTAGATTCTAAAACAAGTTTCAGAGAGTCCCTACCTCTATCCATTTTGGTCTTTCTTTTAATTCCTGGGGTTTTTTTTCATTCTTAATTTCCTATCTTTCTCACTTTTATAATTTATGATGGTTTTTATGTCATTCATTCCACAACTCATCTGTCCTTCAGTCTAAGTGTCCAATGCATCAAATCTACTCTTGAAAAGACCTCTAAGTTCAGGCAGCATATATTTAAGGTCATATTTTGGCTCTTGTGGGCTTGTTTTTATTTTCTTCAACTTCAAGTTGAACTTGTAGATAAGTGATTGATGGTCGATTCCAGAGTCAGCCCCAACCTTATTCTGAATAATATTACAGAAGTTGGTAGAAATCCCCAATTTCTTCATTGTTGATCCCAGTGCTGGTGCATAAATTTGAATACCAGTCAAATTTAACAGGTTTCCCTTGTATTCTTCTCTACATGAAGCATTTCATTCTTCCTTCATAGCTTGAATTATTTTATCTGTGTCATGTGAGGGGATAGTTTTTCTGGTTAGGATGTAGTTCCATGAGGTGCAGATACAGCTGTCTCAGAATGTCCCAGTTTGCCAAGAACTCTCCCAATTTTAAAAACTAAAGAGTCATGTCTTGGGCCTTCTTCAGTCCTGGACAAACTACTGCTGTTGTATGCTGTCGTGTGGCCTGTGACTCATAGCGACCCTATGTACAACAGCCCTAAACCGTGCTCTATTCTGTGCCAATCTTATTGTCTCTGACACACCTACTCCATTACCCCAGTCACTGAATCAATCCACCTCATAGATGGTCTTCCTCTCCTGCGCTGTCCCTCCACCCTCCCAAGCATGATGTCCCTCTCCAAGGACTGGCTGCCCCTCCTTACAACATGCCCAAAATATGTGACACGAAGCTTCAGAATCCTTGCCTCCAAGGAGCAGCCCAGTTTCACCCTCTCCAGGACGAATCTGTTTGTTCTCTAAGTATTCCATGGTATATTCAACACTCCTTTCCTCAAAGGTAAACACACAACAAATATTGAATAAAAAAAGAAAGAAATGACTTAATAATGCTGTGAAGGTAGACCAAAAACAGGAGATAGGTAGAGTGGTCAGAACAGTAACGTTTCTTTTCTAAAACTCATATAAAGAGAAGAGGTCAAGATCAGGGGCCACTGAAGAAAGAAGGGTTCTCATAATATGTTTACTATATTTCACGGCCTATTAGTGTGACTTTATGCAGTGTTTCAGAGCTTCAAAGCTGCTTGTGAGATTGGCTGAGAACTCTTCCCCCAAGTTTTCTTGTTATTTCTTGGAAAGAAAGCTGCTAAAAGACAAAATAATAGGCGCTGCCTGCAAACACAGTGGTCAAAACATTTCATTTAAATGAATGTATTACATTGTAGTCCCGGGAAGTGGGGCCTTCAGAAAACTCATCATTATTCTGTCAGACAGAGCGACAGCGGAGCCTCCAGAAGCGTTGGAAGGATTTTCTTCTCCCTCACAGAGTATGGTCTCGTCAGCCAGGAGAGCAAAGTTCCTGAAATTCAAGTGATGATCTACGACCCACAGTGGACTCTTTCACTAACTCTCTCTCTTCAAAACCGCCAAGGTCTCTGCCATCACCCCCTCAGTGGTGTACCTGCTTCTTGACCCCGCTTTCTTTTACAGTTGTGCTTATGAAAAGGATTAGCAACTAGCAAGCCACCTTCAGCTGAAATAAACAGTAAATTTTAATCACTATGAGATCCATGTCAATCAGAAAGGAAACCACAAAATCAGAAGGTGGGCAGAGCTTGGGCTACTCAAAGTCTCCAGACAGACATCACAAGTTTTCTGTGGCTGACATTTTCTTTAAACTTGACTCTATTGCTTGCAAGCATTTACAAATAAGTATACCACGCTATTATCAATTCAAATTCTTCATCACACACCTTTTGATTTACGATTTTGAAGTTCCTCTTACTAAAGGTTGACCACATCTCCCCACTCACATACGTTGGATTTAGCCATGTGACTGGCTTTAATTAGTGGAATGCGAGTGATGCTGTGATAATTTCAAGCCTAGATCATAAGTGATGCCACATATTTCCAGTCCTACATTTACCATCCATCCTTCCACATGCATGAGAAGGTTGCTGGTTCAAGGAGGATGAGTGAGAGACATGGAGGAAGACTTGAATCCAATGCAGAGCTTTGAGCCAAGCTCAGATGAGCACAGGCTAGATAAGTCAAACTTCACCTCCTACACAGGTACACAAGTAAGAAATACCTGGGGTTTTGAGCCTTTGAATTGGGGGACTTGGGGGGAAAGTGGTTTTGTTAAGCAAAATGACTCTGGCCAGAGAAAATTTCCAGTGGGAATTAGTCTATGACTTGACGTTCTCCTGAACCTCTTAATGAAAGTCAAAAGTCAACAGGACTGGCAATGACAAGGTTGGTGACAACTCTTCGGGGTCGGGGCTGGGGGTAGAAATCTCATCCCAGTAAACACTGAATGTCAAGTCCCAAGAGTATAAAGTGAAGGCAATGAAGACTTTCATCCTGAAAGAATTAATGCTTCAAGTGAGGTGTAGATATCAGGAAAAAAACACTTTAACTTAATGTGGTGAGTGACAGGATTGTAAGTGCACACAATATTGTAACGTGATGAGAAATGATAATACTTTTGTCTAAAGGAGACTGTTCCAAGTTTACAAAAGCAAGCTTTCAGAAGGTGAGTATCCCAGTGACAAGGCATTGATTCAAGAATGAGGCTGCAACCTAGCACTGGTGTGTGCACTGGTGACCACCCCACTGTCACCGCAGACGATGGCCAGGCCTGTTGTTCCTGCAGCCGTTGCTGAATGGCATTTGGGCCGGCGTCTCCATAGACCAATCCCTTACCACTTGGCCACCAGAGCTCCCTCAAGTTAGAGCTTCTACCAGCTAATTTTACATGTTATAGAAATTCTTTCTCTTTGCTAGCTCTATCTATGTCCAAGAAACAGAGAAGTCACATAAGGAAAGTACATGCAATCTATAGTTTTGATTTCTCCGGTGTCAGAAATAGGGAAGCTGGCATCTGCAGGGTGACAGCAAACAAAAATGAAGTAAAAAGAGACATTTAGTCTCCCTCCTACATTCCGAGAGGGTTAAACCAGGCTACTCCTTGGAGGCAAGGACATACTTTGGACATGTTGTAAGGAGAGACAGGTCCTTGGTGAGGGACATCATGTTTGGTAGGGTAGAGGGACAGTGCAGGAGGGGAAGACCATCTATGAGGTGGATTGATTCAGTGACTGGGGTGATCGGGATGGGTGTGTCAGAGGCCATGCGATTGGCACAGGATAGGGCAAGGTTTAGGGCTGTTGTACACAGGGTCGCTGTGAGTAGTAAACAACTTGACGGCACATAACAACAACAACAACAACCTACATCCCTTACAGTGCTAGTCAGCAAAGAAATTCTTCGCTATTATATTATCATGAATCAGTAGTTCCAGCTGCCAGCCTTTGGGTTATGCACTGAACCACCAGCGTTCCTTAGATACATGCATACAATTAAAATCCACAGCTAACATTGCTGTTCATTGAGTTATTAGGAGTAGATGTTGATACCACAACACCTAACAATTGTAACAACAATATTGCTGAGCTCTCTTGAAAAGACAGGCACTGTCTCACATGGTTATCCTTGAACCCAATCCTGTGACCTGTATACAGAGAAAACACTGATGGACCTCTGTGTGGGTCCCCTCTCTGTGGGAGGAGGAGAGGACGCAGCCCCAATCATATCACACAGACAGAGTGAGGTGGTGGAATATTCCCAAGGGGGAAAAAAATATATGTGTTGCACAAGAAGGAGTTATATACATACATATATACATATATATAAATCAACTGTGTTGAGTGCTTAGTATTTATAATTGCCACTCAACAATGATAATCCTCCCACCTAAAGCCTGTAATCGCCACAGCAACTCTTAGGAGGAATTCTTTTCCTTCCCATTTTTCAGCTGTGAAAGCCAAAGTGTAGATGATGAAGTCACTTTTTTTGTTGTCAAACCTTTGCTGATAATCATAACACCAGTCCACACATGCGTATAGGTGTTTGTTTCATGTTTGTTATTTGTAGTTCCGTTGAAATGATCTTTCTAACTTAGAATACAAGAGTTCACAAGCAGGAAGTTGGTTTTAGTCACTTTACATAGTGCTCATGTCTCTGTTTAAACATAAACCTGTAAAAAGAGTGATAAATTCCAGGAGTACAAGTTAAGCAGGGGCATCTAACGCCTTGAGTGCAGCCTGAAGGAAGTCCCACAGGTATGAGTATATCACAGGAGGCAGGTTATTTTGGAACACAGGCATCTTGGAAGGTTGGCCTGATATATGAAGTCACAGTGGGGATTCTCAGAGGCCAGTGCCCACAGTGTCTTCTGAGAAGCAGGGCAGCATCTGAGGAAAAGGCCAGGGACCGTGGCGAAAGAAAACCTATAGGTAGAGACTCTTTAATGATTTCTTTTGTGTGTTATTGGGACATACTAGAGTACAAGTCTCTCTACTTGTGCAGATTTATAGTGCCAGATAGACCTATGTTCGACTTATCTTAAGGAGCCCCGATAGCATAGTGGGTTACACGTTTAACTGTTAACTGAAAGGTCAATGCTTCAAATCCATCAGCCGTTCTTCTACAGAAAGCTAAGTCAGTCGGCTCCATTTAAGATTTACAGCCTCAGAAATGGATGGAGCATCACCAGGAGTCAGCCACAGTGGACTTGTTTTGAATTTGGCCGCTGAGTGACCTTGCCAGTTTGTTTGTGGGTTTGTCTTTTTATTTCCTGCGCTTCTGCTTCATCTCCTAGAACATAAGTCACTAACCCTTCCTTTCCAAGGCTGTTACTAAGATTAGAAATGATTGCTGCGCCTGTGGGTAGCATACACCAGGCCTTTGACAATTGCCACCAGCACTGTAACCATCACACTGGAAGGAAGAGCAAGAACGTTAAGGACTCGCTGCTTCTCCCCACTAATATTCCAGAGCAGTATTCCTGAAATCAGCAGGATTTCTGCGGTGGAGACTCTCTAGTTCTTGCAAGTCTGCTCAGAAGTGACTAACAGCCAATAATTTGATTCTTTCTTTTTTTTTTTCCCTCTCTAGAAAAAAAAACAACAACCCACAAACAGAAAGAGAGAGATGACAGGGTCCTCTTGCTCCTTGGTTCTGTTTGGATATCTTTCAGACAAAAAGAACAGAAAATCCAATTTAAACTGGATTAGGAAAAAAGGGGGGGCTCTGTTGACTTCCGTAATTGGAAACGCCACAAAAGGGCTAGTTTCAGGAACAGCCGGATCAGAGGCTTAACTTCAGACCCCAAGCCATTTCCTCCTTGGTCTCTCAGAAAAAAATCCAAGGGATTTATGACACTGGGGCGCTCTGGTGGTAAGGAATTACGTTGTCAACCCAAAAGCACCCAACTTTAATCCATCAGTTGCTCTGAGGAAAAAAGACAGGCATTTACAATCTCTGCAAATACACTGGAGGGTCAGCTGTGAGTCAGTTCTGACTGAACGACAGACAACAATAATAACATGACGCTGGACCACCATGGCCCACACGGTCGTCCTGGAAACAAACCCTGTGACCTTTATGCAGAGAAGACACTGATAGACCTCTGCGTGGGTGCCCACGTGGGAGGAAGAGGAGATGCAGCTGCAATCATACCACAAAGACAGAGTGAGGTGATGGAATATCCTCAAGGAAAAAAAAATACGTGTCTCACAAGAAGGGGTTATATACATACATATTCATATATACAAGATAAACATGCATATATCAAGCGAAGGCAGGCAAAAATAATATGTGTGTAGCATATATCCTATATAAATAGCATCAGTGAAAGTAGTGGTAACAAATATGTATAGAATGCTTAATGTGCGAATATACCACAGCTTCTCTAGCCATTCGTTTGTTGATGGGCACTTAGGTTGTTTCCAACTCCTTGCTAATGTGAACAAAGCTGCAATAAACATGGGTGTGCATATATCTGCTTGGATGTCAGCTAT
>NW_006399841.1:7201459-7212568 GCF_000299155.1 Elephantulus edwardii | reverse complement strand
CTGACAAAGAAGATTAATCAGAACTGGCTTTGACAAGCACTGTGGCATTTGGACAAGAACAAACTGGGAGGAGGGTAGAGAGAATAGTGTAACAAGGAATGAATGGAAACCCAAAATCTCTGTAAATGTTTATGAAAATTAATAAAATATAGAAAAAAAAAGAATGCTTAATGTGCTCTGGGAAAAACAGTGCTAACTACTATCTCTTTTAAGTCTCACAATAACAAAGTACTACAAGCATTACTTTTATCCCATTTAACAGATGTTAAGACTTAGGTGCAGAGAAGATGGCTTGTATGCCTCTTACCACTGCAGGGCTGAGATTTTAACTCAAGATATCTGACCTCCAGAGCTCACAGTTAACTGATATGAGCAGAATTATGCCTCTCAGGTCCTAACCTTTGGAACTTCTGAATGTTACATTAGATGGTAAATGGAGCTTTCTATACAAGAGTGGCATCCACTTCCTAAACAACATGCCTCTGGAAACTCTCTGAACTTGGATAATTATAATTATAGAAAGGCTTCAGGCCTTTTGTTCATAGGGTCACTATGAGTCATGCTCAACTATCAACAACAACAACATTCATAATAAAGTTAAGGGTCTTGAGAAAGGGAATTATCTTGGGTCATGTGGGTGAGTCCAATACAATCTCTAAAGTCTTCTCTTCAAGCTAGAGAAAGACTGGATCAAGAGCGGAAAGTGGTGTGCTGTTGGGAACAGAGATCGGAGTGGTGCACTTTGAAGTTGGAGCAAGAGGCCATGAACCAAGGCATATAACCATCACTTGAAGATGAAGGCAGCAAGAGAGAGGATACCCTCATCATCATCATCTACAGTGGGAACAAGCCTTGCTGACACCTTGACATTTAACTCATTGTCATGTGATAAAAATCAACTCATAGACAACCCTCCACTGGGTTTTCAGAGATGGTAAATCGCACAGTAAGAGATTGCCCATCTTTCGTCCACAGAGCAGAGGTAGATTCAAATCACCTACTTTGGGCTAGCAGTGCAGTGCCCTGTGGACTACACCACCAGAGCTCCCTGGAAAAAATGGAATGCTTCACAAATGTGCATGTCGTCCTTGAAGAAGCCAAGGCCTCAGCAGAACATAGACTAAAATTGGAACTTTAACATTATCCCCATGGAACTTAATTCAGTCTTCTGACTCCCAGAATTGTAAGAGAATATGTGTGCATTGTTTTAAGCCATCAAGTGTGTCATTTCTCACAGAATACTTTTAGTTTATACCGTGTCTTGTGTTATATGCCTTTTCTCTTCTATACCTAACTCCAAAACGGCTTGCCTCTGGAAACTCTACCAACAGTGTTCAGGTCTTTTGTTCATAGGGTCTCTATGAGTCATCTACGACTCGATGGCACTTAACAACAATAAGAACGACAACATGGAGAGAGCTACATTGGCCTAGTGGACTGAAAGTTATGCTGCCAGGTCCAAGGTGAGTGATTTTAATCTGTGACCCTCAGGCCTGTTTTTTAAATTGGTTTTGGTCAAACATTCTTCTAAGTGGCACAGCACTGGTCTGTCCATTTGCTGTACAGAGGTAACTCGTGGTTGCTGTGAGGCTGAACACTGTGGCACTGATGTGTCAACTGCGATAATGATTACCCATGGCGGACAGTGTTTGGTGGATTTTCCCGATTAAAACAAGCTTGGAAGCAGGAGTGGCATCCACTTGGAAATGGCTTGCTTCTGGAAACTCTATGAACAGTGCTCAAGTGTTTCATTCATAGAGTCACTATGAGTCATCTGTGATTCGATGGCACCTAACAACAACAATGTAACCCATAAGCTCCTGGAAGGCTAGGAGGAGGCATGGGGCACTAAGGCAAGCATTAACTGAGGGAACACACAGGCCCCGAAGCAATTCCCTGTTAGGCCGTTACCTTGCTGTGTGAACTTAGGCAGTTCACTTCGTCTTTAAGTTTTCTCGTTTGTGTGAGGGAATGACATATCTACCGTGTGAGGCTGCTGTGAGGACAAAATAAGGTCAAGTATGGAAGGTCCTCTGTGAGTCGTCAATAAGTATCAACTGCTTTCCATCATCTTTAGACCCTTTCTTTTGTGTCCATATTAACAGGTGGCACGACCCTGAGTTCATTGCTGCATTGAATCAGGAAAATACTAATAATAAATGCACACCCGGGTTTCCCGGTTACTGCAGGAAGCAGAGGAGCCAAAGTCAGGGAAGTAATCCAGTTATCACTGTGACAAACATGTCAGAAGAGAGAACACATCACATGGCACTTGAGTGGGAGTTGTCCAGAAGCACAGTAACTAATAGCATCTGAAGAGCATCTCATCTCTTTGCCGTCAAGCTGGGACTGACTCCTGGCTGAGTCTCCAGCAGGTTTTCAGAGTCTGTAAATCACACAGGAGGAATTAGCACATCCTTCTCCCTCAGAGCACCTGGTGGGTTTGAACTAGCTGCCTTTGAGTTGGCAGCATGTCTTCTTATCCACAGAGTATCAAGCAGGAATTGAAAGTAAACTGCACTGGGCACCAAGCACTCTGCTGGGGGGAGGGGGGGGAAGTCCCTGAAGCATCTCATTTAATAATCAATAACCTTTTATTGTTATCACTATGACCTCATTTTACACATAAGGAATACAGAGGCCATGGAAATACAATGACTTATTACTCCAGCTTAAAAAAAAAATTTAAAAAAAAATGGCAGAGTCAAAATTCCACCCTGACTCCAAAGCCGACCGCCTTCGCCCATTCTCTCTCAGGTTGGCAGAAGCACAGCGTTCATCTCTCAGAAGCAGCTTCCCTGCCGGTGGAAACACTTGTGCTACCCAAGAAGCCTGAAACAGAATAAGATATAATCCCTCTCATGGACGACTGGGCTCTTTCCAAATCTTTAAACTTCCCAAATTTATTTATTTATGTCTTATCACAGGGCAATAAAAATCTCCAAGAAAGGAAGAACGGGTTTGTGTCTGCCAGACCACAGCAGCTACTCCGAAGGGCTCCCAGAGCCGCCCTCCGTTGCAGAGAGGCGTGCATGTCCGTTCAGTGAAGCCTTCCAAACAGCTACTGCTGGAAGTTTTTGGGAACATAGCAAATTCAGACCAAATAAGAAGACTATTCTTTTCTCCCTCTAGAAGCCAAGAGTCTAATTACTTAGCAAGACTGAGACCTTGTCCAGGCTTGAAAATTCCCTGCACTGCTTAGGGTGTCAAAGAAATCCCTGGGCCACCCTGACAGACATGATTCCTCTTGGAAACTGGACATCTTTATTGAGAGGGATCTCAAGCTCTATCCTCTGCATTTCACAGCACAGAGGGCTCTCTGGTATAGTTTTAATAACCTTGTCTATTCTCCTAAGTAACCGTCAACCACTACCACTCAAGTCTTTTCAAAGCTGCTTGAAATCCACCTTGGCCAAGACTCTATCCTTGTTGGACACTTCCCACTGGCTTTTCACACAATAAGATGATTCAAGGCCAAGTGGGAGATGCCAGTCTGTTGGCCTGCTCCATCCAGACCCTGAGAGATTCCCCACAGGGCCTTCCTGGCATGAGGGTGACTTGGCTGTTTTAGGATACAACAATGTCCAGGAGAACGAAGGAAGCTTCTTTGCGCTGTTCTGCAGGTCCAGTCTCTGAATGTGGAGATCAGAGACCAGCACGCTGAGTTCCCTAGTCCTTGCTCACAGAGATGTCTGGATTTCTTTGAAATGTTAAGTCAAATGTAAAGAAAATACTTCTTACCCATAAAATGCATTGACAGATAACAAAATAAAACAAATAGATTCCAAGTTTTGGTGGTTTTGTTTTGTTTTTTTAAAGGTACACATTTCTAAATGAAATGGAAGTGACACACCTTTGTCATTCTCTCTCCTTGTCTAGCAGTGAACTCTTACTCACCCTTCAAGCCAAATCCATCATAAACGGTCCCCTTCTTCCATTAGCAGGTGGGCTCCTGAGCACCAAGGCTAATTAATCATCAATTGACTACTAGACTGTGCAGGGGTCAGTTTACCTCAGTGACCAAATTCATGGATGTAGAATGAGGTCACAGAACATTGTTACATGTAGGGGAGGGGAACAACCCAAACTGGCTCAAAGTCTAACGGACTCATAGCTGACCCTCCAGGAGGGGGTTTCCAACGATGTAAATCACATGCGAAATAATTGCCTGCCTTTCTCCCAAGGAGCCCTTACTGGATTTGAACTGCCTATCTTTGGGTTGGCAGCAAAATTCCCCATTCAATAGGCCACTAGAAGTCCCTTCATGTAGAAAAGAACTGGTCTAAGTGTGCTCCTCCAACCACCTGTTACCCATCCAAGACTAAGGAGGTACAGAGGTGAAGCTCAGTGCCCAGAAAACTTAGCTGTTACCTGATGGCATTAAGACACTTTGCAGAATTACCACTCTGTAACAGAGCAGGAAAAATTTTAAAAATATTGTTGACTTACGTCACAGTTTGGGGCACAACATGATGGAAGAAAAGGAGGGAGGGGTCTACAGGAGGGGAGGGAGGATGGACAGAAGGAACCAGGACAAGACTGACAGTGAGAGAGATGATGGGGAGCAGGAGGAGAAGAAAGGAGAGAGTAAGAAAAAGAAAAGGCCACGTTCATACAGCTGTTGATAGTACACGGAATATTTTTACCCATGAGTCACGGGGTCCTTCCCTCAATTTGTCCTCGGTTCTCCGATGGGCTAACATTGGTCCCTCTCTTTCCTGGGCTTTCTCCTTGTCCTTCCCTCCGCTGGTTCAGGCTTTCATTATGATGGCATGTCACCTGTTCACAAAGTCTCCTCTGTTCTCAACCTAGAAAGCTGCTGTCCCTCACCTCAGGCCATCAGGTCCATACTATGGCCTGTTATAGGACTTCCTGGGAGCTCTGGTGAAGGAGTCCACATGGAGTTGCAATGCTTATCCAAAAGCTGTGTCTCCCTGAGGTTCAAATCCACCAGCAGCTCCCAGAGAGAAAGATGGGCAATTGTCTTCTGTGCAACCAACGTCAGAAGCCTGCTGGAGGGTCAGCCATGAGTCAGGCCCTACTCAATGCAGTGAGTGATGGGACTTCAAACAATCCACACGGTGTTGTCCACGTGTGTTTGTGACCACTCACCTCCATCAGAACGTAAGCTCTGTAGAAGCAGGTGCACTGAGCTGTCTCTGCAGCCCTCGCACACACCTGCTAGAACAGCATCGGATAGAGGACTGACTCACTGAATGAGTAACAGGACAAGCTTCAGGACAAGCCCAGGGATGCCAGTTGCTCAGTGGCCCGGGTGCCCGGAGAGCCTCCTGGAGCCAAGCACAGTAATCCTCTCACCGCACAGTAGACATGAACTTCAGCTCACGACACTAGCCCTACTTCACAAGAATGCAGGGAGGTTTCTGGGAAAGGCCACACAGAGCTTGCTATGCCAAGTGAGAAGGCTGTGTAGCTCGAGCGAGTTGTATGCAGTTCTAGTCAGCTGCCATGGTCCTAAATAAGACACGTTTGGAACTAAGGAGAAAACAGCACAATCCCAGAGAAAGGAATCTGCTTCCAGCTCACGGAGTGCCCAACTCTGCATCTATGCCCTGCTCACACCCCAAATATCCCTTACCTCTTCTTTGGTTTTTTTGTTTGTTTGGGGGTTTTGGGGGGTTGGGTTTTTTGTTGTTGTTGTTGGGTGTTTTCTGCCCTACTAGTTTATTTACAAGACTTGAATACAAATTTGAGCAAATTCTTTCCATTTTCCCTCACCCCCCCACCCACCAAATTATACAACCCAATTATTAGTCCCCCCACACCCTGTGCACATCCACATCCCTCTGCTTCCAGCCTCTCTCATCCCTCCTGAATCATTATACTCATTCTACAATAATAGTTTTGCATAGTATTTGTCCTTGTGGAAGTTAGTTCACTTGAGTTAGTTCGCTCAACCTAAAGCTCTCCAGTCCCTCTCAAGTTAGGTAATACTTTACAAAGTTATTTCTCCTTAACTCCTCTTTGTTCTGATAAAGCAGGAGTAAAATCACTCCTGTTTAAGAAGACTTGAAAAGACCTTTGGAGCCAGGCACACCTGGGCTCCAATCTTGTCTTTTTCCTGACTTAGGCAAGTTCCCAAACCTCCCTCCCATCCGTTTGTCCGCCTCCTCTCTGCAGATGTTTGTAGGGATTGAATGGAAGAGTAGCGTCCTAATATCTCTCTGGAACATTCAGTGGAGGTGAGCGTCTCTCCCTGCTGCCTGCCTACACCTCTTACAGCCTCATTCAGTTATTACTGCGCCAGGTGGGTGGGAGTTTAAATGCAAAATGCACAAAGATTTATAACCCAAGGAGCTTCTCAAAGTGGCAAAGGCTCTCCAATTACCCTACCTTGTGAGAGAGGTCTTCACATCTACCTCCAAAATAAACACATTTTACCCATTCTTATCACTTCATGCCCATGTCCTAGTTAAGAAAATGACACTCAGATTACTTCTTACCTACAAACAGTCCCTTGGGTTATAACACAAGTATACAAGAAAATAATGTTACGTCTTGAAAACTGATGTCTTCATCCCCTCTCCCTCTACTTTTGTCTTACTATTGTTGTGTGCCTTTGAGTCAAGACTCACCCACACCTGACCCTCCAGCAGGTTTTCAGAGACAGAGAAAGAGAGACAGACAGAGAGGAGAGAGAAAGACAGAGAGAAGGAGGAGGAAGAGGAGGAGAGAGAAGTAAAGAGAGGGAGAGAGCCTGTTTAGAGGGGAGCCAAAGTCCTACAAACTCATATGTATTACTTATCTATATCCTTTTTCTTTAGAAAAGGGCCAACAACTAGTTGATATGATAGATTACACTTACAAAATAGACCAATTTAAGGGGAAGACACAAAGACAAACTAAATGTAACATTTCCTGCCTGCTACCGGTTGCAATGGAGTAATTTCCGGCTCACAGTAACCAGTTATCAGCCAGAGAAGACAATGCTACAATGGATTTTTAAAAGCTGGTGTTTTGAAGATCAATAGGTCTTTTTTTCTGAGGTGCTTCTGAATGGATTTGAACCACTAACCTATTGGTTCTCAGCTGAGTGCCTTATCTGTTTGTCCAATCCAAACAAACAAATAAAAACCCCCTGTCGTGAGTCAGGACAGTTATGATCCGTGTTAGACCTACAGAATTGAGTGGAACGGCCTGACCCAGCTTCCAAGGCGGTAATTCTTCCTGGAAGTACACTGCCTCATCTTTTTCTTGCAAAGCAACTTGGCAGAACACAACAAGAACAACATTCAACACATGCAGACATTGCTCACAGTTCCATTCTCATCTCTGCTTCTTTTTCACTGTTTTCACCCCTTTAGTGACATCACACACTTCCGTAACATCTACTGGTTGCAGAACTCTCTCCAGAGTATCAGACTGAAAAATACAACAACTTTTAAAACCTCTGCTAAGATGATCAAGAAACCCTAAGATGGTAAAGAGATTATCCCCGAGCAGATCTAATGACCTGCTCTTTGTCTTCCTGTATGGACAGTGACACCACTATAAACTGCTAAGCCAATCATGTCCTTCTCTCCCCTCTACCCCAGTCACCAAGTCCTCCCCTTCTACCTCCTACTTCTCCCTAACTCATTCCCAAACTCCATTCCTACTGGGGCACCGCCAGAGTTAATGTACCTTCTCTCCTGTCCAGAACGTGCTGTTGTTATGTACAGTAACAAGTAAAAATGTTATGAGTCTTTGAGTCACAATCAACTCATAGCTGTCCCTCCAGCAGGTTTAAAAAGAGAGAAAATCACAAGGGAGGGGACTGTCCATCTGTCTCCAGCACAGCAACTGGTGGATTCGAACTGTATGCCTTAAGGATGGCAGCACAGCTCTTTACCACTCAGCCACCAGAGCTTCCTGTGTAGAACACAGTCACTAATTTTCTACTGCTATGGCGGACAGTGTTTGGTGGAGCTCCCCGACTAAAACAAGCTTGAAGCAGGAGTGGCATCCACTTCCAAAATAGCTTGCCTCTGGTAACTGTATGAACTTAGAGAAATGGTGAAAACTATACAAATGTTTAGGTCTTTCATTCATAGAGTCGCTATGAGTCGTCTACAACTCGTCGGCATTTAACAGCAACAACAACATGCCTACTGTCTTACCAGGCTGCTCCTTGGAGGCAAGGATTCTGGAGTTCCGTCTGACATATTTGGGGCATGTTGCAAAGAGGGACCAATCCTTGAAGAGGGATATCATGCCTGGGAGGGTGGAGGGACAGCACAAGAGAAGAAGACGCTAATTTAGATGGATTGACTCAGTGACTCGGGTAATGGAGGCAGGTGTGTCAGAGATAGTGAGGTTGGCTCAGGATAGAGCAGGGTTCAGAGCTGTTGTACATAGGGTCACTATGAATTGCAAGTGTCTCAAGACTCAAGGCATATAACAACCACACCACAACAAATGCCCTCTAACTTGTGGTCTACCTCATACACAGAGAGTGCTTTTTTATACACTGTGCTTTGCTAACAGAATAGACACACACACACCCACCCCATTGTGTTTCCTCTAATCCACTCTCTATCTCATATACAGAGTACTTTGCTTATCTTAATACATAGTAATATTTTCAAAATAAAAGCTTACCACATCACTCATCTGTAAAACACTCAGTGGCTCCTCCTTGCCCTTAGGATCAAGTTCAAACTCAGTTTCAACATTGGCATGACTCACCATGGTTTCCTATCCCACTGCTCCCCCACTCAGCAATCTGCAATCCAGAGCACATCAAACTATTTTTGCTTTCCTAAAATACCAAGCTCCTTTTCCCCTCCGGGCCTTTCCCCCTGTGAGGAGAAAGGTGCCACTAGAATGAGAACTTCCTGGAGAAAAAGACAGGTGCGGAAACACTCAGGAAGGTAGTTGGCAGGCAGCCCACAGATGAGATGTTCAGAATAATGCCTTAGATCGTGCAAGTGATAGTATCATAAAACCTTAAAATTCTTCCAAAATTTATTTAATTCCAGGTTCTGCTGCCATTCACTCCTAAACTTACCAGCATGCCTTCAAAGAACTTCAGATGTGCAAAGAAGTATTCTATGCTTCGGATGGTTTTTTAATGTACTCAGCAGAGAGTATATAAATGCATGGAGATGGGGGATTGTAATGGTCAGCAGCTCCTGGGACACAGAAAGTTTTTGCCTCAGGGTAGAGGTGGCCTGGCTGGTGAATGGAAAAGGAAGTAGCGAAGTCAGGAGCTTGTATGAAGAAATTCTTTCCAACGAGACAACGGAAACATCAAAAGATTTCTGGAAATCCCTTTATTTTATGGATAGAGTGAGAAAAGGAAACCCACGAAAGAAGAGAGGCCTTCCCACTTCCTGTGACAAGTCTGAGAAGTCATCTAATTTGAAGGAATCACGAGTATTTCTTTTGTCCTCAGTGGCACTGATGGGACAGTAGCTGAGGGCTCTCTTGGTGAACAAACAGGTTGGCAGTTTGACCTCTCCAGCCCATCAACGGAAGACAGAGGTTGCAGCCTGTTTTCATAATGGTTTTTAAATGGAATGAGAATTGACTCTTTGCAATGAGGTTTTTATTTCTAATTTGTTATTAGTCAGCTACAGAAAATAATGTCCAGAAAGTAAGTCTCTGTAAACCAGAATTCTCTTGTCATCTGTATTGAAGGCAGTCTTGAAATGCACCCACATCACTAAATATCTGATATCATTCTGCTTCACTGGAAGATCAGTAAATTATTGGGCAAAAGATTAGCCAAAGGAAGAAAATGGATTGTACAAATAAATTCTTTAACGTATAATATTGAAATAGGAATTTCTCTGACTTCTGCAGATGATTTAGGATGAACATTTCTTTTTTTTTAGGAACCATTATTTGTTCACTGATGGCTTCTTGCATCTATAATACTTTTTAAAATATAAGAAGGAAACCAAAGAGACTCATTGCTGACATTTTATAAAATAATATTGAAAGTGAATCTGTGGTGATGTCTGCATACATTACCTGGAGATTGTTTTGTTTTGGAGATTGATCTTACTTAGAAGAATGTGCCCCCCATGGAGTAAATTTACTCTGGGGATAAAGCTGACTTTCCACTAAAGGGAAAGTGTTTGGATTTTGCCATTTAGAGAATGTAAAAAGTACATTGTCTCTTAGAACAGGTGTTTTGGAAAAATTAAACTTGTGTCAAGATGGATACTTTAATTTGTAATGGGATGTTAACACAGATGGCTGGAATGAGAGCTCTAAACTCTCCTTTAATTTATTATTTAGAGCCTTACATTATTATGCACACACCCTCCAAAATTTCAGCCTTCTAAGCACAGTTCCGAGCAAATGTGCTCAGAGATGCCGGCGATGCCTACGGGAGATTTTTAATTCAGTGGTAAGGTTATTCGAAGGTTGATGAAAATTGCAAGAGAAACATTTCTTTTTTGAACACTCAAATCTCTGTATTATAGAGTATCCATCGGTCACATGAGTGAGCATGTACACACGTGTGTGAATGCATGGACACACACACACGAGACACTGTGAACTCATTGTTCAGTCTGGAAATATCACCCATTGGAAAGGTTTAAATCAGCCCTGTGGAGACAGTTTACTAACTATATCCAGTTCAAAGGATTTTACCAGACTCACAGGAACCCACCATTATGTTTCCAAGGCATTATTAAAGATTAATTATTAAATTAAAGGCAGAAAGATTGCCTCATCTTATTCCCATACAGTGGTTGGTGAGTTTGAACTGGCAATCTTTTGGTTAGCAGCCCAGCACTTAATCTACTACGCCACCTATTTCTGAGTTGTCAGAGCTGACTCACAGCTTAAACTCCTGAGGTTTCTGAGGCTGTAAATCACAGGGAAGGAGATTACCCAGTGTTCTCCCTTCAAGCCACCAGAGCTCCCTGGCCCATGGCTGTTGTTGCTATGTGCTGTCAACGTGGAACCGACTCATAGCTGACCCTCCAGTAGGTTTTCAGAGGCTGTAAATTGAATGGGAGGAGACCATTCTCTCATGGAGCAGCTGGTAAATTTGAACTGCCTGCCTTTAGGCTGGTAGTGCATCTCTTTACCCACTAAGCCACCACGGCTATCTAGCACTACATAAATGTTGTTGTTGTTGTTGTTGTT
>NW_006399841.1:7182424-7197699 GCF_000299155.1 Elephantulus edwardii | reverse complement strand
TGAACATTCAGATTAAGACAGACTAGGAAGAAGGATTGGCCACCCACTTCTGAAATAGCAGGCCTCTGAAAACCCTATGCACAACAGAACACACGCACAACTACATAAATAGCAACCCTTATATTTATAACAGAAATAGAATGGTGTGGTGGCCTAGTCCACAGAGATGCCCTACTTATCCAGAGGTATCACCTCTCTGGCATTTCAAACCCACCAGTAGCTCTGAGAGAGAAAGAAGGGCAGTCTCCTTCTGTGTGGTTTACAGCTTCAGAAACACAATCAAGGGTTCTCAGTGAGTCCATTCTGACCCCTTAGCTATGAGAGTAAGAAATATGGGCCAAGTGCCATGGCTACTTTTATAATCATCTCACTTTACCCTTCTGAATCAGGAGAGGCATCCACTTCCTAAACAATATGACTCCGGAAACTCTGTCACCTTGTATAAATGTTAATAATTGTAGAGGGGCTTCAGGGCTTTTGTTCATAGGGTCACTCTGAGTCCTTCCTGACTTGAAGGCAATCAATCAACAACCACCACCAATCATATTTAATAAATTGTAATATCTGCATTTTACAGATAAGAAAACAGGTGTATTACATTACCCAACTGCTATGTGACCTTGGGGAGAGCAGCAAGGGCATTTCTTTCTAAGTTGTACTTGTTTTGTGAGAGCAGCAGAAGTAAAATTTTTTTTAATGGTAGATTTTTAATTTAGTCCAAATAATCTATACTTGAGATCCAGCATAGGGTATGCTTCTCATTTAACTGTATTCCTTCTTTCTTAGCAGCACACTTCATTTTTTAAACAAAGGAGAAGCATTTTCTGCCTGATACAGGCATTGGGGAACTCTGCCAGTATAGTCTGTAGGCTGAACAGTCAATCTGAAGGCTGGTGGCTCCAATCTACCAGCCACTCCTAGAAACTTGAACAATGTCCTCCCGAGCTCTGCAGCCTCAGAGCTGCTGAAGAGTCAGCTATAAGTTCAAATCAAGTGGATGTGTGTGGAAGTGGGAGCGGGGGACAGTATGCATGCTTTCAAAAAAACTCTATTTGAATAGGATGTGAGATAAAACAATTCTGAAGAAATACAAATAGGCCGTACAATTCAACACCTTTCTCTCAAATTTTCGTCAGTTCAACAATTCCATCAACAAGTGCTGTTCCGACATCTGCTACATGCCAGCTACTGCTTCGGGCCTCACAGCACTTTCAATATTGTCAGAGTCACAGGGAAATAAAAAAGTGATTCCAGCACAATGGTTAGGTGTTACAGAAGGGAAGAATGCAAATGTGGGGAAAGTCTCAACAGAGTTTCCATGGTAAGGCTGGTGGACTGGGAATAAATTCCTGGCAATCTTCTAAAAATCAACCGACCAGTGGAACTTTAGGAACCACACACAACAAAGCATTCTCTGACCTCCCACCTCTCTGAGGACAGTTCAGGGTGGAGAAGCGTTTTTTTCTACTGTGCGTAGAATCTCTCAATTAAAGTTGACCACTCAGCAGCTTACATGAACGATGCATGTGTAAGGAAGCTTCTGGGAGAAAACATTTATGCTGAGACTTGAAGGCTGAGGCACTTAGCAGAAGATAAATCTCACGTTAAGTTCTGAAGTTGAGAACGTGTGACGCTCAGGCACTAAATCTTAAAAGAAACACTTATAATATGATGAGAATGTGAAGGTGAGGATGGAGAAATGGAGGTACCAGTGCCAGGTGGAAGGGGATAAGATGGCCAGGGATAACAGAGGAAGAGGATGGAAAATTAATAGGGAGTCAAACCACAAAAGATTGTATTGTTAGTGTGTATCACGGAGTCAGAACCGATCTACAGCTGACACTCCAGTGGGTTTTCAGAGGCAATGAATAGCATGGAAGGAGATTGTACTCCCTTTTCCCACTGGTGGCCTCAAACCTTGTGCCTTTGGGATTGCAGTGCAGCTTAAGAGCTCAATGTGCCATGTTAAAAACGTTGTATTTATTCTTATTTTAATTTTTTTACTGAGACTTAGAGTTTCCACTCATTCATTGTTGCACTTTTCTCCCTGCTCACCCCCTTCCCCTCAATTCTTGAAAAGTAAAACTCTTTCCTTGTTAGGCAATTCCTCCCCTCAAGTCCTCTCCACTATGCAGCCTTCATTCTGGACTCCTGTCATGACAATAATACCTAATCATATATCCCTTTTAAACAGTTCTCTCCCTCATCTGTTTCAATGCAGTATACATAATTCATCCCCTCTTTCTCAGCCTCCTCCCAACCCAGATGTCAGTCCTGATTTACAAGAGTGGCAGTATGCAATATTTAGTCTTTTCTGACTGAGATATTTCACTCAGCATAATGTCCTCCAAGGTCATCCATTTTGTATAATATTCCATGAGTTCCTTGTTTAAAAAGGTTGTATTTATTCTAAGGGTGGTCAAGTTGTTTAAAGGGCTTTCATCAGCAACTATTTGATTTACTGCCACTTCTGTCTCCAGGTTTGACTATAACTCAATCTCAAGCCCTGGTCTTTCAAGGCTCCCAGAACTTTGAGCATTGCCCCGTGCTAAAATTGCTAAAGCTTTTCTTCTATAATGCGCTCTGACTTCTGGAGAACAAGAAACTTCTCATGATGGTACAACTCAAGCTTCTGTGGTTAGCCCTTTTGACCTATTTATCATGACAGTTTCCCTGTCTCCCAGCTCAAGAAAAATCTACACAACACACACAGTTTTGGAAGGAGTGGTCTAGTCTACAATTGTGGTTCTAATCCAAAATCTGTGTCTCTCTGGCAGTTTGAATCCACCAACAGCTCCGAGAATGATGAGAATCTCTTCCCATGAGATTTACAGCCTCAGAAACTCAGTGGGGGGGTCAGCTGTGAGTTGATTCTGACTCAACAGGGGTGGAGCTGAAGATTTTTGTTGAAAACTTATTAGTGATTACCAGAGGCAAAGCGAGAGGGGTAAAGGGGTTAATGGTATTAGAAAAATTGCACTGATTCAGGGCAGAGTTATTCAGTTGATTGCTGTAATTGCTGTCAAAAAGTTGTACACCTGTAAAACACTATACAATTATAATAACAATTATTATAAGTTTATAATAATAATGAATAGTGACTGAGGCTGCTTATATGCAACGGAAGAATCATGGGATCTCATCCCTTGGTTTGGAACGTCTCTGCCACCCCTATCTACCTGTATCAATTTTTTCCTTTGAAACTAGAATATTTATGTAAGTTGAATTTTTATTAAACAAAATTATCCCTTATCATACGTAATGAGTACTGGGTAAAATTTAAAACTCCTCCCTTTTTTTAAGTTTAAATATGCTGGACACAACCTTTAAGCATTCTGAAACAAGTCACTAAAAAAATGAAATATTAGGCGTGTTCCTCACAAGTTTTCTTTTTATCTCCTTTTAGACAAGAAAAGCAAGCTTATAACAAAAAAACAAGCAAAAAAAACACAACCAAACCCTAAAATCCAAATTCCTTTGGTGTGAGACAATCCAAAATAAATACACAAATAAATGCACGTGCATGTATATACACACACACACACACACACAGAAACACACACATTCCAGCAGTTGATAATGATGAGAAAATTGTTTTTTCAAAGTACAGTTGGAATGTCTGAACAAATAATACTCCAAATAGTTCACGTATCACCCAGGAGGCAACTTGTACTAGCATATGCTGTAATTTGCCACCGGCAGATGAAAACCTGTAATTCTGAAAATAAGCCTGGTCTCCCCCTATAACGAATTCCACAAGCGACAGCTCGTCCTGGCCGGAATAGCGATTCATGACTTGCGGCTGAAGGCATTCTGTGTCTCCACAGATCATTCCCTTCTGGGCTTCGAGAAGGGCAAACATGGGGCAATATCCTGACAGCAATGAAATACTGATCAAGGGAGGAGGAAGCCCAAGGTCCAGGCTCCTGGTCGCCCAGGAGGCGGCTTATTTTCTGTGAAGCATACCATGTTCTAGGGCTCTGTTGCAGGAAGTTCCCCCCAGAGCAGGGTACCCACTGAAAGGGTCTGCCATGCTACAGAAGCACGTCAGAGGTTTGTTCAAAAGAACATAGATTCCACTGACATTTCATGACTTAGTTTATTACGCAGAATGATTTAGATTGCGTTGGTCTGTCTCTTTGCTCCCAAAGGCAGAATCTTATTACTGTACATCTAGATTACAGTCAAAGTTGATCCCTCCGGCACATCCCAGCCCAGATTCCTTCTTTTTCCCCAGTACAGATCTCCATCTGTACTGGGGGAAAAAATGAAACCACAGCTGTTAACTGATTATGAGCCTCTGCTGGGTCCTGGGATTACCCCCCCCCCCCCCCCCATCAGCACACATAGATCGGGCTCAGTGCCAAAGCGAGGCCTCACCCTGCTCACCCTCAACTCAATGCCAAAAAAGTCTAAACCGACCTCACTGTCCTCCTCCCCCAAAACCCACTTCTGCTGGCTCCTCAGACTGAGAGAAGGCCCGACCATCTACTCTCCAGTGTCCAACCCAGAAGGCACCTCCTCACATCTCATCACTCTGCGCCCTAATCAAACTGAAGCCTGTGTGGGCTCCCCAAAGCTCTGGGCCCTGTCCTGTTGCCCAGCCTTTCCATATGCTGTTTACTTGGCCTGAAACAGACACCCCAACTCAACTCCAATTCACCTTTTGGATTTCTGATTAGTTTTCTTTTCTGGAGACTCATTTAAACGCTACATCCTCTCTGACTTTCTTCCATGTTATTTGAATTATCTCATCACTGTGCCACCTGAAGATTACACAGACAGCATCACATTCTCAGATTTTAGAAACAGACTTCGTGTACTCTTCTCTACTGCTGTTGAGTGAATTCTGAGCCATAGTGACCTTCCATCGAGTTTCAAGTGTTAAATCTTTAAGGGATGGAATTGCCTAGCTTTTTCCTGTAACGTTGTTGGCAGATTTGAACACCTAAACTTTCACCACAACAGTACCAGAGCTCCTTCAGCATTGACTACTCATTGTCTGAGAGACAGAACGGACCCTCTAGCAGATTTCTATGGCTGTAAATTACACGTGAATAAGCAGCCCATCTTTCTCCTTCGGCATCACTGGTCCATTTGAACGGCCAGAGAGGGAGACACAGCATGTGTATTAGTAGAGCCGCTCCTGGGACATTCCACCATGAGAGCTGCTGAGCACACACTTCTGGGATGACTGAGTGACTAAGGCAACGAGTAAACGATGCTCCTAAGGATTTTAGGGAGCACTGGTGCTCTAGTGGGAAGGGAATTGTACTGCCAGCCTAAAGGCCAACAGTTCAAACCCATCAGATGTTCCACGAGAAAAAGATGGGCCATCTCCTTCCACGATTTACAGTCAGAAACTCACTGGAGGGTCAGCTATGAGTCTGCTCCAACTGGATAGCAATGTTGTTGTTATGTGCCATCAAGTCATCTGCAACTCATAGCGACCCTATGGACAACAGCTCTAAATCCTGCTCTGTCCTGTGCCAATCGCATTGTCTCTGACACCTACCCCAATTACCTCAGTCACTGAATCAATCCACCTCCTAGAGGGTCTTCCTTTCCTCCACTGTCCCTCCACCCTCCCAAGCATGACATCCTTCTCCAAGGACTGGCTTCTTTTTGCAACATGTCCAAAGGATTTCAGACGAAGCTTCAGAGTCTTTGCCTCCAAGGAGCAGCCTGGTTTAACCCTCTCTGGGATGAACCTGTTTGTTTTCTTAGGAGTCCATGGTATATTCAATACTCTTCTTCAACACCACAGCTCAAAGGCATCAATTCTTCATTTACCATCTCTAGTCATTGTCCAGCTCTTTGACACATAGCAAGTGATTGCAAAGACCATGGCCTGTATCAGGCACACCTTAATCTCCAGACTGACACCATTGTTCTTCGGTACTTTGGAGAGGTCTCAAACAGCAGACTTTTCACAATATGTCTTTTAATTTCCTGGCTGCTGGTGCCAACAGTGTTGACTGTGGAACCAAGTAAACTGAAGTTGTGAACAATCTCAATCTCTTCACCATCCATCCTGACGCTGCCAATTGGCCCAGTGGTGAGAATCTTTGTTTTCTTGATATTCACCCACAGTCCTATTGAAGGCTGCAGTGATGAGCGGAGTTATTTCAGCAATTAAAAGTACTCCCTTCCCCCTTACTTGCCCCTGCCCCACTCCTTTTCTTGTTCCTCTTCCCTCTCAGTGGCTTCTGCGTTGATTTCCTCTCTCTGTGGATCCGAACCTAATTCTTCCTCTGAGCTCCTTTACAGAAAGGCATTTACAGGAGAGTAGGAGAGTTGAGGTGTCTGGACAAAGATGCCTTTTGGTAGGTGGGTTATGTCCCTGCTGTCTGAATCTTGGCTTTGCCATGGCAACTCTGGCCCACCTCTAGGTCCCCATCTCGGGCAGGCTGTGCCTCCTAGGATGTCACTCTTGGTCCCGTCACTTAGTTGTTCAGGAAGCCCACACCCAAGTCGGCCACTTGAAAGAGGAGGCAGACTCCGTAATACACGTCCTGGTTCTCGCAGATCCTCCTCAGCACACAAACAAAATGCCACCGTTTTTGTCTCCTTAAACTGCGACTGTGATGTGGAGGGCAGGGACATACGTGAAAATGATCAAAGGAATGAAGGTTGAAGATCAACACATGTGCCATGTGCGGCCCCTTCACTGTCTTCCCAGGAGACGCACAACCCTGGCTGCACACTTCAGGGGAGGCGACTGGCTTGCAAAGCAGTGATGTTTTCAGAGAGATTCATCAGCCCTCTCTAACTTACTTTTGAAAAGTTCATCATTTACAAAAAGGACTTATTATTGACCACAAATTGCCTGTACTTTGCACAACTGATACGCACACATGACTTTGGGTGACGCTGTGTGGCTGGCCTGGAACATTCTCATCTCACACATAAACTCTGCATCTTAACACCAGCTTCTTGAGACCTCTCTCATTCTGTCTTTCCAGGCACTGTGCTCTGCCACTCCTCTATGTCCTTTGGTCTTGCTTTCTGTCCCCCTGGTCTCAGTGACAAGACCCTGCCTTGAACTAGCCCTGCCCCTCTGTATCTAGTGTTGGTACTTGTCATATTTGGTTTCTATAACTCTGACTGGTCTGCCATCCAGCTCCAGGGAATCTACCCAGACTGAGTGTCTTTTGATCGTGAAATGGGAATTGTGGAGTCCAATAACAGCACTCAACATATACAAGCAGATGACGAATTTCCTCCAGATACTTCTTTTTTTTCCTGATTTTACTGTTTTTTTAAAGAAAATTATTATTAATTTCAACGGAAATTTACAGAGACTTTAGAGTTCTATTCGTTCATTGTTGCACTTTTCTCCCCTCCTAACCCTCCCCCCTAGTACACTATCCTCTTGGAAAAGTAAAAGAAAAATTCTTTCATTGTTTTACAATCCCTCCCCCCAGGTCCACTCCACTGTGCAGCCTTTGCTCTGGACTCCTGTCATGACAAAAAGACCTAATCACATATCCCTCTTAAACCACATATCCCTCTTAAACAGTTTTCTCCCTCATCTGTTTGAAGGCAGCAGATGCTTTTTTCTAGAGCTCACTTCTTCTAGACATGTGTGGACTGAGTCCTAATGCTGATGCCTGCTGGTTTGGAAGTGACTGACGTTGTAGAGCAGAGGGGGATCACAGGAATGGCCTCGCTCCTGTTTATGTCACTTCTAGAGAACTGACCATCCTTCTTTAAGATATTCTTCATCTCCAGTTTGCAAAATAAAAACCCACAACATTAAACTGCAATACAATAGATCCCAGAAATGTGAGCAAGCCTTGAAGGGCATAGTTGGAATCTTGATCTCAAAAACTGTTAAAAAGACATTCTTTTTTCCAATCCCTTTGCCTGCCTACCTAATTGTTTTTAAATGAAGATGCAAAAGAGAAGAGGGTACAGAAAATAGGATACCCACCCCCCATGTCGCAGATAAGACATGGAAGTGCCTGTTGCTGGAGTGTAATCACTGTCAGGTGAAGCTCATAAGAGGTGGTCTCCTCTGTCTCTCGTCTGTTCCCATTCTCACACAACTCATAACACAGTTTGAGAAGCCGGAAAGTTCCACTGTTATGACCAATTTATTCAGTAAAATGTCCTTTGTGAAGGTCCAGGCCCTAGATTATTGCTTTTGGTTGGGGTGCTATAGAGACAATTCTGATTCCTTTTTTGAAATGGGAATAGATATAGATATAGATATAGATATAGATATAGATATCTTAGATATAGATTAATAGATTATATAGAGATAGAGAGATAGATATAGATAGATAGATAGATAGATAGATAGATAGATAGATAGATATGTATCACCACAACAAAGTAAAAATAGCCTTGAAACATCACTTACTGGTAAAGATCAAAGGCCAGAGCTTTTGTTATGAATTACACTTCAACATGAAGAAAACAAAATCAACACGCAACATCATGGTAAATGGAGAAAAGACTGACATTGTCAAACTGAACTTTAATTGGATCCACAACCAACATTCATGGAAGCGGTACTCAAGAGCTCCAATTACATATTGCACTGGGCAAATCTACTGGAAAAAAAAATTATATTTTTAAAGTGTTAAAAGCCAGTGTTTAAAACTAAAACCTTCATAGTGAGTCACTCAGTTAACCAAAACAAAACAACCTCCAAGAGGGAAGGAAAGGAAAGGAGCCCCAGGAAGTAAATTTGCAGAAAGACTTCAGACACACCTGGAGTGAGGAAGAGGTGAGTTCATTAGGTCCATGTGTCATTATGACAGAGACATGGGTCACCACAGGGAAATGGTTCTGAGAATGATCACAGAACTTTTAAAATCAATATATATACCTTGCAAAAAGGCAAACATCTGTTTATGGTTACCAGAAGGTGTGACATAGAGGTAATGAGGAATTTTTGCTAAAAGGGTAAGAAGTCTATTTGAAGTGATTTAAATACAGACCAAAAAACCATCCCAAACAAAAAACAACATTTAAAGATAGATAATAATTGGCAAGCACAACACGTAGAAGGTAATTAATGTCATGGAATTGTCCACTTAGAAATAGTTAAGATGGGAAACTTTGGTATCGATACATTTCACCAAAATAAAGCAAAAATAACAGAGCAATGAGTCTGAATTCTAATACAAATCGCAGCACATTTTTTTTTAACCCAGAACTTCATCTGAACATAGAAAATTAAAGTTACTTATCATCACTGGGTTAAAAACAGTACGTCAAACTCTCTGTAAGAGCTTCCTGATGCTAAGGAACCTAAATCAAGAACACCAACAACTCATTAGCAGCTGCGCTCATCTCATTAAGCAAATCTGCAAGGTCAGGTATCCACAAAGAGAGGAGAATCTCCATGATAATTGGTGACATCAGAGCTGCTGCTTTAGTTCCAGGATTACAAAGCCTTAGCACTGTGCCAGCAGTGTCCCCCAAAACATGAGGATTGTTTCATATGCATCACAAAAATCTCTCCTAAATCTGAAGTAGTCCTGTTGATTCCTTTGCAAATATTGTCCACTCAGAGATGCACCTGACATAGGTCATGGTCTTTTCCATCACTCGTTATGTATGAAGCTGAGAGCTGGACAACGAATAAGGACGACAGAGGAAAAATTGATGCCTCTGAGCTGTTGGGGAAGAAGAGAGAGAAAATAACAAACAGATATGTCTTGGAAATCACGCAGCCAGGTTGCTCCTTAGAGGCAAAGATGGTAAACTTCATCTCATATATACATATCTATTTTGGGCATGTTGTTAAAAGCGTCAGTCTTTGGGAAAGGACATCATACTTGGAAAGGTAGGGAGAGGGTCAGAAAAGGACAGGAAGACCCTCGAGGAAATGGATTGTCATGGCGACTGCAGCAGTGGATTCGAGTGTGTCCGAGATGAAGCAGATGGTGATAGGGCAGGTCTCAGATCCATTGGGAAGCAGAAATGGCAGCCACTTCCTAAGCAACATGCCTCTGGAAACTCTACAAACGTCAATAAATAATGATAGCTATAGAAAGGCTTCAGGCCTTTTGTTCACAGAGTCGCTATGAATCGTGCTCCTGCTTGACTCCACGGCCATCATCATCATCAACAACAACAACAACAGATCCTTGTTCATAGGGTAGCTTTGAGTCTTAGTTGGCTTGAGGGCACATTACGACAACAGAAGCCAGTGACAAGAGGACAATGTAAGTATTGACAGCACTCAACAACAAGACACTTAAAAGCATAAACTACCATGTACACCAGTGTTCACTGCAATGATCAGTCACAGTAGCTTTTGATTAATAAGGTTAGAGATCTTTCCTTCTCCTACTTAATGGTGAGCTACATTGAGTGCTGCCTTTGCTTGTCTTGATAACTTGAGACCTTCACAGACCAAAGAGGGTCTTGCAGGTGAGACGACATCGCTGTGAAATCAGACCTGCTTTAGAGGGCAGACCAGCATGGGGACCCCATGTTCTGTCTGGGTCACCATCTGGAAATCCTTCCTCATTAAGCCACCTTGGCATCAATAAAATTGTTCTTGTTAACTGAGGCGAATAAAGCCAAACCCCAAAATACCCCAAATAACTAAAGAAAACAACACACATGGACACAAAAACCGCTGATTCAAGGCAGCCCTATGTAGCGTAGAACAGAACTATATACACCATAGAGGTTTATACATGGAGCTATATAAACCATAGAGGTTTTTGGCTGTGAGCCTTCAAAAGCAGATTGTCAAGCCCATCTTCCAAGGCACCACTGGGTGGTTTCAAACCGCTAACCTTTCAATTAGTATTTGAGTTCTTCACTGATTATGCCACCCGGGGTTCCTCCTGGCTGACACAAGGAGGTCTTAATCAGAAAGTACACATTGCCTTCCTTCGAGGCCTTTCGGACATGAGCAGAGCTAATTCAGTCTGCAGTTTAAGTGGAGGAAAAAAGAACCTGAAATACATGACAGACTTACAGTGTTCTTCAAACTATCTTGGGGACAATACTCCCACCTCAGTACTCTTTGTGGTACATTAACACCTGGAGAAATGGAAACTTCAAGACCCCTAATCCAGGGCAAATATTATGAAGGATGTACAAGTACATTTAAAAATTTAAAAGCATATGAAATCAGGTGACCAATCTGATCCTTTCACCGAGTAGGAGCAATTAGAGGAAAACACCCAAATCATCAAGTTATTAGATATGCTGTCCTGTCCAATCACTTGTTATGCATCAGAGAGTTGGACAATGACCAAGGAGGATAGAAGGAGAATTGATGCCTTTGAGCTGTGGTGCTGGAAAAGAGTATTGAGAGTACCATGGACTGCTAAGAAAACAAACAGATTCATCCTGGAAAGGGTTAAACCAGGTGGCTCCTTGGAAGCAAGGATTCTGAAGCTCCGTCTAACATACTTTGGACATGTTGTGAGGAGAGGCAAGTCCTTGGAGAAGGACATCATGCTTGGGAGGGTGGAGGGACAGCGCAGGAGGGGAAGGCCCTCTATGAGGTGAATTGATTCAGTGACTGGGATAATTCGGATGGGAGTGTCAGAGACAGTGCAATTGGCACAGGACAGAGCAGGGTTTAGGGCTGTTGTACAGAGGGTCGCTAAGAGTCGCAAGCAACTCCATGGCACATAACAACAACCTGTCCAAATTAATATCTTGAATGATGCTGTGGAGACAGGGAGCAGGAGGCCTTTCCCTCACCTCAGTGATGCACATGTGATTGAAGGGATGCCGTGTCTTCATGTTCCTAAAACTTGGACACCAGCAGTTTACTTATTTAGTCATAAGCCCAGAACTAGGAAGGCCATGTAAATAAACTGAGACGCTAATGTCATTTTGGAATGGATGCAGTAATACTCTGTGTGTGTGTGTGTGTGTGTGTGTGTGTGTGTGTGTGTGTGTGAGAGAGAGAGAGAGAGAGAGAGAGTGCGTGCGCATAAGAGAATGAGAGAGAGAGAGAAGGAGGGAGGAAGGGAGGGACAGAGGGAGAAGGTGAAGGAGAGGGAAAGGGAGAGGGAGAGGAGGGGGAGGAGGAGAGCCCGAGGAAGGAGAGAGCACTAGAGAAAGAGTGTGAGAGAGAGAGAGTGCGAGAGAGCAAGAGTGTGCACGCGCACCAGAGAGAGAGAGAGAGAGAATGAGAAAGACTATTGCTAAAAACAAAAACAATCTCTCAAGGCTTTCTGGTTGCAACAGAAAAGGTATCACTGGAGTTTCCTAAACTAGATCTCTTTTTGAGTGAGTTTCCTTAAAGGGTTTCTGTTGCATGCCATCATGAGACATATGTTGAAGTGATTCATTCTTCACATATCCTTTTATTATGACTTGCATTTTCTTGCATTAAATAAAATCTTTGGTATCATCAAGATTATTTTTAAGCAAAACCCCAATTCTGACAAATCCCCCAAGCTCCAAACAACTGGGTGACTCCGGAATTTTAATACACAACTATAAAGCTAGACAGCATATTCCCAATTTACAAGAGCTGTAACAAAACAGAGCGGAAGTCAAATCTCCGTGCAGTAAAAGCATGAGAAAAGAGTCCTTGTGAACCTGCTGAAAACAGGAAGTCGATGTCAAGCAAGCCTCATGATTTTTATTCCTTCTCCTTCACATCTTTCTCAAGCTTCTAGACTCTGATGATCTTATTTTGTGTTGACATCCAATTGGGAAGTTAAGACGTTTTATCTGGATATTGGATATTAGGAATGGTAATCAGCTGAAATCTTTGACACCAGGAAAACAAAAGTGGAAGAACCCCTTTCATGTAAAATCCTTCCTCTGAAATAATAGCAGTACATAATTATGCACCTCAGCTGCAAAGGACGACTACCAACGACCTGAAGAAGTAAGTGTGGCACCGATTATTCTTTCTTATGCCTAATTTTTTATCTGAAAGAAAACAAAGATCCTATTACTAATGACTCACTTTAGAACTCAGTAAATGTACTGAGTATTCTTTATCGCAAGAACATGGAAATAGCCCAAATGTCCAACCACAACTGAATAGATTGAGAAATTGCGGTACATTCACACAATACTACGCAGCACTTGGGAACAACGATTTTGAAAAATATCACATAGCTTGGGAGAGACTGGAGAGTATTATGCTGAGTGAACTAATTCGGTCTTATAAAGACAATTGCTGCATAAGACCATTATTGTAAAAAGAGAAGGATAATTAGTAAAGCATGTATGGGGATTTAAGGGAATAGGTAAGACTTGAGGGGTGATAGGTAGGGGTAAAATCACAGGTTTGCACAATTTGGAGGGTGAAGGGTGGGAGTAAAGGAAACGTGAAAAACCTGTCAGGGACCTGAAAAGACAGGATAATGGTGGACATGTCCAATGGTGATTAATTTTACAAACATAATGAATGGGAATTATTGTACAAAACAATAGAAATGAAGAATAGTGTGAGACACAATGCATACGAACTTTGTAAGCAAACCAATAAAAAATAATTTTTGTTTAAAAAAGTATAGGGTATTATTTGAACAAAGCTTATTTTTGTATTATATGTAACAGATGTGGTCCAGAAGTCCTTTTCTAGGTACTTACCACACACTTAATACTCGAGCCAAGCCAAGCTGGCTGTGTTCACTGCTCAGTGTTCATTATAGCGTAAGCCCCTTGAAGTTAATTTGCCATTAGAGGAAGGTCCTTAAAACTGTAATAGTTAGTAAACAGTCCTAATGGAATTTCTAGACAGAACGTAGAATGCCTAGTTAACTTGAATTTCAGATAAACAATGACTATCGCACAGGACAGACATCGACTTTTAAAAAAAAGGTTACGTGCAAAATCTGACAACCTTGACATCTTCTTTGGCCACAGAATTTCAAATGAAGACTCAGGGCTGGAAAACACTGGGTTACAAACATTTTAATACCCAAAAGGGGCTCCTGGATGACCCAAATGGTTAACGTGCTCAACTGCCAGCCCAAGGCTAGAGTTTTGGAGCCACTCAGAGGAGCCTCAGGCGATCTGGTGTTCAACAATCATCCGTGAGGAAGTCTATGGAGCACAACTCTTTTGAGTGGACACATTCCTGGCTGAGTCGGAATCATACAAAAGCCAGCAGTTTAACACTCACCAAGGATTGGTCAGCACATCCTCGACTTTAGATTCCGCCTCTGCCTTTGTGCCTGGAGCTCCTTAACTCTGCTCTGTACCCTCTCACCCCACTAATCTCTCTAAGAGTCCACTTTTACAACATCCATCACCTGCGATCACCTGAAACCACTTTCAGGGAGGTGCTTTGCCCTATTCATCTCTGTTCCCGCAGAATCGAAGAGCACACAGAAGATGTTCACTGCATGTTCCCGGAAAGGAAATCATCGCCCTTGGCTTTTCCCATCAGTTCCATTCTTCTCTTCATGATCTTCAAGAGCTGCCATCATCAAGCCTCAGCTGGATCACCGCCCTGTTCACTTCCTCTCAACAAGAGCCTCCACAATTACTAGTGTTTCTTCTTGTTTCCCACATGCGCTCCACTCAGCCCGCCTCTCTGCGCTCACTAATGTAGAATCTCATCGCAACAACCTTCAAATTCTACTTAAGATCCACTGTAAGCCTCATTTCCTTTAAGAAGGCCTCTCTGCTTCCTGCCGCCATGCCAGCTCTCTTGCACAAAAGTTCCATTTCTGAATTAGAGTTTACTACAAAGTGCCCCCTGCACCGGTTTGCTAAGCGTTGGATCTGCTGGTTAAGTCACTGCAGCTCTGAGATCATTAAAACCAAAGACGGGGTCTCAAATGTCTCCTGTCTGCCCCTCTTAACACGACACTTGCCTTCTGGAGATATATCCAAAGAAAGGCATTGGGGTCATTCCCAATCTCTCTAGAAACTTCTAGCAAATCACTAGTGTTTGTTCACTTCATGGCTTAAAACTTCCAAGAGCAACTAAAGAACAAGATGCTAAAAGGCTTTCATTACTCAACTTGTCGATCCCTATCCATTTGGCACAAGCTACTAGGACTTGGGAAATGAATCCGCTTAGTTGACAGGTTTCCAGGAGCTGAACCCTATGTGCAAACTCAGAAACAAATTAAAAATAAAAGCCATTTTAGGGAAAAACAAAGCTCAGACAATTGGCTCCAGAAAAGGATTGAAACTATGGGGCTTACATCTTGGCCCTTCTACTAATTTTCATAACTCCAGTAAGTATATATTTTTTTAAATTTTTTTATTTTATTTTATTATTTTTGTGTGAGTGTACCGTCAAATCAGATCTGACTGATACAGGAGGAGATTGTCCCTCCTTCCCCGGCAGAGCATCTGGTGGATTC
>NW_006399841.1:7175064-7182324 GCF_000299155.1 Elephantulus edwardii | reverse complement strand
GTGTACCGTCAAATCAGATCTGACTGATACAGGAGGAGATTGTCCCTCCTTCCCCGGCAGAGCATCTGGTGGATTCGAACCGTGCGCCTCTGGGAGTGTAGTTGCAGCTCCTTGCCACTAGGCCGCCAGAGCTCCCTTTAAGCATATATTTTTAATGACAACTTATTTTGATGTGTACTTCTCTGACTAGTAGAAGTTAAACAACTTCGTATTTTTCATACAAACACCTTCTATCAGTGATCTATCTGTACACAGTATATTTAGCTCTGTGCTAAGGAGTTGTGCTACCAACTGAAAAGCAAGACTGTTCAAATCCACCAGCAGCTACTTGACAAAATAATAGGCCATTATTTCCCATGTGATTAATATCCTCTTAGAAATTTCCTAGACAGTCAGCTATGTGTCAGTTCTGACTCAACAGTACACAGCAACATAACAGCATACTGAGTTCATTCTTAAATGTGAGTTGGAGATGTAACCGGGGGAGCAAATAGCCTAGAGATGGTCTTGAATGCAACAGATTTGGATAAGGCAGACCAGGGAGTATGGCAGAAAAGCAGCCAACTGGAGGAGACCAAACATGTGGATTTCTCAAGCTACTTTTCAGAATTACCCATCAAGCAATGGCCTAGGGAACCTGTAATGAGCACTTGAAAGCCCATTCTTAAGCCCTCCACGCACATTTGATGTTAAAGGATTTTTGTGGGGATAAACGAAATCACGTTTCCAAGAACCAAACATATTGGTAAGTGGGACATTTTCAGAAGGCAGTATCAATAAAGCTGTGTCTGCCACTCCAATTTGACACTGTAAGATAGAGACCTATCTGGCAAAGGATAGCGGGTGTACTGAGTTCTGGATAGAATTGATATCAGTCCAAAATAATGAAATCATAGCATCTGTTCTGACTGGATACAAATCGTTTAGAGCAAATTTTCTGGCTACCAGGCCAGAGTCAACATGGTCCTCCGCAGATTGGAGAATCAGAAATGTTGACATAGAGTTCAACAGTAAGCAAAACAAGGTATGTTGTTGTAAGTCAAACAGCCATCCTGCTAGCTGCGTAATGGAAGAATTTATAGAGATGCCAAAAAAGCTTGGATATAGCACTTGCTGCTTAACTACAACAGAATATAGCAAGCAGAATATATACTAAGGGTATTGGTACCAGCCAACATGTCTCACTAATACAGCCAGACAGCACCACCACCGTCAGTTTCCATTGAGTAAACTTTGACTCATTGCCATCACACTCTGTTTCTGAATAAAACTGCTCTGTAGGGCCTCCAGTGGCTGGTTTTTCAGGCTCTTTCCAGGACTTTATACCCCAAGGTACCTCTTGATGGACACAATTTCCTAACTCTTTGGTTAGCGCCATCATGGGCCACAGGACTTGGTGATGTTAAAACCAAGACCTGCCAAGTACTCAGAACTGATGGTGCTTCATCTGCTCCTGGTTTGAGAATCACAGAAACTTTCCCCTCCAGATAGCAAGAGAAAAGATCTGTGAACAATAAGAGAACTCCTGAGCAGTGAGCTCGTCGTGTGCTTCGTTCTCTCTCTGCTCGCTCTCCGGCTCGCTCTCCACGATGCTCGCCTCCGGCCTCTCCCAGATGCACGGCCAGGTGCTCCCCGCCTTCCTGCTCTGCAGCACACTGCTGGTCATCAAGATGTACGTGGTCGCAATCATCACCGGCCAAGTGCGGCTGCGGAAGAAGGCCTTTGCTAACCCCGAAGATGCCCTTCGCCGTGGAGGCCTCCAGTACCATAGGACCGACCCCGACGTGGAGCGCTGCCTCAGGGCCCACCGGAATGGCATGGAGACCATCTACCCCTTCCTGTTCCTGGGCCTTGTCTACTCCTTCATGGGCCCCAGCCCCTTCGTTGCCCATATACACTTCCTCTTGGTCTTCGTGGGCCGCATACTTCACACTGTGGCCTACCTGGGGAAGCTGCGGGCTCCCACCCGCTCCTTGTCCTACACCCTGGCCCAGCTGCCCTGCTTCTCCATGGCCCTGCAGATCATCTGGGAAGTGGCCCACCACCTGTGACCAGCAACACACACCTTCTGAGCCCCTGGACTGTGGCCGAGAGCCGCCATCGCTGTACCTGGAGGACTTGATATTCCTTCAAGATTGTGGTTCCCTGGAAACCTGAGCACACAAGACACCTGAGGCTGGCAGGCCTGCATGTGTGCACACACGTGCAAGAGGGTGTGTGTCTCAGCACCTCCAGTTCCTGCATGATGGGCCCAGCTGGAACCATTTAGAGAGGGCTTATCAAGATAGAACATAAATTCAAATAAAGACTCTTTTGTTCTCTTATTAAAAAAAAAAAAAAATAAGAGAACTCCTCCCCTGTGAGAGAGACCCCATTCCAGTTCGAATATGTTGGAGACAAATCAAGCAGGGCGGCTATGAGGGTGTCCGATGACGCTTTCCTAAACTAGTCAACTTCCTTTGTAAAATCTCATATTCATGCTAATGACACGGACAACAACAGGAGTTGTAATTAACATGTTCCTTTGAATCCACCAGCAGCACCACTGAAAAAGACACAGTCTCTTCCTACTGGAAACAAAACGGAGGGTGGATATGCATTGGAATCAGCACTGCAACAGTGGGCTCTCTGTGCCTGGTTACTGTTTTTATTTACTCTTCATGAGGTAGGGTGAAAATTTCAGGAAATAACTTCTTGTTGTTGTTGTTGTTGTTGTTAAGCGCCGTCAAGTCATAGATGACTCATAGCGACCCTGTGAATGAAAGACCTGAACACTTGTATAACTTTTGTCGTTTCTCCACGTTCATAGTTTCCAGAGGCAAACTATTTCGGAAGTGAATACCACTCCTGCTTCCAAACTTGTTTTAATTGGGAAACTCCACCAACCGCTGTCCACCAGTGGTAACCATTATCACATTTGACACATCAGTGTTACAGTGTTCAGCTTCACAGAAACCACGAGTTACCTCTGTACAACAATGCACAGACGGGTGCTATATCACTTAGAAGAATGTTTGATGAAAAACAATTTAAACCAAGCCTGAGGGTAGCACATGAAAATCACCCACCTTGGGCTTGGTAGCATAACTTTCTGTCCACTAGGCCAATGTTAGCTCTATGCTGTCATTGTTATTGTTGTTAAGTTCTGTCAAATTGTAGATGACTCCTAGCGACCCTGTGAACTTACGACTTTATATTTTCTTAGAGCTCTTTCTTATTTCCAGAAGTTCCTCAAGTGAGAGGTGGTCTTATAAATCATGCATAGTGTTCAATCTTTTATTTAATTTTGCTGTTTTTTTTTCTTCTTTTAGGTCTCAATTGGATATATGTGCAGCTACAGCAGAGAGTAGATTAACACTGTGAGTCAAAGCCATCAAACAGCAAACAGGAACACTCCCAATCCCGGTGTTCCTGAAAAAGTGAAAGAGGAAAGGCTGTGGTAGAAGAAATGGACTCGTGCCTATAAATGGCTTTTAAGACAATCTCGCTCACTACCTAGCAACCACACAAAGGTCTGGAAGGGCTGTGAAAGATGCTTGTTTATACTGCACTATTTAAAAATACCTATTTCTATGATTAGCTTCCATTCTAAGTGCCAAATGGGAAAAGATAACCTTGAACTTTAATGCCAAACAATTGCCATGTTTTGTCTCACCATAGTGACTCAGAGAATTATAGGGATACAGTCTTGACCTCAAAAGCCTTCATTCTTGTTTTAAAACGTAAACAAACTAGGATACCTTTTATTTTCTTCTCGACTGGCAAAATGTTCAGTATTCTGTGCTGGAACTTTCACATGGTAATTGCTTCCTTCATCATTCTTCTCTGTTTATACTATTAACTTTAAGCCCGGAGTCTTTAGACACCAGTTAATAATTACTTGTTAAAAAAATCTACCCTACCTCATCGAATTGTGTTGAGGATTAAAGGAGGCACAGGACTTGGCAAAGAGAAGGCACTTATTAATTCACTGGCAAATTATACTCTCCTTTTATCTTTCTTCGTGATCTGGATTTATTGCACACTCGTGTAATAAGGTTAAACTTACAGTGATAATAAAATAATAACAGTGAGAACAATTTGTAACAGTAATGTCAAGGAGTCTTCAGTAGAGAGTAAACACCAGGAGAAAAGCACATGTCTTCCAGAGGCTTTAGGAGATCCTTTTTACCAGCCAGAACAACAACATAACAACAGCAACAACACATGGCGGCCACTGAGGTGGAGGGGTGGAAGTTAAATCAAGACAGCTACACAAAGAGAGAATGCGCTTAGAGGCAGGTGCCCTTGACCTGCCTGGGGCTTGGCTGACAGCTGTGCTTAGCACCAGCTCTTCTCGAGACCACTGAGGGGCCCCAGGCGATATTTTTCACCTTCCTGTGAAATCATTGTAAAGTTGTCTATGGCATTGTCACTATTTGCTGTCGAGTTGTTTCTGAATCATAGCTGCCCACACACAGCAGAACAAAACAAAGCATTGCTTGGTCCTGTTCGAAACAGTTCTTTGTTTGAGCCCTTTGTTAAAGCCACTTTGTCAATTCAACTCATTTTTTCCACTTCTGTGTTTTACCAAGCATGGCGTCATTTCTCCAGGTGTTATTAATTCCTCCTCAGTTTGCAATGAAAGTGAGGCAAAGTCTTAGCATCCTGACGTCTTCCCCTTCCCCCTTATGTCTAAGGTGCATTTTCGTTGTAAATTTTGCAAAACTGATTCATTCTTTGGGGAATCTATATTATAGGGAATATTCATTGTCAACAGCAGCATAGAATTCAATTCCTATTTTTCACAAAGTTGTTCACAATTTGTTATGATCCACAGAGTCAAATATTTTTGCGCAGTCAATAATGATCTAAAACACAATATACAGAGCTGATTCTTCAAAACAAAATGCACATGAAAGAAACAACCTATATGAATAATTACAGAAAAGTGAATGATGGCATAAACAATAAATTTTAACAATATAGGTAATCATCTTTTTTGTATTCTCTACTTTCAGCCAAGATCCATCTGACATCAGCACTGATATCCCTCATTCCACACCCAAATCCACTCTTAATCCAGCTAGAATTTGTGGTAGTCCTTTATCTGTATATGAGTGTAGTCAGTTTGGAATTATCTTCAGCAAAAATTTTGCTGGTCTGTAAGATTGATGATATTGTTTGACAATATTCACATTCCCTATACCCTTGGCACAGTTAATCCTCCATCGTAATATCTTTCATAACCATAGTACAGTACCATAGCCACGGAACTGGCTTTGATATAAGTCATCCACATTATTCCTATTTTATACCATTCCAAGTCATCATCTGTGCCATCATGTAGAACCAAATACATGTATGTATTTCCTCGCATGTATGTATTTGAGTAGAAGCTCTGGTGCTCTGGTGGCAAGAAGTTATGTTGCAATCCCAAGGGCACCTGGTTTGAGGGCAATTGCTGCTCTGCTGGAGAGGGAGGGACAATCTCCTCCCAGGCAATTAAGTGCCTCTGAAAACCCACCAGAGGGTCAGCTCTGGGTCAGTTACAACTCTATGGTGCAATATGTACAACAATATGTACTTGGATAGACATTATCATAGACAAAATAGATAATGGGGCCTTTATAAAGACCCCATGCTACCTTCCTATATCCACAACTAACTTTCTGCTTCTCTAACCCCTGGAAACCTTTAATCTGATCTCCAGCTCTAAGAGTTTTTCATTTCAAGAATGTTATCTAAATAGAATCACATATGGTGGTATCTTAGTTATCTTAGTGCTGCTGTAACAGATACCACAGTGGATGACTTGAGCAAACAAATTCATTGTCCTCTAGTTTTTAAAGCTAGAAAAAGTCTCTCTCTCTTTCTTTCTCTCTCCTTCACTCCCTCCCTTTTTCTCTCTCCCTCCCTCTCCTTCTCCCTCTCCCTCTGCTTTCCCCCACTCTCTGTCTCTCTTTCTGTCTCTCTGTCTGTCTCTCTCTCTCCCTCCCTCCCTTCTTTTCCCTCTTTCCCCTCTCTTCCCACTCACCCCTCTCACCCCTTGCTCTTTTTTTTCTGTACATTCTGGAGGAAGGTCCTTATTTCCTTCAGCCTCTGTAGGCCTGTGTTGCTTTGTGAATTCTGAGTACTTGGCTTTCCCAGAGTTTCCCAGTGCAGGAAGCTGAATCCAGAAGCACTCCACTCCTGATGAGTACTTCTTGGCTGTCCTGAATTCCCTTTCCTCAACTTGCTTTCTTCTTCTTCTATCTCTAGTGAGAACCAGGTTTTACAGACCTGAGGGAACGTTCACTTTCAAGGACCTGAGCTACTTCTTCTGCCACCTTTAAAATTCTTGCAACTATATGGTTTATCAGATCATGAAGAATCATTACATAGTTTGCACATTACATGTGATAATATTCTTGAAGGACACACTCCGTTCCCTGGCAGAAATAAAGTCTTTTGCGTTTGGTATTTTGACTCAGCATAAGTATCTTGACCTCCATCCAAGTGGCTCCATGTGCCCATTGTTTCTGCCTTCTTATTGCTGATGAGTTCTCCCTGGCTGAATTTAATTGTTGCAATAAAAGACATCCTCTCTTGCAAGCCTGCCAGTGAAATGCCAACTGTAATACTTTGCTAGTTAGCTAAGGAAGAAATAACTAGGTCAGTATTGTGTGGGGACATAACAACATTATCTTTGCTGTCTACACTGAGAGGATTCGTGAGAAAGAGGAGAAGGAATTTATGGAGAACTCATCTTACTACAGGCCACAATGTATGAATGCGCAGGGAGAAAATACAGCCGAGCATATTTTTCAGAACGTAGCAGGTGGATGGGGTTCAACCCAAGGAATTTATGGCGGCCACTGGCATCCCCAGTGCCATAAAACTGTGCACGGAAGCTACTTATAGGCAGTGAGGGTCAAACAACTAGATTAAAAACACAGATAATAGAATAATAACTGCTGCTTAACAGGGAGCAGGAGATAAAAATAATTTGCTACACTTCACTGGATTCTACCCCATACCTCACCACAGCAATGCTGAGCAGCTAATTTATTAATGTGTGCGTGTGTGCGTGTGCGTGTGTGTGTGTGTGTGTGGTTGCCACTGATGAGGGGAAATGCTTTCTGCGGTGGAAGAACTGAAAACCAGAAGACCCTGAACCAGCGGCTAAACAGGACTAAGACTGTTATACTCATGTTTATCACGGCTTTGTTTACAATAGCAAGGAGTTGGAAACAACCTAAATGCCCATCAACAAACGAATGGGTAGAGAAGCTGTGGTAT
>NW_006399841.1:7154266-7174637 GCF_000299155.1 Elephantulus edwardii | reverse complement strand
AAACAAAATAATAAATTTTAAAAAATTTAAAAAAAAAGTGTCACAAGTAGGGGCAATAGGAACTAGTGCAAAAGAATTCTTTGTGAAAAGAGGCCTCTCTGTGCTGGGTGAGTAAGAAGAATCTGCATAAAGGAAGGCATATTTAGAACTAGTTTCAAATAGATGTGCCACTGCTTTAATTTTAGAAATGGAATGAACTTTCTGGGACGACTCTATTTAATATCGTTGACATCAGTCAGGACTTTCACAGCCCCCGAGAAGCCCACGTGAGCCCACTTCCTCCCACAAACAATAATCTTACTTCTAGGAACATTTAAAAAAAATGGTTTCAGAGCTATAAAGGCACAAGAATAAAATGGTTAAGGCTAGCAGGGCATAAGCTTCCTAATGATGGAATTTCTGACGATTTTTCCTTGTCAGCCCAGAAGAAGGGTTAAGTATAAGAGACGGACCCGTTGAGAGGCTTGTAGGAAGGTATGTGAGTCACATAAAGGAAGAAATAAAAGGTTTTGCTATGTCAGTTCTTCATACCATCACTTCTCACATTTCTTTTTGACTCTTCAACTCCTAGAGGGCTCTGGCAGCTTGTTGTTGTTATATACTGTCGAGTCACTTGTGACTCATCACGACCCTATGTACAAGAGCCCTAAATGCTGCCCTACCCTGTGTCAACCTCACTGTCTCTAACACACCTGCTCCCATTATACCAATCACTGAATTGATCCATCTCATTGAGGGTCTTCCTCTCTTGCGTTGTTCCTCCACCTTCCCAACCATGACGTCCCTCTCCAAGGACTGACCCCTCCTTGCAACATGTCCTAAGTGGATCAGATGAAGCTTCAGAATCCTAGCCTCCAAGGAGCAGCCCAGTTTCATCCTCTCCAGGACAAATCTGTTTGTTCTCCTAGCAGTCCACGGTCTATTCAACACTCTTCTCCAGCAACACAGCTCAAAGGCATCAATTCTCTTTCTATCATCCCTAGTCATTGTCCAGCTCTCTGATGTGTAGCATGCAATTGTGAAGACTATAGCCTGGATCAGGCACACCTTAGTCTCCAGCCTGACATCATTGCTCTTCAGTACTCTGAAGAGGTCCCTGACAGCCAACTTTCCCAGTGTAATTCATCTCTTGATTTCCTGGCTGTTGGTACCAAGAGTGTTGACTGTGGAGCCAAGCAAACTAAAACTGTTAACAATCTCAGTCTCTTCACCATCCATAATGATGCTGTCAATTGGCCCAGTGGTGAGAATCTTTGCTTTCCTGATGATGAGCTTCAGTCCACATTGAAGGCTGGAGTCCTTGACCTTCTGCAGCAAGTGCTTCAAGTCCTCCTTAGTTTTAGCTTAACACAGATTGTTGATGAATCTTCCACCTATTCTGATGTTATATTCCTTCTCATACAGTCCAGCATGTTGCATGATCTGTTCTGTATACAGATTGGAAAGGTATGGAGACAGAATATATCCCTAGAGAACACCCTTCCGATTTTGAACCATGCAGTGTATCCTTACTGTTCTGACAACTGCCTCTTGGTTCAAGCATAGGTTTTGCATAAGCACAATCAAATGTTCTGGGATTCCCATTCTTCTCAGAGTCAGCCACAGTTTGTTTTGATCCACACAGTCAAAAGCCTTTGCATAGTCAATCAAACACAGACAGACATTCCTTTGGTACTCTCCTTTTTGCCAAGATCCATCTAACATTAGCTATAATATTCCTAGTACCATGGCCTCTTCTAAACCTAGCCTGCACATCTGGCAGTTCTCTGTTGATGTGTTGCTCCAGTTGTTTTTGGATAATTTTCAGCAGATTCTTGCTTGCATGTGATATTAATGATATTGTTTGATAATTTCCACACTCCGTCCGCTCACCTTTCTTTGGAATGGGAACAAATATCGTTCTCTTCTAGTCAGTTGGCCAGGTGGCTGTTCCCCAGATCTAGCAGCTTAGAGGTAAGGAACTGTACTGCCAACCCCTAGGCAGGTGATTCGAATTCACCAACGACTCCCTGGGAGAAAGATGGACAATCTCCTCATGTGCAATTTATAGCCTCTGAAACCCACTGGAGGGTCAGCTATGAGTCAGTACTGAGATGATGGCATACGACAACAATAACTCCAAATTACAAGGAGCACAACACCCAGAGACAAATAGGTGTAGCAGTCAGATAGCAAAAGTTCTTACTCTTAAGAGTCGCAAGTTTTTAATCCAGAGGCCTAATATTGTTAAAAGTCCAGCCAAAATGACAACAATAAAATACTCTTTCCCTTTCTGCTAAAATGTTCCTTCCCATTGAGGCACATCCCACCAAACTAAAGGATATTTTCATCCATGTCTTCAAATACGGTATTCAAAGAGGATTTTACAAGTTAGCCCAAGGGAGCTTCCTGGAGGAAAATGACAGCTCCCAAACTGTATGCATGAAATCCTTAAGGTTTTAAGAAGTGGCAAAATGAGTTGTGTTTTCACTGCACCCCAAGCCCGAAAGGAAAAGCAGAAGACTTCAGCTTTCTAGGCTTTGCCATGTCACTCTCTATTTCAATAATGTCACAAGGACATGACAAGCATGGGGTGGAGACAGTGTCCCTAACACAAAGTGAGCCAGACCCCCAAACTTCGAGCTGACAGGACCCCCAGTAGGAAAAACAGAATGTTGTTGGATTTGTGGGCATCTAAGGCAGTGATGGGGGAAGAGAGATTTGCAAAAGAATAATAGAAATAAGAGAGATTAGGAAGGCCAAGACAGAGGGGCAGGTGGCTTCTGGAAGTGGAAAAGAATTTTTTCCAGCTGAGAAAAGTCACCTGAGGAAAAGAGAACTTGTTAGTTGCCTTCAGTCCACTGATACTCGTGGTGACATCTCACCAAAGCAGACCAGGATTCTGCCCACTCCTACCAGCCACATGCTCGGCTTTGCGGCATAAGGAGCCCTAGTGGCGTAGCTGGTTAACGTGCTGTGTTACCAACCAAGAGGCTGCTCGGCTCCGGTGGTTTGAACCCAGCAGCTGTTCCATGGGAGAAAGACGAGCCGTCTGCTCTCATAAAGATGTACAGCCCTGGAAACTGATGGCGGACTAATCAACTCCATGGTGCTAGGCTTTTGAGTTGTGAGGCCACGGCTTCCATTGGCTGATTTTTAGAAGTAGATTGTCACACCCTTTCTTCAGTGGGGATGGGGAATTACCTGGGAAATATTTCATTTAAAATGTCTTCGGCTGGATGTAGTAACGAGGGGTCTTAGTCTCTCCATGGGTCATAAATAACCCTCTGGGGCCAGACCACTAAGACCATTGTTGTTGTTGCTGATTGCCTTTGAGTCAAGCACGACTCACAGTGACCCTATGAACAAAAGGCCTGAAGCCGCTCTACAACTCTCGACATTTATCAAAGTTCGTAGAGTTTCCGGAGGCAAGTTGTTCAGGAAGTGGATGCCACTCCTGCTTTCAAGCCCATAGTTAATCATAATCATGCAGAACGCCCAATCAGACAGGAGGATGGGACTCTCGAGGTAATACGGACTTCACTGAGAATTTACCTGCCAGCCCTTGCTCCGGATTTAGAATAAGACCAAATGCACAAGCACATTTGCACGTTTGCAAATACACACATTCTCACTCACACACTCTCAGGGACAGGGTGTTCTGGGGTCTGAGTGTTGGAGGCACTGAGAAGCCCGTTCTCCAGGAAGTTTTCTATGCTTTGTGTTTGTTTCTCATGTTACCCCTCGTTTCTTCCGATGGTGGTTATTATGATTGTATTTTAAGATCGCGATCCACCACTGCAGCAGAGTAATTACATAAATACGGTATAAATGAAGGCTGGGGCCAGAAATAGCGAAGCAGAAAGCGTGCAGTTTGTCTTCGTGGCTGTTGTATGTGTGTGTTGTGTTTATAAATACCTTCGATTTGCATGGATTATGAAAATCAATGCTAATTCAAGCATGGGGGGGGTAGGAGATAGATCAGGCTCCTCAGTCCTGTTTTCAACTGCAGGAAAGGAAGGGCCTTCCGATTTTCATGAATGAGGGTGACAGGGTCAGAAAGTCCCAGACCACTGCTGTCAGTTGAGGCTCTTTATCTTTACAGGAAGAAACTGCCCATCTCCATGCCTCGGAGCAGCTGGTGGCTTCAAACTGCTGATCTTTCTGTTAGCAGCACAGCACATAGCATACTGCACCACCGGAGCTCCTTAGCAGGTCAAATTGCTTGTTTATCAATGTTCATTACAGCATTATTCACAATAGTAAGAAAATGGAAACAGCCCAAATGTCCATCAACAAACAAATGGATTGAGAAATGGTGGCACATTCACACAATGGAATACTATGCAGCACTCAGGAGCAATGATTTGGGGGAAAATCTATAATGTGAGAAAGACTGGAGAGCTTTTTGTGGAGTGAACTAACTTAACTCTCATGAGGACAAATACTGCATATTACCATTATTGTAAAAATAGAAAGATTACTAGTAAGATGTATACAAAAGTCCAAAGGGGGAAGGGGAGAGCATAGACGAGCTGAGGATAGGGAGGGAAGGACATCAGGACATTGCAGAGTTTGGTGGGAGGAGGGAGAGGGGGAAGGAATTAGATCCAGTGGGGACCTGAAAAGGCAAGGTAATAATGGGCATAAATCAATGGTGATTAGTTTTATAAAATACAATGTATGAGAATGAACGTGTGAAACACAATGTGAATACAGGAATATGTGAAACACAAGGTGTACAAATTTTGTGTGCAAACCAATATAACACAAGATCTAATAGAACAATTTTGTAACATGAAAAACCCCAATGTAAAATAAAAATAATTTTTACAAAACATTAGTTCAAAATAATAGGGCAAGTTGACATTGTTAGGTGCCACTGAGTTGACTATAACTGAAATGACCCTATAAACAACAGGATTGCCCAATCCTGTGCCACCCTCAGAATGCCTCCGCCATTCTGCCATGTTCAAGTCCATTGTCACAATCACTGTTTCAGTCCATCTTGTGAAGGTCTTCCTCTTTGTCACTGACCCTCCACTAGGCGTAGTAGCTTGAGTCTCTCAACTTGTCCACTATTGAGTTGACATCAACAGCTTTGATGTGGGCAGGAACAGCCCAATCTAGGGTAGCACAGTGTGCAAACAGTGCTCTTCAAAACCTTCAGGAACCTCAGAGAGTAACTCTTCAGCCATAGTCAGGACAAGAGACTACCTCCCTCCTTCACCGACTAATTTCTGTCGCTGGGATACCCAACCAATAATCATAAAAGCTGTTTGATAAATAGCCCAGCACCTTCTACTCTCTGGAAAGAGAAGAGTTTTGAAGGATATTTTACAAGTACCACAAAGACTATTATGATAGTTCTTAAGATGTCAACAATTTTTTTTAAAATTCCTCACTTCAAAAAGAAGATAACATCACGTCCCATCTCTAAAATATGATCTGTACCAAGAAAACTCACATCTAATGGCTAGAATCCAGTGCAAATGAATTACAAGGTAATTTCTGGATCTCAATCCACTCTGTCCTACTATTAGACAGCTGGATGCTCCCCACCCTCTCCCATCTTTGCAATTTTAAGCAGATTCATTTCTCTCGCCAGGAAAACAAATACGTTAATTTGCTCACTCGCCGTAGGCCTGGACACTCACCCTAATGACAAATTTTGAAAACCGATCTAAGCAAACTGAGTAACAAGATCAGGGACTTTTGAGTTGCTTCAATCCAAGTTCATTTGTTTTGCCTAAATGTTACCTGTATACAGCAGGGAGGAATAATCAATAAATTAATAGACTACCATCTTGTTGACATGACCGCAAAGGCCAGATGTGACTCTTTTAGATTTCGACACCAGGTACTGACCCGTGCCCCTTGTGATGCACTGACATTGGGAACAAATGGCCAGATAAGCGTGGGCATGAAACAAGGAAGACGCAACCTGTGAGTGCTGTGCTTTCTGCGCTGAGCAAACGAAATGTACAGCCAACTTCATCTGTCAGATATTTAATCATAATCATTATTATGCTACATGGTAATTAGGCAGAAATGGAACATAAATGATTCCTGCTGGCATCATTTTACATTTCAGGCACCAGTCTTTGTGTTTTTCTTTCCCGTTTAGTAGTTTTCCAGTTTGTAATTGCACTAAAAGTCTCCATGGTTGCTTTCCTCCTGAGTAGAACAGAAAGAGTAGGGGTTTTCTGGAACCCAAGAAGTCACTCAAGCCATACGATTTTGATCATGCCACTTTACATATCTGCCTTTTGTTTAAAAGATAAACAAGTGGCTCTCCAGGAGAACTGCAAGAGAAATGAATGCAACAGCCAAGTGCTATGTTGAATACAATAGGTGTGCAATAAGGTCTCCATTCTGTTTCTTATACTATAAATAAGAGTCACCTTCACCATGACCCTCACACACATCCACTTTCAAAGATTCCTCATCATCTCTCCACAGTTATTCTTTGTCCCAGATCCCATCTCCAAATCACAATGCTCCACATTCTGCACTCTCAGATACATTTCTTTTTATATGAATATTACCTATTACAAGTAGAAAATTGGGGCAAACTTTTTTTTTTAATGTAACAGGACAATTTTTTTAAGTCCATCAGCAGAAAGAAATGGTTTTAACATGCAGCTGAGTCTAGGAGCATTCTTAGATACTATCCTGTTGCCTGCAACTATGACCTTCTGAACAATAGCTCAGAACCTTGTCCTGTACTGTCCTCACGTTCTACACCAGGCGTGAGCCCATTGTTACAGTCACTGTGTCAACTACTTCCTTGAGGGTCTTCCTCTCTTCCTCTGACCCTCTGTCTTTCCCAGCTGGCTGTCCTTTTCCCCAAGGCCTGACCTCTCCTGACGACATGACCAAAGCATGTGACACAAAGTTTCACTGTCCTTGCCTCTAAGGAGCACTTCCTTAGGACATATTTATTTGGCAGCTCAAGGGATACTTAATACTCTTAGCCAACGTCACAATTCAAAGACATCAATGTCTCCCTTATTCATTGTCCAATTTTCAGATGCATAAGAAACAATGAAAAATACCATGGCTTAGATCAGTCTTTAAATTGACATGCTTATTTTTTAACACTTTAAAGAGGTTCTTGACAACAGATTTACCCAGGGTAATGTGTCTTTTGAAAACATGAATGAATGAAGAGTAAATGATAATGTTAATTTCTCTTTGTTTTATGTGGATGTGATAGTTAATATCACATGCCAATTTGGCTAGGCCAACAGTTGTTGTTGCTAAGTACCTTCAAGTTGAGTACAACTGAGAGTGACTATAAATAAAAGACCTTAACCTTGTCCTACCTTGTGCCATTCTCACAATTTCAAACTGCAGCTGCCACTGTGTCAATCCATTTAGTTGAGGATCTTGCTCTCTTTTGCCAACTCTCCACCTTTCAAGCATTATATCCCTCTCCAAGGAATAGCCTATCCTAGCAACATTCTGGCTGCACTTTCTCCAAGACATACCTGTTTATTCTTTTGGCAGTCCATGGGGTGGTCAGCACTCTTCTCCAACACCACAGTTCAAAGCCATCAAGTCTTTTTCTGTCATCCTTAGTTTGATAAACATTGCACTGTGTGCTATCTTATAATGTTATATGACATAATCACATTCCATGACGTGATCCTCCAAACATTTGAAAGGGGTATTTCCTTGGGGCTGTGACTGGCCTCCGGTAATAAACCAACACTCTGACAAATGTTATTCACACTTCCCATTGACTGACCTCTGGTTCCAGGGAGGTAATCCTGCAGAAAAGTCTCCTGCCTTCCTGCTCACTGTCTGGTCTGTAGATTTTGGATTTTCCATCCTCCAAGATTTCACGAGCCAGCAGAGGTCAGCAGTCTGTGGTTGGAAACACAAAACTGGGCATTATTATCTTTTATAATTACGGGAACCATTTTCCTCAATTAAATCCCACTATATATTTCAATGTATTTACTCCTCATTTAGTGATGCGATTAACTCCCAAAGACGGGCTCATTGTGTGAAAATTGGCAATGTGTGAAAGTGGAGGATGACTACATCAGATCACAGAATGGAGGAAAACACGTCATTATACAAATGCCTGATTATATCCTTGCATAAATACCAAGTTGCATTACTATAGAACCACCAAATTCCAGCATTGCATCACTGTTAAATTTCATCTTTGCATAACTGCTGAATTACATCTCAACATAAGTCCAAGCCACTGAATATCAGGGCCCAGTCTTGTCAACATGCAACTTTAACCATCAAAGCCAACGTTACTCTTGCTTCCTCTTAGCATTTGTTACTTCCAGAGGCATGCTGTTGATGTTCAAAATAGTCGGCACATTTTCCTGCTAATTGTAAATGTGCAATTTTAGATAATGAGAGTGGGCAAGTGAGGAATAAGTATCTATGTTTCACTGCTTTAACCTCTCCAGAGACCCCAGACTAAGACTAGATATGACTGATTATCGACTTGGAAGGCATATAAGGAAGTCCTAAAGGAAGAAAACATTTCTACAATTTCCAAACGGGTTCGTCCAATGAGATGCTGATCATATTTTGGGGGGAATATCAGCATATACATTTAAAGAGAAAGAATGCACAAAAATACTGGCATCTTCCACAGCAAGGTGCTCTCCTGGATCTTGGCAGACACTATTAAAGTGACGAATTTATCACTCTGATGTAGAAGATTTGTGAAAGCTATGTACCAGCTCTTTTCTGATAAGTACAACAGCTCATAACAACAATGCAACAGTAATAACTATGACTTATCAAGGGCCCAACATTTGTTTGCACACCACGGTTAACAAATCACTTTTATTCTTTTATGCCATTCTGTCTTCATGCAGCCTTGAGTGATGAGTATTATTATTAGCTCTGTTTTATAGAGAAGCAAACAAACATCCAGTGAGGTTAGAAGTCATGTCTCTACAGAAGCACGAGTGTTATGAAAGAACCGAGTCTGGAATGAGCATCCCACCCTCTTTTTTATTATCACCCTCCCCTTCTTAGAAATAACTGAATTTTGTTTAAATGATAAATGGAAGCTAGTTTATAAATTCTCCAGTTAGATTTTCTTGCATCATGTTGGTTTTTAGGTCCTTATATTCACACATCTACACGACCCAAGATGCTGTGGAAACAATAATTGCTTATGACCCTTAAGAAGAACTCTCCAGTATGAAAGTCTATTTCTTTTGGTTCAAGGTCATTGTAACTCTATGGTGGACAGTCCAGTGATAAAGGGATTATTCTTTTGCACAGTTATACCGGCAAATTTCTTCAATGATGTCTGCAACTTATGCAGAGGGGACTTTCAAATCTTTCCACAAAAGGAGGGGACCTTTACTGGGTTAGCTGTGAAGTGAACTGACAGGATTGTTTTTCATCTTCTCTACCACGACTTGGAAGCTTTTGGCCACAGATGTCAGATTTATCTACGAAGCATTCAACCTTAGCAGACAAGAATCACTTTCAGAAGAAGAAAATGAGGCATAGGGCACACAGAAACAAATCGAGCTGGGCGCAATGCCAGGACAAAGGTCCCTGCCTATAGGAGCATAGAGAGTTCCTGCCTTCAGCCCTGGCTGTTCAGTAGAGTCTCCAGGGAGTATTCTAAAACTCCAACACCCAGACCAATGAAATCAGAAGCTTTAGGGGTAGCATCAGGCATCAGTACATTTTAAAAGCTCTCTACATGACTCCATTGTGCCACCACAGGTAAGAGACACTGTCACGAGTCATGACAGAATCTAGAGCTGGCTGTGTCTACTTGAATTTACTAACAACTGAAGTCCTTATTAAAAACATAGATTCATGAACCTGAACTTACACCTCTTCCATCTGAATCACCAGGGATTAAAGCTGGGAATACATATGTGAACAAGAACTGAAAAATTCTTACAGTGAAAGAAGGTGAGCGAAATGAATATTGTCTAAAACTCGTACTTACCATCAGTTTCTTAGCTACCATTATTTTTGTTCACAACCCTAGAAAGCAAAGTTCCTTCTTCTCCAAAAACAATATACACATTCCCAAGTGCCTGGGGCCATAGCTGTTGAATATAGAGAGATCAGATTATCAAGTGAATATAAACTGGGACATGCATGGACATAGGAAGATTGCTCTGGTTAAGAGAAGAGTAAGCATTGTATAGATGCACGGAAGACTATAATAGCTAATTTTATATGTCAACTTGACTAGACTGTTGTTCCCAATGGTTTGGCCAAATGCTAGTCTTCTAGATCTTCCATAATCTTATTTAATATCTCAAGATTGCCTTCCAAAATGTAATAGTATGTCATGTAATCAAACAATTGAAAAGGGAATTTAAGTTGTGCCCTAGGCTATAGACAATTTTTGAGATGTAAGTCTACAGAAGTTTCCAGCATATAAAATGGCCTAAAGATTTTTTTTTTACTTTCCAATCCCTACGATTTTGTGAGCCAAACTGTTGAAATAAAGTATTTATCTCTAGCTATAAAAATCTTACTGATTTTGTGTCTCAAATAACCCTAACACTGAAGGAAAAATCATAAAGCAAACAGAATTGCCAGGAGCCTGGACTCTGATGGGAGCAGGAGTGAGAGGGACCCTCCCAATTTCTCTGTGTTCCAAGATAATGTGAGAGATGACATATTCACTTGGAAGGGATGACACCTCACTGTGTGTCATGAAGACATGTTATCACTACTCTTTTTATGTGAATGGACCTTTCTGTGAAAAGTGAAGAATTTGACACTCTGAAAGGCAGGTGGTCAAAGGCACCCAATACATACAAGAGAACAGTAGATCTTATTAGGGAAACTTCAGTGCTGTTATTCTTATTCTCCATCAGTCGTCCATCTAGAATCTGTTCTACAGAAGAGCACTGTTTCACATCTAGTCTACTTGTCTTCTGGCTACTGTCAAAGTCCAGTCCATAGGAACTCCTGGAAGGACATGTAAGAGCTACCGAAGAGAGCATGATACACCACGTTCCTGGTTGGTGGCCACCTTGTTGACAAACTCAGCTGGGAAGCCCCGTCTCCAAACTCGAGTTCTCACCAATCTACCAGTTGCCATTGATTTGGTTGGAACTCACAGCTACTCCACTGTGTCGGAGTAAACCTGTGTTCCATGCTCAGTTACAGATAAATACTCATTTCTTTTTCATTTCTATTTTACATTGGTTTGCTTACAAAGTTTGTACACATTGTACTTCATGCTATTCTTCATTCAATTCAATTCTTCATTGTTTCATACAATCATTCCCATTTTATTTTTTTAGCAAAACAAGTGAAAAAATTTTATGAAGTCATTAAGACAGAGTCATAGCTAGTGAGAAGTGAGCCAAGCAGTGCAGTAAAAGCAAACAAGAAAGAAAAGGGAAAAGGGGAAAAGACTCCTGGAAAGATGGCGTGAACCCAAACCTTACAGCATGCTGTCATCAGAAAAGGAGAGAAAAGAAACACTTTATTTATTTGTAGTTTCCCAGATGTTTGATCCAAGGTGACACTGTATGGGCTTAAATTTCCAGGTCTTCATTTAACAGTTGTTGTTGGTGTGTACTATCAAGTCAGAACCGACCCACAGCTGGCCCTCCAGTGGGTTTTCAAAGACAGTAAATCACAGGGTAAGAGACTGGCCATCCTTCTCCCAGAGAGCAGCTATTGGATTCGAACCACATGCCTTCGGGATTGCAGTGCATTTTTTTACCACTAGGCCACCAGTACGCCCTCACTTAACAGTAAAGCACATTAACCATCATTTATATAAATATAGATTCCCCTTTCAGTTTTAGGGACAACCTAAGCTTTCCCCAGTGCTGGTCCCTGATGTCTCTGCATGCCCAGTGGACCACATGAATTCTGCACACACCCTGTAAATAGCCACTTTATTAAGTAATATTCATTTGCGTATGAGTGAAATTTAGCTTCTTTCCAAGGCCTTGCACGATAAATTTGGCTTCTGCTTTGAAGGATGCAGGTTGGGAGGTAAAAATGAAAATCAACAAGGAATGCTAACTGGTTAAGTCACTATGTGCTTCTAACGAGATAGTTACATCCAAGTGTAGCCATACCGGATCCAGTATCACCATACGTGCATTAAGAGGAAACCCTTGAATTAGATGATCCAATCCATAGACTGAGCAGAGACTATTGCCTGTCTTGGTGTTCCCTGTATTTGAAACACAAATTAAAATCATCCAAATCACTAGATCAGGCTACCAGAGTTCTCGCGTCCTCAGTAAGACCACGGAGAACACTCTGACCCACCATGGGCGAGAAAGATCCTTGGAGGTAATAGAGAGAGACAGCCATCAAATCAAGCTTGTTTCGACTCATAGCAACTCTACAGAAGAGAGTGAAACTCTCCCGGATGTTTCTAATGCTGCACATCTTTGTGGAAGCAGACTATCATGTCTTTCTCCTGCAGAACAGCTCTGGGTTTGAACTACCAACCTTCTTATTAGCAACTGAACACTTTCATCATAGTGCCACTAGGGTTCCTATGAAGAGAGGAGAAAATAGCAAGTTAATAGTGTGAGAGGAAAGGAGGGCAGCTAAGCCCTTTGCAACCCCAGTGGGAAAGAAAGTTCAACATTTCCAATCAGAGTAAGGAACCCTTGGGAAACTGATTTTGTGATTTCATCTTCTGTGCTCTCAGGTTGGGCTTGCAATTGGTCGTATTTGCAGGGATGAGTTCTTGGCACTGGCGTGAGGAAATGTGAAGAGAAGGTCTTCTAGGAGCCTGGGGGAGTCACAGGGTCTCTGTGTGACGGACAGAGGGATAAAACGTTAACCAACTCCTCCTTCCCTCACAGAATCCATCACTCAGTTCCAGCAGCCTACACTTTTCTCAAGTTCCACTGAAGATTGGAAAGAGCTCAAGAAGGACAAGACCATCTCAGTGGGCTTATGGTAAAAACAAACAAACAAACAAACAAAAAACCCAAACCAAACAACCAATAAAACAAAAAACCACTTCAGAACATGCAGAGAAAAAGATGGCTTGACCTGAGAAAGGATGGGTTGTTGCTAGGTCCAGTCACGTTACCTGTGACTCACAGCACCCCGATGAGCAACAGATCCGAATGTTTCCCTATCCCACACCCTCTTTGCCATCTCAGATGTTCTTGAACCCACAAAATCTAAATGAAGGAGAGCTAAACTAAGGAGCTGTGGAGATGGGTGAAATCGAGATGCACGCGTGTTAAAATCATCCCAAATGACACGTCCGCATCACCGCTGGAGGCACCTCCCTTAGGCTTCATTTTAACCCGTGTAGTTTGGAATTAAAACCACATCTGCAGTATTATTAGCTGGACCAAGTTGTGTAGAAGCTATCAATCTTTCTGCTGTGGGAATAATTGGTTGTCACAGGAAGCCAGACAGACTGCTTCTCTTTCTCCAGGGTCTGGCCCTGAGTTCAGCACAATTAGCTAAGTGCTTCTGTGCTGAGAAGGTTGGGATCCAGTTGTCTGTTTTTTTAAGTCAGTACAAATTCCTTAAACAAAGAGAAACTTCGGGAACTCTGCTTTGTGCACGTTCTCAAACCAGGACCAACCCCATCTACCAGCATTCCCTGTGAGCTGAAGTTTTGGCTTGGTCATCCATAGATGACCTTCCAGTGGGTTTTCAGAAGCCATATATCACACGGGAGGAGACTGACCATCTTTCTCCTGCAGGGCAGCTAGTGGATTTGAACCATATGCCATTGGTAAAGCAAGGCAGCTCCTTACCACTAAGCCACCAGAAAACTCTGGAGTTAAACCAGGCTCTAATTTAGGCTTGGGAAGTCTGGTGAAACCCATAAACCTAGTCTTTAGACATTATAGTATATTGAAATACACTTATGAAAATATTTTTCCTAAAACAAACTTATGTCATAATATTTGTGCATCTTCAAGAACCATGGAATAATAATTTCTAGTGATGGGTATAACTCTAATAAGAGTTAGAGAAGTCATGAATATTCTAACAGACCTACAACAATGATGTAACATAAAAATATATGTAATCTCTATAGGGATTATTAGTTCTGTCGTGTTTCTTACCCACATTTATCATTGCAGGAAGTGCTAAATTTAATTTAGATGTTAGTCAAAATAAGTATTTTGCATCAAATTTCTATACCCTTGAATGTTTTCAATGTGTGAAGAATTTCTGCTGTGAATGGTCATTTCAAAGGATGATGACCCTCTCTGGACACTGTTAATGTTATCTGAGAGCATTCACCCTTCTCTTTAATTCTGCTGGTCTAAACCCCCTTAGACTTGTCTTCAAGTGTCCTCAAAACGTAGGATGAAATGACAGGGGCAGCTACATAGACACGGTGACTCTTGTCAAGTCCAAGTCAGCCCACACTGGTTTTCACCTCCCTCCCCTGCTGCCTCGCAGAAGCACAGACCACACGACACCCCCTTTCTTCTCCTTGGCCCTTCCCTTCCCTTCACTGTTTCCACTTGCGGATTTTGAATAAATAGGTCGCTCTGGTGTCCTAGTGGCAAGAAGCTATGCTGCAATGCCTAAGGTACACGGTTTGACTCTACCAGCCGCTTTGCAGAGAAGGATGGGCAACCTCCTCTCAGCAGTTAACTGTCTCTGAAACCCTGCCGGAGGGTCAGTTATGGGTCAGTTCCAACTTGACAGTACACAACAACAAAAATGACAACTGAAATCCCGGTGCTTACCAATGGGACTCTGGACGATCTTGTGGCCTCAGGGTGGCCTTTCTCAGTGACATCAGCAGGTTTATATTTCAGGTCAGTCCCTCTGGTTTTAGGATCTAAACTATTCTCACATCAAATGACTTCATCTCTATCACTACCATCTTTGTCCAACCTCGGCCACTCTTCCTAGATGGTCGTAGTTCCTCCTTAACTGGTTTCCCCACATCCTTTCTTGCTCACCTACAGTTATTCTCAGCATGGCCAGAGTGACATTATCAATGCCATCAATGTATGTTACTCTTTTCTGAAAAAGTTGCTCAGTGGTTTTCCAATCTCCTTGTCACATTTCAAGTCTTGGCAACTAATGGCCTGCTGGCTATCTCTGGCCTGGTGCTCACTTCTGAATGGCTTGTGAAAGAAAGGGATTTGTGGAAATCTGTTATCCACAATAATAAGTATGTCAAATCTGCCTCTTTCTAAAATATTTACGATACTTCTTCCTACTCTCTGCCATGGTCTAACAATCAGGTCCAGGAAGGTAACTAGAAACCAGTCGAAGTGTGCCAGAGAATGCAGGGAATCCTTGGATTACAAAAGTTCAACTCACCAACTGCTCTTTATTGCTGTTGTTGTTAGATGCTGTCGGGTTACTTATGACTCATAGTGATCCTACCTGTCCTACCTTAAGCCGTCCCGATCATTTCTGATATGCTTGAGTCTAACCCATCTGGTTAAGGGTCTTCCTCTCTTTGGCTGACACCTTCACCTTGCCAAGTATGACATCTCTCTCAATAGAATAGTCTCTCAAAACGGTATGCCCAAAATATGTGAGACGGAGCTTTGTCAACCTTGCCTCCAAGGAGCACTCTGGTTGTACTGTCACCAAGACAACAAAGACAAATCTATTTGTTCTTTTGGCAGTCCGTGGGGATATTCAGTTCTCTCCTCCAGCACCACAGCTCAAAGGCATCAATTCTTCCATCATCCTTTTTCACTGTCCAGCTCTCAGATGCATAGTAAGCAATTAAAAAACCATGGCCTGAATTAGGTACACCTTAGTCCTCAAACTGACATCATTGATACTCCGTAATTTGGAGAGACCGCTGACAGCCGACTTGCTCAATGCAAAACATCTCCCAGACTCCAGATTGCTGGTACCAATGGTATTAATTGCTGATCCAAGTAAGATGAAGTCATTGACAATTTCAACCTTTTCTCCACCTATTACAATGTTGTTTATCGGTCCAGTGGTGAGAGTTTTTGTTTTCTTGATTTTGAGATGTAATCCATATGTGTTCTTTAATACTATATACATTTGTCCTCATTTTAAAATTATCGCAATAATCCCTACAAATCAAACTTATGCCAGAGTTGATTCCAACTCATTGTGATCACCATAATGCTGTGTAAATCTTTATAGAAAGAGGCTACCCATCTTTCGCTCACAAAGCAGGTAGGTTTGAACAGCCGACCTTTCATAACCACAGTCACCTTCACTGGCTGCATGTGCAGCTTCACATTAGCTCTTCTATCGTCACTGAGTTAGAACCGACTCATAGCTGACCCTCCACTGGGCCTCTGAGGTCCTGATGGGGAAGAGTGGCACTGACAATGCTGGCAGTTCAAATAGAGCTTTTTCAAGGGAGAAAGAGGGCAATCTTTTTTTTTTTTTACTTTATTATATATTTATTATTATTATTAGTTTTAATGAACATTTACAGAGATTTTGGATTTCCATTCATTCATTGTTGCACTTTTCTCCCTGCTCACCCATCCCCTCCAGTTCGCTCTTCTCTTTGAAAAGTAAAAGAAAAAATTCATTATTATACAATCCCTCCCCCCAAGTCCACTCCACTGTGCAGCCTTCGTTCTAAACTCCTGTCATGACAATAATACCTAATCATATATCTCTTTTAAACAGATAGGTAATCTTTTCCCCTGCAAGTTTCAGTCTCTGAAAAAGCCAGAGGGCCAGCTCTGAGTCCTGTTCTGAATCCACAGGACATAACAAAAAGCCCAAAATAGCCTGAGAGGAGACTATCTGTCTTCAAGGCACCTCTAGGTCAGCGGTGCTACTGGCTGGGAACTGCGCCACCAGAGCTCCCTCACTTGCGGTGTCTGTTGCTACGTGCAGTGGGGTCAGCACTAAAGGGAGGCTTCTTATCAGATTTACCTACACATCCCACCTAAAGACACACTTAGAAACAAGTTGCTGGTAAACCCAGGACCGCCTGTAATTAATTCCTAGAAGTGGTTACCTGGGAGTTGGAAGAGCTGAGAAAACAAACAGTAACTCAGAGACTAACAGGAAGGAGCTTTTACACGGCAGCTCCAGCTCGCTTGAGGCCTCAGGGAAGCACTGTGACTAAGAAGCCAGTGATACCCAGCAGAGCTCCAGGATGAGGGAAAGTTCTGCCTGAAATGTAGCGCCAGCCAGCCAAGGGACCATTGTGGTTGTGTGCTGTCAAGACAGAACTGACCCATGGCTAACCCTCTGGTGGGTTTTCCGAGGCAGTTAATTACACGAGAGAAGATTACCCATCCTTCTCGGATGGAATAGTTGGTAGATTTGAACCATGTGCCTTAGGGATTGCAGTACAGTTTCTTGCCACTAGGCCACCAGAGGGGCTAGCGGGAGAAAACCCTGGATTCTCAATTCTTCCACCCTCAGCTTTACTCTGGCACCTAACGGATCAAAGACCCCTTGGAGGTAGGCAGCAGAGGAGTCTGGGTAACGTGGTTCCCAGAGCACAGAGAGAGACGAAAGGGGCAGGAAGTGGACATTAGAGAAAACAAAACAATGGCTAGCTCACCTGCAAAGGAAGACAGCAGCCACCTTGCAAATTACATTACAGCTAGAGATGGCCTGAAAGCATTGAATTGTGCCTGGGACACGGTAGCTAATGTTGAGTTTCCTGTCTTTGCCCAAAGTGAATATAAAGTTAAAAGATGAGACTTGATTTACTTGGAAGTTGGGAGGAATGGGATGACATTGGGCCTTGGCTATGACTTTCAAATACGTCATAAGGGCAGGTCCAGGAACTTACACCAAACTTTTACCTGCAAGCAAAGAAATCGTTTCGCACCTAGTATTGCAGGCCGCAGGGATCTGCGATCAGAAGTCAGGGGCCGCAAAGGGCACTGAGAGATGCTTTGTGCTAGAGAAGACTTCTTCCCTCCCTTAGAAATGTGTGTGTGGTTAGAAATAATGCTTTTCTGTCCATTCATGCACACGTCTCCCTTGCCTAGAACTGTCTGCAGGGCCAACCTCTAAAACCACAAGCGTAACAGCTTAGTTTAACAAGCTTCCTCTTTTAAATGCCAACCAATGAAATCAATGATGGATGTAATAAGATGAAGAATGTAGCCAGTAGGGAAAGTTTTGCCGCCTTAAATGTCATGAGCTGGGATGAAAGGCGTAGACTTGAATATGTACCACCAAATCAGGACAGCCACGCAAACAGGAGCTCGGAGAACTGGTTACTGGGCAACTGACCCTTGGCCATCGTGATTCTGTTCCTCGCCAGCTTAGCACAGCAATCCCAAGCTTAGAGGACTTTGTAAGGGCTCCAATTCTACATTTACAGAGAAGATACGCCTTCTTGCTTCAGCTGTTCCTAAGCGTATCAACCCTACCCTTCTCTTTACTAACTTGTCAGGTTCAGGTTCAGTGTGGTGTAAAGTAACAAGGAAATGAGGGATTTGATCTTGCACTTGATCTCCACCTCATTCTGCTTCTCCTCGGTTAATGTCTGGGTTAAACTTGTCAACATTACAAGCAGAGTTATTGAAATAAAATCAAAGACTGTAAGTGGGAACAATGTCTTTTCTTTCTACCCAGCTCTCATTTTTGGTTCCCAGAATTTTGGTTCCCGAAATCAGACTAACCTTGGAGTTGATTTTGGAGGAGCTCTGGATACCAAAGGGCTCTCTAGAGGCTTAGACCCTAGCAAGTTGTGCTGGTAAACCCAAAGGCTGCATTTCCTGAGAGGTTCAAATCCACCAGCTGCACCAAGTGCAATTTCTTCCTGTTACAATTTACAGTCTCAGAAACCTAATGGAGGGTTTTTATGAGTCAGAACCAGTTTGAAAGTAGAGAATTAATGAGTCAGAGCAGAAAAAAGAAGAATATTTTCATTCAAATGTGATGTTTCCCAAATATCAATAATTCTCCCCAATCTGAAAAGTTGTTTATCTCCATGTGCCAACACTTTGCTAAGTGCATATTAGTATTTAAGTAATATTTAAGTATATTAGTAATTAAGTAATATTTTATATTAATGTTATACTGAAGTTATAAAAGAAAATGAATGTTACTTGCCATGAAATAAGAGATAGCCATGAAAAGAAAATATTATCGTGTGGCCTGCTGAAAGCCTAGAATTCCTGCCTTCTCTGTCAATAGCATTTGCCAATGATCATGCTTCCACTGAACGTCTACTGAACTCTGAAACCACAGTTTCCTTATCCACGGAAGTAGCTGAATTTCAGGACTTCAGAAAGTCCTTACTCCCTCATGCACCTCTCTCTGCTCATCTTAGCAACATGTGAAGGAACCAGACCCTTCACTATCAGATGGTATCAGATGGTTCAGGGAGAAATGATTCACATTCCCTTCCTTTAAGAAACATATGCTCTTGGAGAAGAGACAGGGAAGTGCACAAATAACTCTGGTTGAGAGTTCATAAGGAAGCGTCTACAGAATACAGAGGAGCAAGTGATTCAACTCAAAGGGCAACATGAAGGACCTCAACGCCATAATAATAGTACGCTCTACTGAGGACCTACTATTATTATAAGTCAAGCTATCTATTGGTCACTTGGGCAGTTCTCCCTTTCAACGCTTACAACCCTAAATGTAAGCTGTTTTCTTTGTTATTGACAAGGGAATGAAGGCTCAGCCAAGTTGAGAAGCCATCAAAGTCATCCAGCTGCCTGTACAAAGTGTTTGTATGTGAACTGATTATCCCCATTCTAAAACCTATGTTTATAAGCCTGTTTGGGTTTTTTCTACTAGTTTATTTACAAAATACAAATACAAACTTGAACAAATTCTTTCAATTTCCCTCAAACACCCCCCCCATCAAATTGTACAACCCAATGATTAATCCCTCCCCCCTTCCCCTGCACATCCTCATCCCTCTGCTTCCAGCTTCTCCCACCCTTCCTGGATCCTTATACTCATTCTACAATCACGCTTTTATACAATATTTATCCTTGTGGGAGCATAATGCTCTCCAGTCCCTCCCAAATTAGGTAGTAATTTACAAACTTATTGCTCCTGTGTGCTGCGTAGTATTCCATTATATGAATGTACCACAACTTCTCAATCCATTCTCTGGAAAACAAAATTTTTCAGTTTGAGTTCTTCTAAGCTTAAAGCCTGAGACAATGATTCAGGCATTGCAGTCATTCTTCTTGTTGTTGTTTAGTCAGAACCTACCCATAGCTGACCCTCTGACAGGTTTTCAGATGCAGTTAAACACACGGGAGGAGATTGTTCATCTCTCTCCCACACAGCAGCTGGTGGCTTTGAACTGCGAGCCTTCAGGGTTGTAGCATAGATTCTTACCACTAGGCCACTGGAGCTCCTGATTTGGGCTTGTTGTTGTTATGTGCCGTCGAGTCGTTGGCGACTCATAGCGACCCTATGCACAATAGCCCTAAACCCCGCTCTGTCCTGCGCCAACCGCACTGCCTCTGACACACCCATCCCGATTACCCCAGTCACC